>NC_068417.1:23654363-23979363 GCF_023724105.1 Carassius gibelio | reverse complement strand
CCTGAAGGCCAGAACAAGATGCACGGGAAGACAAGATTTAATTCAATTAGCATCGCATAATGTCAGTGGGAGTACATTAGAAATAAAAATTGTGTGGTTGAGGAACTGTGCAAAATGATGACGTGGACTCGAACTGTATGGAGGAGCATCAGAGGTGAAAAAAAGGTCGAAAAAGAACTAGATCACGTGTCTTCATATTCGTCTTAAAGGAGTCATATGATGCGATTTTAATTTCTCCTTTCTCTTTGGAGTGTTACAAGCTGTTTGTGCCTAAAGAAGATCTGTAAAGTTGCAAAGACTAAAGTCTCAAATCCAAAGAGATATTCTTTATAAAAGTAAAGACTTGTCCACCCCCCCCCTAAAACACCTCGTTCTAACACGCCCCACATGTCTATGTAAGAATGTGGGAAGATTTGCATAACACCTCCCAGGCAAAGAAAGAAGGCGTATCTTTTATTCTCGCTGTTGCCACTACCGCCATGATGTGGAGATGCTGTGTGTTTCATTGTGAAAGCAAAACTATGTTTGGCCTTCCAAAAGAGGATGATATACGCTTAGTCATGCCTAGAGCTGATCCACGCTGGTCGTTGGTTGTATGTTTACGTGGCGTGATACGCAACGCAATGCGTTTATAAAAACAGTATTAGTCATAAGCACAGTAATTATGTCCCCACTGGATGCAACAAATGCCTCATTTGTAATTGGTTATATTGTTTTTGTATTGTGGTGCCGACGTTCTGACCGGCACATGGCATCACAGTAAGGTGAGGGGCGTAACTTTCCATCAAATGCTTGATGTATTCAGCCAATCACAACAAACTGTATAGCTGGCCAATCAGAGCACACCTCGCTTTTCAGACCGATGAGCTTTGTTAAAATCAACACATAGAGGAGCAACAATAATGGACAGTATGCGGAAAATAATGTGTTGTTTTTAAACTGCATAAACATCATTACACCAAATGACACTTTTATCCAAAGCAGCTTGCAAATGAGGACAATGGAAGCAATGACTTCTGAGGCCTCTTTTGCTTTTGTTAATTGTATAATAAATGCAAATAAAACAAATAGAATACAAAAAGATAAGAAAGCTAGTTTTTTTAAGAAGACAAGCAGCAAATGAATAAAGTGCAAGTCTAAAAGGGACATTTTTGTTGTTGTTGTTGTTTGTTTGTTTTTTCTAATTAAGAAAATAAATAAATAGAGAGTGCTAGAGTTAGAGGGTCAAATAAAGATGGAGGAGATGCGTTTTATGCCCATGCTTGAAGATGGCCAAGGACTCGAATTGAGTTTGGCAGGTATTTATATATATATATATATATATATATAAAAACATACAATAAAATGTTGTATCTGATAAAATTCAGATATTGTGTTTATTTTACTAACACACACAAATATAAAATGTGTGTAAATACATTTAAAGAACATACTATATACAATATTTTATATTTATTATTATTAAACATTTTATAACATTTGTAAAAGTATGTTTTGTATTTTTTAAATAATAATTCAAATATTTTAATATAAAAAAAATATATAGAATTCCTGTTCTTATTATTGTGTACATTTTCACCTTAATGTTTAGCTTATGTAATGCACAAAAAATATATAATACAATATTTAAATGTAATGATATAAAATTATATATAAATATGAATTCATAAAAAAATACATGCATACATACATACATACCTTTGAAAATACAAAATGAATTCCCAGTCACACTACTGTTAAGAGAATTTAGGGAGAAGATTCCCTTAACTGTCACAATGGAAAAAAACTGGCTTATTTTATTATGCAAGAAATATCTGATTTAAAATTTTGGGTAGAATTGTGACCTGCATATATTTTTCGCGAGACTAATGGTTTGTAGCAGCTTTGGAATATTAATATAAAATCCAATCGAGGTGCAGCCATGCATGCGCATATCGGTCATTTTGTACAAATGCCTTTGAATTTGGCTCACCCAATGAGACTGGATTTCACTTTATTGACCCCTGAGGGGAAATTCAGATTGTCTGTTAGGCTGATGTTAATAAACAACATTCATACTGCAGCATGCTTCCAAATGTAAGCACACGTGTGCCTCTAGAGATGCTAAGTCATTGGTATCCTCTGCAGGGTGCATATTGCCAATATATATTGGTGCATGAATTTTTGATATGCTGAGAAAATGCGCTCCATGAAATTACCTGACCCATGCTTGCAGTTCCTTTGTGCCATATGACATTTCTGTGACTGATTTTAAGTCTGCCATCTTCTATCGGAGGGAAAACAAAACCATTTCTATGTTGTCAGAAATATTATGTATGCCAAATAGCTGGTTTTTGTGAAATCGTTTTTGGCAGCACTGGGAATTGGACAAACAGGAATATTAGAGCACAAAATATTAGGCCACAAATATTATACAGCACTTACCTGAAGTAAACATTTTTGGTATTATACTATGGATATATCGAATTGAGCTTTAAGATTGGTTCACTGCAGGTGTTTTTTTTTTTTCTTTTTTGACAAAGAACCATCCAAGACAGGAAGAGACCTAAATGACACAAAGCATAAATCAACCAGCAGGTTACTTTTCATGCCATGTTTATACCTGTGTGTTTGTTGGAAATGCCAATAATGATAATAATAATAATAAACTACAACAACAAAAAAAAAATATATATATATATATATATATTATTACTTGGCTTTTTTCAAGACACTCAAAAACACAATATAAATGTACAAATAAATGAATAAATACATATTTTTTAAATATTTAAGGGACACCTTACAAAATACAAACTGACATAAGTAAATAAACATAAAATGGCAAATAAATCTTTTTTTTTCAAAGAACATACAATATAAATTGAAATATAATAATAATCATCATCACCACCACCACCATCATCATCACCATTTACTATTTTCAAACGCTGAAGGGCACCTTACACAATAAAATATGAAACAAATAAACGAACAAATACATAATATTTTCAAACACTAAATAATTAATGAAATAAGGCTCTTTTCAAACACTCAGTGACATCTTACACTGTATGAAATTACATAAATGAATAACTAAAAAATAATAAGAAATTTACTTTTATTATTATTATTATTATTATTATTATTATTATTATTATTATAACAACTATTTTCAAACACTGAAGGACATTAATACAATACAATACTTATTAGTTACACAATAAAATATGAAATAAATAAATAAATACCCGGCTTTTGTAGTATTAATAATAATAATAATAATACATTTTTTTACATTTAATGTCATCTAAACAATATAAAATGCAATAAATAAATTATTATATTTTTTTCCAAACATTTAATGTCATCTACACAATATAAAATACCTTTAATAAAATTATTATTATTATTATTAGAAATTTTAAAACATATAAGGTAATCTACACAATATAAAATGACAAACAAACAAACAAACAAATAAATTATCTAAAAAAGTCTCTTTTTAAACACTCTAGGACATCTTACACAATATAAAATTACATAAATGAATTACTAAATAATAACAATAATAGTTAATATTATTATTATTATTATCATCAGCAATTTTCAAACACTGAAGGACACCTTACACAAAAAATTATGATTTTTTTTTTTTTTAAACACTGAAGGGCATGTTATAAAATTAAATCAATTGAGTGTTAATAATATTAGTAGTAGTGGTAGTAGTAGTATTGATATCATAAAATAATGATTATTATTTTCACATTTTCATCTACACAATATAAAATGACATAAATAAATAATAAACAGATCATACAACAGAAACAAAAAGCTGATGTGCACAACATGATTCATAAAGTAGCAGATTATATATTATAGATTATTTTCAGCAATATTTTTCTTTGCACGATGCAGTATCTGCTCTGCACATCATCCCAAGTTGCATCAGCAGGATGAATAAATACTTTCATAAAAGCCTTGACAAAACCTATTCTGTGCTCGGCAGCACTGTATTGATGTTACAGACTCGGGTGCGACGTACTGAGTGTCAGTAAGCCATAAACACTTTAATAATTTACATGTATTGATAAATGATAAAACCCAGCCAAGCTTCCACAAGCCCTCACAAAACATCTCTGCAAATATTGGCCGGCTTGTTGGCTGGTTTGGATCCACAGCACTCCTACAAATTGAACAGGAACAAGAAAAGAGCTAAAAAGATTATCCACAACACAGCCGAGGCTGCCAACTGTGATTATCCATAAGTACTCGTAGGCAAGTGGTATTAGTCCCAAGAAAAAGTAGATAGGAAAATGTGGCAAGAATGTATTGGAGGATGCACAGATGTGAAAGCGTTAGGCGCTAATCTCTTTGTGTTTAAATAGCCTTTAAATATAGAAGTGTGCAAAATTGATTGCTTTCTCTAAAGACAGGCGCTGGACAATGAAGAAGGTCTTGTAGGAAAACTGCCATTTTCGTAATTGTAATTACTGCCTTTTTTTATGAGATCCACTACACGAGGCTTTTTAGTTTATGAGGCACAATTAAACGAAGAGCAAGCTGTGAATGTTCTCCTGGATGGCTTTATGAAGCAATATTTTTCTTTGCCTGTTTAATACGAACCTCTGTGAGAAACAAAACTATGGTTTGTTGCCATTTTACACACACAGGATCTGAAAGAGACTTGATATATAAGAAAGATGTTTATCAAATGCATTAAATGCAAAAGTTGCTAATTTAAAGTGTTGATTAACTTAATTATGGTGAAAAACAATGCGTTAAAATTATTAAAGCATTGCCCCTGTTTGAGTATTTGTCTCATTTACTGTACATCATATTGGTAAGCAATATCAGACGAGCAATAGGCTAAGTTCAATATCACCCGAATGTAAATGTGATATTAATCTTATACAATAGTTCAGTAAGTAAGAAATGAATACCGTGTTATTTAGGACACAATTTTACCAACAAAAAAATAAAGACAATGCATAACCATTCGTCTCCGAGCAACACACAGCAGCATTTCATTTTTTAAAGGGGTCGAATGATGCCGCTAAAAAGAACATTATTTGGTGTAGTGAAATGTGTTAATGTGGTTTAAGGTTTAAAAAAAAACATTATTTTCCACACACTGTACATTAAAGTTGCTCCTCTAAGCCCCGCCTTCTGAAACGTGTCGATTTTTAAAAAGCTTGTCATTCTGAAAAGTGAGGTGTGCTCTGATTGGTCAGCTATCCAGTGTGTTGTGATTGGACGAATAGTTGATGTATTTCCTCAGCGACCAGCACAGATCAGCTCCACGCATGATGAAGTGATCGTTTGGTTTATGATTATGCACATATTCCCACAATGTGACATAGATATGTGGAGGCATGTTTAAATGAGGTGTTTTAGGGGGCGTGGACAGATCTTAACTTTCATAAAGAATATCTCTTTGGAGTTGAGACTTTAGTCTTTGCAACTTTACAGATCTTCTTTATGCACCAAAAGCTTGTAACACTCCATAGAGAAAGGAGATTTTATATATGTGTGTGTATATATATATATATATATATATATATATATATATATATATATGCATAATTTATATCTGGTAACTTTCACTATAAAAATCTGCCCTATTTGTAAAGAGACTCATGTACTGTTGTAAGCTGCCACTAAATCTTGTCTAAAGAAAATGTGAATTTCCATCCAAATTGTTTTTTTTTTTGTCCCTTGTCAGGGGAATAGGTATTCATTAGTCTCCAGCAACAGGTATTGAAGTCCTCCCTCCTCTCCTTAATTTTACTCACTTACGCCAACAGCTGCGTCAAATTAACATACTCCTTCAGGTATGCAAATATATGGAAATGTGTGGGTGGTTGCCCCCTCCGAGCTTTGAAGTCGAAGTACAGACGAAAGGAAAGGTTGAAGAGTTTGGGAAGCATGCTTTGGTAAACATCTGTTTGGGCCTCTGCACTCACCGTCCTTGGAGAGTTAATGAACCAGATTCGCCTAGAGCAAAAGTTATCAATGATTACATATGTGTGATTAATGGTATTCCCACACATGCGATTTCAGTTTTTCTGTCTGTATATCATCACATTTAATGAACAGTTGTTAAACTCTCTCTCTCTCTCTATCTCTCTCTCTCTCTCTCTCTCTCTCTATCTCTCTCTCTCTCTCTCTCTCTCTCTCTCTATATATATATATATATATATATATATATATATATATATATATATATATATATATATATATACAGTATTGTTCAAAATAATAGCAGTACAATGTGACTAACCAGAATAATCAAGGTTTTTAGTATATTTTTTATTGCTACGTGGCAAACAAGTTACCAGTAGGTTCAGTAGATTGTCAGAAAACAAACAAGACCCAGCATTCATGATATGCACGCTCTTAAGGCTGTGCAATTGGGCAATTAGTTGAAAGGGGTGTGTTCAAAAAAATAGCAGTGTCTACCTTTGACTGTACAAACTCAAAACTATTTTGTACAAACATTTTTTTTTCTGGGATTTAGCAATCCTGTGAATCACTAAACTAATATTTAGTTGTATGACCACAGTTTTTTAAAACTGCTTGACATCTGTGTGGCATGGAGTCAACCAACTTGTGGCACCTCTCAGCTGTTATTCCACTCCATGATTCTTTAACAACATTCCACAATTCATTCACATTTCTTGGTTTTGCTTCAGAAACAGCATTTTTGATATCACCCCACAAGTTCTCAATTGGATTAAGGTCTGGAGATTGGGCTGGCCACTCCATAACATTAATTTTGTTGGTTTGGAACCAAGACTTTGCCCGTTTACTAGTGTGTTTTGGGTCATTGTCTTGTTGAAACAACCATTTCAAGGGCATGTCCTCTTCAGCATAGGGCAACATGACCTCTTCAAGTATTTTAACATATGCAAACTGATCCATGATCCCTGGTATGCGATAAATAGGCCCAACACCATAGTAGGAGAAACATGCCCATATCATGATGCTTGCACCTCCATGCTTCACTGTCTTCACTGTGTACTGTGGCTTGAATTCAGAGTTTGGGGGTCGTCTCACAAACTGCCTGTGGCCCTTGGACCCAAAAAGAACAATTTTACTCTCATCAGTCCACAAAATGTTCCTCCATTTCTCTTTAGGCCAGTTGATGTGTTCTTTGGCAAATTGTAACCTCTTCTGCACATGCCTTTTTTTTAACAGAGGGACTTTGCGGGGGATTCTTGAAAATAGATTAGCTTCACACAGACGTCTTCTAACTGTCACAGTACTTACAGGTAACTCCAGACTGTCTTTGATCATCCTGGAGGTGATCATTGGCTGAGCCTTTGCCATTCTGGTTATTCTTCTATCCATTTTGATGGTTGTCTTCCGTTTTCTTCCACGTCTCTCTGGTTTTGCTCTCCATTTTAAGGCATTGGAGATCATTTTAGCTGAACAGCCTATCATTTTTTGCACCTCTTTATAGGTTTTCCCCTCTCTAATCAACGTTTTAATCAAAGTACGCTGTTCTTCTGAACAATGTCTTGAACGACCCATTTCCTCAGCTTTCAAATGCATGTTCAACAAGTGTTGGCTTCATCCTTAAATAGGGGCCACCTGATTCACACCTGTTTCTTCACAAAATTGATGACCTCAGTGATTGAATGCCACACTGCTATTTTTTTGAACACACCCCTTTCAACTAATTCAACTAATTGCCCAATTGCACAGCCTTAAGAGCGTGCATATCATGAATGCTGGGTCTCATTTGTTTTCTGAGAATCTACTGAACCTACTGGTAACTTGTTTGCCACGTAGCAATAAAAAAATATACGAAAAACCTTGATTATTCTGGTTAGTCACATTGTACTGCTATTATTTTGAACAATACTGTATATATATAACACACAACACACACACCTGCCCAAACAAATCTCTCTGATTCAATCTAAAATAACAGTTACTCAGTCAAATGTTTGCAACTTAGCCAGTCAGCAGAGACATATTTTGATCAAACATTTTTCTGATCTGCTGGTTAAACATATCTAAAAATACGGCTTGAATACTGAAGCGACAGTTTTTTGGGACCACTTCAAAATACTGTGGACACTGAAGCCAGAGGTTTAGAGTAAAGTTAGTTAAAAATGTATGGGTGGCATTTGTAAACAAATGCTGCAAGACCTTTCACAACTGACTTCACTTGTCTGGGCCATTTTTGCAGTGACTTTTTGATTTCAAGATGATTGTTTGTGTTTCCCCTCAGGCTTCACAAACATTTGACAACCAGAACATGTCAAAATGTGTTTGAACTCTGTTTCAAAAACCTTTCAAATGTTCAACAGGGGCAACTCCGCACGCATTTGAGTTCAGTGGAGTGTGCCGTTAGCATGTTGCTAAGCTAATGAGAAAATACTAAGCATACAAATACATTAACTGGGTTTCCATCAAAAGTTGCAAATTGAACTCATGCCCAATATCACATAAAACATTTGCAAATAAGCAACGTTTCTATCTAACGAGTCGAAGAGAATAAAATCTGGCACTATAAATATCACTAAGAAAAGTAGGAGAAGCCACTGAATATAATAATTTACGATATGATGAATTACCTGCACCTCAGAGCGAGCAGATGAAACGAAATAAATGAGCTTTCAGAGTAGGATTGAAGACAGAGTCGTATAACAGTTCAGGGAGGCAATTATACAGAAATAGTTTGATGACAGACTTTGCTCGGGCATTTCAAAATGACCATAACAACATTTCAGATGCCGTGGAAGAAGATCAGTCTGCTGGTTAGTCAGTTTTTACTGTCTCATAGTGCAAATCACATTAATGTTTTGATGCGCATGGAGGAATTTACTCGTCAAATGCGTTTCCATCTTCCATTATTCACATTAACCCTTTTTCGCACAAGTCAAAAACCACCTCAAGTGAGCGTAAAAACTTTTTTGCAAATTAAGGTATTATTATTATTATTATTATTTGAAATTTTGCCATTTCCATCACTCATTTCTGATGCAATACTTCAAAATGTGCATAAAAACAGGGAGATGGAGACATAGCTATTGACTGCATAAATATTAGGTAAAATAATTCAGTATTGGAAACACTTTTCTACCACCTTAGATTAGTTTTTTTCCCACTCAGCTCATCTCAAAGTATTATGGGATATGTGCAATGCTAGATATAAAACATTATGTATAAACTAGATATATTAGAGAGAACAGATCCATGTGTATTTCTCTCTTAATTCAGACGAGATGGCTTTTCACTGGAGAATTCAACATTATGGATTCGCAAGACGCTAACTGCTAGACTGGAGTCGTACTTACAGTATAGGTGCCACTACATATCTTTTCAACTGCTGCTGAATCCCAGCGGTGGTTACGGCGGTGGGCTATGATCAGGTTCTAGAGGAAGACAATTCAATTCAAGTTTATTTGTATAGCGCTTTTTACAATACAAATCGTTACAAAGCAACTTTACAGAAAATTACGTTTCTACAATATTTAGTAGTAGCTTATAAGTGGTGACTGTCAGTTTGTGCGCGTTTGACAGGATCTTTCAGAAAAATGAATACAAGACATAGTCAGCCAGACGATGAACATTATTAACAGCAATTATCATATGATGCCGTCACACTTGTAGCAATATTTGTTAGTTCTGTTTGTTGATTCAGGGTAAGCATCATCTGCGGTCCTCTGTGGGGTCAGCATCATCTCTTCTCAGGTGTTCTGGATCCAGACTGCAGGTTGTGTTAATCCTAGTTACCACGGGATAGACAGAACACAAGCAATACCGAATGCAGTGATGCATGCTGGAACACATGCATGCTTCTAAACCAGCATTAATTGGGCTAATTTGATGCGGCCGAATGCATTTTTAGCAAGTCTTCTCATGATTTTTTAATACGAGCACCATAAAACTTGGGAAACGAGGGGGGCTGGAATTATTTTTGTGGGTCAGAGGCAGCCTTCATAGAGACTTCTAGAATCTACTGCGATTAATCAAGTAGGCTCGTTAAAAATAAACTGCCTGTGATGTGATGGTTCTCAACATCCACGTGATTGCTTCACATTTAATTGCAGAGCAATAATCATAGACACGGATGCTATTTATGCTGACAATGCATTATTTTTGTGCTCAAATGGAGCAAAGCCCAGGATTCTTGAAGTGCTTATTTAAAAGTTGAATTACTTTTAATACCTGCTTTACTCCGTATTTTATAGAAATGCATAAACTTCACCAATATCTTTGTCCTTATCTATAGCCTACTGTATGTTGTCAAATGCATAACCGGTCAGTAACTGATTTAATTTGGGACTACTGGTTGCGCTGCACATGTTTTTGATTTGCCTTAAAAGAACCAGTTCATTAGTCTAATCATTTGTAAAATGGACTACTCTGGTTGCATTGCAGGTGTTTGATTTACTAAAAAGAACTGACTCATTCAGCAAACAGACTTGTTTGAGCTGTATGTGTTTGATTCACTAAAATGGTTGACTCATTAAAATAATTTGTTTGGGAAATTGACTCGTGTTTCATGTGTTTGACTCACTAAAAAACCTTCATTAGATTATTTCTTTGCCAGACTGGTTGTGCTGTATGTTTTTGATCCACTTAAAATAACCAGCTCATTAGAGTCCTTCATTCATGAGTCAAACTGGTTGTGTTTGCA
This sequence comes from Carassius gibelio, assembly GCF_023724105.1. Classification (NCBI taxonomy): domain Eukaryota; kingdom Metazoa; phylum Chordata; class Actinopteri; order Cypriniformes; family Cyprinidae; genus Carassius; species Carassius gibelio. The sequence goes on along the minus strand of NC_068417.1, from coordinate 23,968,727 downwards.
TGCGCTGCATGTGTTTAAATCACAACAAATAACAGGTCATTAGATTAATTTGCTCGTGAGTTGGACTACACTGGTTGCACTGTAGCCTATTTTTGGGGGGGTCACTAAAAGGAACCAATTCAGTAGTTATTTGTTCGAAAATCAGACTACACTGGTTGTGCTGTACGTTTTTAATTCACTAAGAAGATGAATCATTTATTCGCAAATGGATTTTCTTGGTTGTGCTGAATGTGTGTGAGATTCACTGGAAATATCTGTCTCATTTGCAAATCAGACTTCACTGATTGTGCTGTATTTGATTCACTAAAAAGAACCAGCTAATATTGTGTTATTCTGGTGTCGAACTACACTTGTTGCAGTAGCGGTGTTGACCCTTACAAAAATTTACCAATTTCAAGCATTTTAATTTGGTTTTCGATCTCTCATTTTTGTGGTCTTTCATTGTGAGTCATGTTTCAAACTGATTCGTACCCATTCCACTTCCTAAGTCCAATTCCATGCCGGCTGAGCTACCGAGCAAGCATTATAACCAGAAAGCGAAACATATGGAGCTGTAATGCGCCCTGTTTTATCACCCCTAGTGTTCATTTCTGTCGGAAACTGCAGTGATATGTAGCCTACTTATTGGTATGCATTTCGTGTTTTGTGAAAAATTTCCCACAGGTAGGAGTAGGTGTTCATCATGAGATCAGGTCAGAACAAACTATGGTTAGTGTAGCAAAACCATGGTGAATTAGTCAACGCTATCTCATGACCAATTCGTACGTATTTTACGAGGTAGCTTATTCGTACGAATTTGTACGACCTCACTCGTACGATTTTATACGATTTGTCTAAACCCCAGTGACGGTTAGGTTTAGGGGCAGGGTTAGGTGTAGGTCATTCGAACAAATTCATATGAATTGTGCAACTCGTAAAATATGTACAATGCGGCAAAAAACGTATGAATTTGTATGAGTGTGGTCGTAAGAATTCGTACGAATAAGCCACCTTGTAAAATATGTACGAATTGCCGTGAGATCGGGTTGGAATTAGCAGTTACCAATTTTTTTTAAATTTTTTTTTCGTAAGGGGTGCTGCTCATGTCTGTTTTTTTACTTTAATGTACTCATCTGTTATTAGTTTCTATTTTTTAACTAGGCCTATTCGATTCCTCGAATCCTATTTATAGCTAGACTTTGGGACTTAGCTTCTGTTCTGTGTAGATTATTTATGAATGTAATCATGTCTTAAATGCTTGATGTGACGTTTTAAAAATGACGCAATAGTAAAATTATTAATATGGGGGAAAAAGGAAGTCATGGAAAATGTCAAAAGATGAATGCACATAGACCAACAGTTAAAAAAAAACACTCCCTATGCAAACAACCCATATTATGCTATTCTAATCAGATATTCAGTGTTCAGACAATGCTCATCAGCAAATGGACCTATTCATATATGGACCTACAATGTCTCCATAAACATGCTGGGAATTTATGAGATGAACCAATATGTTAACTTGCAGTTGCTATCCATAAATCCAACAGAATGTGTTGACGAGTTATTATTGGAGAGAGAGGTACTGTAAAGTAAGCTGCCACTGTGGGTGAACCATTTGAAATGAAAGTCGATTTGCCTGAGGGCAACATAGTCTGCAATCTCCGTCTGCAGTTACCCAGGCAGAAACCAGAGACCTCGAACTCCCACTCAGCTCACACACACATACACACACACACACCACATGCACACAATCAAGTTATGTTAAATAATCCAGAAATATACTCCACCGCATGTGTACATGATGTATTTTTCTTATGTAAGTATCTGTCTTTTGCACTTTAACTGTCTTATTGGGACTATTTATTCATGTCTTTTAATCATATCACATTATATTACTAAAGCAAGTTTCCAGTTAGCCTTCAGTACGCAATGTAAAAAAACTAAATAAGTTGTAAATAAAACAAAGAAAATCAGAGTAAGTTTTACCAGAAAATACTATTTCAGTCTTTCTGTTCTGTTACTTGCCATTTCTTTGTAATTATTTAAAAAAATATATAAACTAGCAATTTTGAGTGACAATTGTTCAAAAGTAAATCATATCCTTAACTGCATACTGTATAGTAAAACTATATTTGGTTGGAAACTTCACAACTATTAAAAAAAAAAAAGTTCTATAAAGCATTGATATTGGTACTATAAAAGTTCAGATGGACTACATCCACTATGTTGTTACTAGCTTCAGTTGCATTGTTTTTACAAAGCCTTTTCCCTGACTTTATGGGATGGTAAATTATCTATCAAATGTGCACTTCAGAATCCCAGCAGTAGTTGTCAGTTTTCAAGGTACTTTTCAGATTTTGTTTGTGGAATACTATGAGTTTGGACGTACTGCTCTTTTGACATACTGTTTTTCACCGACTGTAGTATGGAAATACAGGTACATCTAAAAAAATTTGAATATCATGGAAAAGTTCTTTATTTTTTGTAATTTAATTCAAAAAAGCAAACGTTCTTATATTCTAGATTCATTGGACACAAACTGAAATATTTCAAGAGTTTTTTTATTTTTTATTATTCTGATGGTTATGACTCAAGCTTAGAAAAATAAAAAATTCAGTATATCAAACAAATCTGAATACTTTCACAAAGATCAATAAAAAAAATAAACAAAGATTTACAAAACAGAAATGTTCAAGATCTCCAAGGCAGGTTTAATTATGCACTCAGTTCTTGGTTGGGGCTCCTTTTGCACAAATTACTGCTTCAGTGCGGCGTGGCATGGAGGCGATCAGCCTGTGGCACTGCTGAGGCGTTACTGAAGCCCAGGTTGCTTTGATAGCGGCCTTCAGTTCCTCTGTATTGTTTGTCAGATGTCACTCATCTTCCTCTTCACAATACCCCATAGATTCTCTGTGAGGTTCAGGTCAGGTGAGTTGGCTGGTTAATCAAGCACAGTAATATCATGGTCAGTAAACCACATGGAAGAGGTTTTGGCACTGTGGGCAGGTGATAAAGTCCTGCTGCAAAATGAAATCAGCATCTCCATATAGCTTCTCAGCAAATGGAAGCATAAAGTGCTCCAAAATCTCCTGGTAGATGGCTGCATTGACTTTGGACATAAAAAAACACAATGGACCAACACCAGCAGACGTCACAGCACCCCAAATCATCACTGACTTCAGAAAATTCACACTGGACTTCAAGAAGCTTGGATTCTCCACCCTTTCTCCAGACTCCAGACCTTGATTTCCAAATGAAATACTAAATTTACTTACATTTGAAAAGAGAACTGTGGACCACTGAGCAACAGTCCAGTTCTTTTTCTCCTTACTCAAGGTAAAATGATTCTGAAGTTTTTTTCTGGTTCAGGAGTGGCTTGGTTCTACGGATGTGACAGCTGTAGCCCTTTTCCTGAATACGTCTGAGTGTGGTGACTCTTGATGCGCTGACTTGATGGCTTTAGTCCACTCCTTGTGAAGCTCTCCCAAGTTCTTGATTCACTTTTCCTGACAATCTATCCAAGGCTGTGGTCATCCCTGTTGCTTGTGCACCTTTTCCTACCAAACTTTTCCATTCAGTCAACTTTCTATGAATATATTTTGATACAGCACTCTGTGAACAGCAGCCCTTTCAGCAATGACCTTCTGTGGCTTGAGTGTGTTGATGTTTGTCTTTTGGACAACTGTCAAGTCAGTAGTCTTTCCCATAATTTTGGTTGTATGGTCTAAACTAGCCTAAGAGGTATCCAGTATTTATACTCAAAATGAATCAAACTAATCAAGCTCAAAATGGAATATGCACATTTTTTGAGATACTGGATTTTTTAGTTTCCTAAGCTGTAAGTCATAAGGGACGTGACATACAGCCAAGTAATCATCAGAATAAACAAACAAACAAACAAAAAAACTCTTGAAATGTTTCAGTTTGTGTGCAATGAATCTATAATATTGGAAAGTAATTTTTTTTTATTAAATTACAAAAAATAAAGGCATTTTCAATTATATTATAATTTTTTGAGATGCACCTGTAGGCATACTCGGACACAGTGTGAGAATATTGTGCACAAGTCTGACATATTTTATGATATTTTGTTTACACTTTTGGACAACTTTCATGTCGCAAAAGTTTTAATGCATCAATTCTTTAAAAATACCTTTGCTCTGCAGAAAAATATCAACATACAAGGTCTAGAGGGTGAGTAAATAATGACAGACTACTGATTTTTGGATGAGCTTTTCCTTTAACAAGCCTCTACTGAATAGCTCTGTGGATTTGGGTGAAAATTTGAAGGAAGAAAAAGGGTTGAGGGAGAGAGAGAGTGGGGAAGACGGAAGGAGAGAGGTACGAGGAACAGGTCTTATGCCCGGGGACAATTCTTCATGGTGACAGAGAAGTAGGCCACTGCTAAAAATGAACACTTGGAGCCTGATCTCTTTTACTCACAGATAGAGGAAAACACATTCAAGAAAATAAGTGCTTCCTCAGTGCGCAAAAAAGGGAAAAAAACAATCATTTTCTGCTGTCACAATCATTTCTTTTATCGATAGACGGGTCATTTCTGTACTGTTTGAACACTGTAAGAGAAATTCCCTGATAAATGGTTGTGTTGTTTGTTTGTTTTTGCACATGCTTTTTGGATTGTTTTCGTTGATGATTCACCTAAAAGATTCAGAAAAAAGAAAAAGAAAAAGGATGCCTGACAAAACCCTCAGGAAGTGACATCATTTTGGTGGGAAAAGAACTACCCAAACCATCAGAAAGTACCAATTTACCAATGTGTAATGTTTTAAAACATGACAAAATTACAGAAATCAGTATAGTAATGAAAAAAATCTAATTAAAATTGTTGACACTTTTAAGTGAAATTACATAAATTTTAATGTAATTTGAAAAATTTTAATTTGTGCTGAAATACTGTGTACAAAAGTTCACTATTATTATTGAACTTTGGCTAACATAAAGTTGTCAACAGTCTGAATAATTGTATTATTTTTTAACCATGCTTAATTGTCTTTCCCCCACAGGCAAACCAACTACCACAAAAAATGACACAATTTATCAAATGCATTGCTAATACTTTTGTGTAGTTTTTTTCCCTACCCCTAAACCTAACCTTACCCATAATTTATTCCTTAAATCAGTGGGAAATAATAATAATAAATAGAAATAATAGCTGATTAAGAATGGCGAAGAAGCACCTAACTCTGATTGTAAGACTAAAACAGATATTTTCTGAAAAGTTATATCTCAATTCTGATTGGTTGATTGGAATGTTGTTGTTGTACTTGGTGAAATCACGCTCGCCTTCTGTCTTTGCACTTGCCAAATTCCGCCGTGTAAATGGCAAATCCGTCATGGCACGAGTGCAACTGGCTCTTAAAGGGAATGGAAGATGAGACCCTGATTGGTTTATTTCACGTTACACCCAAAAAACACACATTACTCATTAAGAGAATAGGGACAACCCGTGCCATGCGACCATGCGCCCGGGCACGCCAAACATTTTTCCGTCGTTAAAATAGCAAAAGTGGATTTGGACACACCCTGAGTGCACCTGCACCGTGGGCTTTACACTTTGCGTTTAGATCGTTAAAAAGGGCCCTAACATTGGATAGGAAACTGATGGAAACTATAAATTTCAGGTCAGGAGTTCTAACGAAACTAGATATTTAAAAATCCATTCCATGTTCACTTAATCAACATGGCTCCAGTCTTTAAAATGTGTGAGTTTAATATTTTATCCATTATAGAAACATGAAAATGCACTATACAGCAGGAATGATCCAGGCATTTTATGTGTGCGTTACTGCAGTACCACCTCTTATTCCGAGATTAAAGAATTCAAGTGCAAGATTTATTTAATATTGGCTCGCTGTAAGCAAACTCCTTGAAAGATTTACACGGCTTACATTAACACATCTGCAGTAGGCAGAAAACTTCTGTATTTCATCTTAGAGCATCCCGGTCCCATGTTTAATGCATGTTGTTCGGTCCGAGGACTTGTTATATTGCTTTCACAGTTTATTGCTTCTCTTATTGAATACGTTTACAGATGCTCCCAGTTTGCATCTGCATCTCCCGGTATGGTGCAGTAATGGAATTATGCCTCCCTCTACACTACATAGAACATGCTCAGTGTCACTTACAGTTACAGCTAGCAGATTTAATTAAGAGACATAAAGGGTATGTTTCGTTTCGTTACGCTAAGGATACAGGGTGCAGTATATTATGCGGCAAGTTTGGGACTTGTAATTGCTCAGGTTAAGCAGAGAGTAATTTTGCACTCCTTGCCAAGTTTGTGTTAAAGTGGCTCATTAAACAAGACAAATGTGCTCTCGGAATGAAAAGTTTGGATGCAGCCCATTTGATTCCCTAGTTGGTGCATTTGATATGTTCGGAATGGCATACTGCTTTTTGTACTAATATATATATTTTTTTTATTTGTTGTTTTTTTACAGTAGTCTATACAGTGTGTGCATTATGCAAATCTTTGGCATAGAATATAATTGGAAGACATACTAGATTTGCTAAGTGTGCAGTACAAACATATATATATATATAAATATATATATATATATATATATATATATATATATATATATATATATATATTAGACCGCTAAAAGTTAAGCATACTATAATTGCATCCTATTTTTGGTAGGCATTAAATTACAAATAATATATTGCATAAACCACTACACTATGTACACTGCACTGGGTACTGTATCCCACAATGCAATGGACACTCTCTCACAAATGACCCATAAATAACAGCAACCACATTTTGCATTTTAAGTTTCTTTAATTGCAAAAATACCAAAATTACAACATTACCAAAATTGCTTTATAGACTACCAACATTAAAACCCAACAAAATGTACACAAAACGCAAAATAACTATTTTCATAATTATAACTGCCTGCAACATGCTCAATTTTGCATGCTTTGCTTCATACAGATGTTTAAAATTTCCATTCCTATCCGTTTCTGTTTTACATACTCCACAACAGCAATGTGCAGTATATCAGTATGCCACTCTGAACAGATTCTTCTTAAGTTCGTCTCACTCTGTTGAATCATTTATTAATGGTCATTTATGGCCATGTACTCGTCCGAGTCTCTGTCTCATGATGCTTATGGATGGATGCACATTTTGACACCTCAATGGTAGAAACTACAATCTATCAGATGATTCAGCCTACTGCAATAGATCTCAATAGTACATTTACATTGATGTCTGGTGATTTTAAGAAGGGGGCAGGGAAAGTGATCAAACACATCCAATTAACAAAGGCCAGAGATTTGCCTATCATTGTTGGAACTAATGGTCTGGATTCTTGTCAAATATTCATGAACGCTCTGGTAATCTAAGTTGGGAGGACATTTATAAGTAATACGCTTTATAATTAACAACAAAGGCTCTGTGCATTTTTAATTCATTGTCGATCATTTTGGTGATTTAATTTGAAGGTTTATGACCAATCGCTGATATAATCAGTCAAACCTAGCATGTGGTTTGAGTTAGAATGCTAATTTTAAATGCATATTGTTGATTATTTCAACATTTAGGACTGGATTAGCATATAGATGTGCTCAAAGCTAACAGACATGGAGTAACAGCCATAAAAAGCTTAATTTGGTTCCAAATTTGCTGTAAAACACCTGGAATTTTTCAGTTCAGGTTTGCTTCGGTGAAGTTAAATGTGCAGGTCTTTTGCTATAGCCTAGGGGAATCTTGTTATACTTAATTTTTTTTGTTCCTCCTTTTTTTTAGTTCATAAATGAAAGCTTTCCCCTCAGCCTTGGAATAATTTGTTTTCCCATTTCCATAATAGCTTGCATACGGTTTCTTCTTCACCTTGGAGAACCTCCCAAGTAAGCACACAAACATCTATAACATATATAGATATATATATATATATTTGGCTATATTTAGCTAGTTTAAATATACATTACAGAAGTTTCATGTTGACTTTTGAGGAACCTATGTATAATTCCAAATGTATTCATAAACTAAATACATTCTAAATTATTCACTTAAATATCTAGTGATGTAGTATGTTAGAATACTTACACAGAGAAGCATTTATTGTATACTGCCCTACAAAGCAAAAAGGCGGTAACTGCATTTTTGGTCAAAAATTAGTTATTGTCATTTTCATGACATTCAAGGCGTCCTTTGTTATGTGACAAAACATCTTATTTGAAATATGTGTCGTTTTGGAGAAAAATGGTAGTTGTTTGTACAGTAACTCCTTAGGCTGGATGACAGGATAACTTTTAAGTCATTTTTCTCAGTTCTGCACTCTGCGTAGTTACTGCCTTTTTGCTTTGTAGGGCAGTATAGTACATATTTCACCGCATGGGAGACAGACAATTACACATTTAGTTGAACTAGCTTTGGCTGACGTTAACATTGTGTTAATATTAATAGTATTTTAATGTAAATTTAAATAAATGAAAACATGAATATTTTACTACAAATTTTAATTCAGTACTTTAAACAATACTTCATATTGCATTTCCACAAAAAGGACACATTCAGTTGATCAAATGTGACAGTAAAGACATTTGTAATGTGTGTGTTTTTTTTTATCCTGTTCTTTTTAACTATTTTTAAGAACTCCGCTAAAAATGTATTATGATTTCCACAAAAACAACAACGAATTACAATGATTTCTGAAGGATCATGTGATACTGAAGACTGGAGTAATAATGCTGACAATTCAGCTTTCCCATCACAGGAATAAATTACATTTCACATTATTATTATTATTACTGTTTTTACCTTTTTTAAATTAAATATAAATTCTTGAACCTTGCAAGACGTTTCACAAATGAGGGCTACCATCTAGACCAACTATCTTTGTCCTGATGTTCTCAGTGTTTGCTTCTGCGTTGTGAAAACCTTATCTCACTCTCTTTATTGTTTCAGTCACGGTTTCTCTGAGATTTCCTATATCAGATCAAAGACCCCTGGACCAATGCACAGCTCACGATTCTGAAGCAGAACTTCTGAAGAACAGATAAAGGGAATCTCTAAGAGAGGTATTGTATGTAGACCCATGGTCTAGTTGTGACAGCGCAGCTCGGATCAAATGAAAGCTTCACACGGTCTTTATCTGTAGCTGTTGCTGAGCGTCCCTCTTTGACACCCAACGCCTGACTGCGCATAAGTGGAAGGGAGCAGAGAGAGGGAGGAGAAAAGAGAAAAACAGCAGGAGGAGTGTGAAATCTAACCAGACTACATTGAGGAGCCACAGGCTGCGCACAGAACGTCGCTCTGGAGTTCGAAAGGATGAAAGGGGGAAGATTGAGATTATTGCTGCAGAGATTTCGGAGGTGAGGGCAACTGGAAACTTATTGACTTCTTTGGCGTCAATACTGGGGAGGAGATGAGAATAAAGTGATTTTAATCCACAGGAGGCACATGACTGTTGCTGTGCATGAGTGACGTGCTTTTAATCCTTCAGAAAAGAGGTCATTTTTGAATATAGATAAACTTACTTTGAAATACTTTACCTTTCAAAACCCACATCGATTTTTTGTGGGAGGGAGAGATCTGAGGATTGGAATCGGATTTGAGACTTCGGGGCTTCAAAGACATCTTCCGCTGCAATTTTTCGGAGAAAAACATGCGTACGTAAACCACATGCAGACTTACTATTCAGTGCAATCTGGAATCAGGAACCTCCTAGGAGAAGCAAGTCAGCTGTAGTCTTGTGTGCGGCGGCGCTCTGAGGAATAGTGCTGGGAACGGATTCACTTCTGGCATAAAATGACAAATTTATCACAGCCGATATTTCCTGACCCACTCTTTCAGAGAGCATGTGGCTTATTTCGCCTTCTCCCCTTGCTTTTGAAGCTGTGAGACTCTTCTTTGGAAAATAAGAGCCGGTGGTCGTGCCTACAGACCTGGAGAACTGAAATATTTAATATTTAATACTCTGGCTGTGAACGATGCAATTAACGATGAATATAAACCGAAGCAGCTGTGATCAGTATGCATAGGTTGCCTGTGTTCACTCAGAGAACTGTGGGAGTGAGTTAAGGCTAGAGGACTGATGACTGATAGCGGAAAGAGGTTTGCTGTGAGGAACTAATCTTGTGCGTTAGCTTGTTTGCTTCTGGCTGAATTTAGAAATAGAAAGTGTGGCTCATTCTTGATCTTTTTCTCTTGCTTCCTCATTATTTCTTCCTCCCATCACGCCTCAGTTCGAGGAACAGGTTGCTGTGCTATAAAGCCGTTTTAGATTAACTACTGTTTCCAGGACTGCTGTGTCTTTGGGATGAACAGTTAAGGCAAATCATATGGGGCTACAAAACTCTGTTTGATTGAACATTCAGCCACCCATCATTTTTATCTCGTCTCTCATAATCAACATGGTTCCACCGCCCCCTTCCAACAAGCCACACGTTTGCCTTTCGTGTGTGCTTATCATGAGTAGCATGGCGCTGCTGGACGCCTACCTTGTGGAGCAGAATCAAGGTCCACGGAAGGTGGGCGTCTGCATTATGGTGATGGTAGGGGACGTGTGTTTCCTCATCGTGCTGCGGTACATCGCGGTATGGGTCGGCGCCGAAGTACGAACTGCTAAACGCGGCTACGCCATGATCCTCTGGTTCTTCTACGTCTTTGTGCTGGAGATCAAGGTATACTTTGTCTACCAGAACTACAAGGCAGAAGGCGAGAGAGCGGACGCTCTTACCTGCAAGGCTTTGACGGTGCTGCTTTCCATTTTTCTGCCGGGACTTTACGTCACGTTGGCAGCCATCGACCACATGGAATATGTTCGTCCGCTCAAAAAGAGGGAGGAGTTGAGGAGTCGGCTGTTCTGGGTCGTGGTGGATCTCCTCGACATCTTGGACATTCAGGCCAGCCTATGGGAGCCTCAGAGAAAAGGGCTCCCTCTATGGGTTGAGGGCCTTACTTTTTTCTACTGCTACATACTACTTCTGATACTGCCGTGTGTGTCGCTAAGTGAAATTAGCATGCAAGGTGTGAACATTGTGCCGCACAAGATGTTGTTGTATCCCATTCTCAGTTTGGTCGCTATCAATTTTATTACGATCTTTATCCGGGGAGGGAATATGGTGTTTTATAGGGACATCCGAGTGTCTGGAATACTAATGGGTAAGAACGTCCTCGCCATTGTCCTGAAAACGTGCAGCTTCGTGCAGTACCGGAGAAACATGCAGGAGGCGTCAACACCCGCTCTCGCTCCCGAACTACAGAGGGACGCAGTGCCACAAAGTTCTCGAGGGGCAGTGCCAGTCGTAATGCCCATGCCCATCACCATGCCAACTCCGAAGGTAGTCATACAAGATCTCACCACACTTCCAGAAGAGTCCGAACTTGAGGAGACATGACAAAAGGGGGAATGAGGAGAGTTTGCACGGTGGATACATGGACAATGCACAACATGAACTGCTTTGAGATTTTTTGTCCTAATGTTAATGTGGGTGTACACTGTATGATTTATTACTTTAAGAATGTTTCTTATCAGATTGTATGATGACATTAATGAATGGATACATACCAGAATGTTCTGTACATAGGGCAGACCTTTAGCTGCATTGACCGGGCATTTTAAAGCATCACTAAATTATTTTCTTCAGTATTTGTAATTTATTGCCCTGTAGAAATATCTAAACATCCTTAAAACAAAATACATTTTGGCTACTTAAAATTGATTTATATATTTAGAATATTAATCTTTGTGTGCACCTACTTTTAGTGAAAAAAAAAAAAAAAGATTACAATCGTTGATGAGATGATTTGTTTGTCAAATGAAGACACAAGGCAGCTGTGGATCTGGGGTCCATTCATTTCCAGAAAAAAAGTATTTAATCCTGAAATGTAGTAGTTTATGAAGTTTATTAATTAACAAGTGGAATGCCAAGCAAATCGCACTTGAACGAACTCTCAGTGACCCGATGATTGTACAATCACAGACAGCTGCGAATATATCATCTATTTTCGTTTTTCCTGGTGGGTGTTAAAAATGTGGTACATAATGTTTTTTTGCAGTAAAATCATCATATTTTTGCAGTCATTTAATAACTACGTATGGTGAAAAGTTGCGTTTTGAAACAACTCGTACTATAATTCATTTCTGTTATCTTATATTTGATGGGTTTATGCTTCATATATTCTTTGTTTTGATGTTTTATGAAAACCAAATGAATGATATTTTGCTATTAAAACAATGTTTTTGTTGATATCTAACATTGTTTTTCTCTTTTTTATTGATGCTATGCCACCTAGCAATGCAGCTAGCGACCTCCATCACTCCTTGTTCTTTTTGAGCAACAGTCTGCTAAATGCACAAACATCCACAAAGTGGGGCGCAAATCCTATCATGTTATTCAGTATGATTACTCTGTTCTTAAGCCTCTGAACTCTTCTTATCTTGTCAGTTCAACATGATGATAAAAGGCAGCTTGTCTTTTTCTTCTACAAATCTAGAACTGGAGGCACCTCAATTAAATAAATTTGTCATAATCAAATACAAACTTAGCAAAGTTTCGTCTTTCACGCTTAAATCATTAGCTGTTGTAAACTCAATCAAAATCTCTGAGGGCTTTCTATTTAAATACAAAAATCTAAGCTCAGCCATACGTAGTATTTCAATAACAATAAGTAAAAAGATGTGCGCCTTGGATGAATTAAAATAAATGTTTCATGACAACATTTACCCAGAGCTACAATTTTAGCATGTTGCTATAGCTACTGTTAGATGACAAATATAGCACAAAGAAAAAAAAAGTAAATACACCTGACAGTTTCTTATTGCCTCAGTTACACCATATCTGCTTCTGTGCCAGATAGAGACATAAATATATAAATCGCATATTTTTTACCTGTCAAGAGCTAAGTAAATCGTTACTAGTTCATCAAAGCAGTATTTTTCAGTCACTGATTTATGAGTGTTTATTTAATTTGCCATTTAATTTGTAAGGTGCTCTGTATATAGATACAGAAATCCCCGCACTTGATGAATACACATTTGATGTAGCTACTCGAAAAAAAATGACATCTTTCACTTCCCCTTGTTCACTTGAGTGAATGGGACTCGGCCTTTTAAGCTGCAAAAATCACAAAAAAGCACCATAAAAGTAGGTCAAACTGTGCGCTATATTTCAAGTCTTCTGAAGTCATATAGCTTTGTGTTATGAAATCTGTTTTGAATCGCACACAACACAGTCTGTTTTTATTTTCGGCATACTGCACACTTCCAACTTAAATTACTTGTTTACTAAAATGGTATGCCAGAGTAAAATAAACTATAATAATAGAATTCGATTTTTTTTATTGCATTTTTTATTAAAACACAATGACTAAAATGAAAAAAACTTCCACTGTTTAAGACAGTAGTTTTATATTTTCACTGCTTTGGAATTATATGGTTCTTTCTGGATTCTCAGCGGACCTGAGATATTGAGCTTCAAAGATTTTGCATTCCATTTAGCAAACATGATATGCAGAAGAAGTCTCTTTCATGCATAAAAATGACAGAGACCATACAGTAAATGTGTTCTAAATGTGGAATATCAAAATCCCCTCAAATTTGTAAAAGGGAAATTTTGGAACTCTCAAATGCAGATAGAACCTTCTAATTCTAAAAAGCCATTTTCCGCTTGAAATTGTAAGGTTCTATCTTGCAAAACATTATATAAAAATAAAAAGTATACTATTAATTTGTTTTAAAACATAAAATTAGTATTGTAACAATGTGTCGATATGATAAAAACTGAATGCTTTTTATGAAATCCATTTCATAATTTAGGATGAATAATTTGTATTCTTTTTTTTTAAAACGAGTAAAGCATAAAAGGCAATGCTAAATATTTTGTTCAGTGCAGATGTTTAATTTCATGCAGGAATATGGTGGGTAATTAAACACATCATTGCAGGAACAGTTTAAGCAGCTACTGTAATACATCTAAAACAGGACTTTGCAATCTGTCTCTCTAGAGATCAGTTTGGACCAAGATAACATGTTTACATTTATGGCCTCGTCAATTAAATTGTTGACCATTTGACCATAAAACTTGAGACATTTTACGACTTTAAACTGCAAGAAAACACAATGATTTAGCAAAGTTGTTTCACAAAGTTTAACCCTTACATTCATGAACATTGCACCAATCATTACATATCGGGTCTATGTTATATTGACCCGGACCTGTAACACGGATGGATCTCTAACCACTTCAATAGTGTAAAACTCTGCTGATATATTAATAACAATTACAAAGGAATAAAATAAAGCATATTCCGTTACCTTTTGGAACCTGGAAGGGTTCAATTTGAGCAGATGATTTGATTTTACCATCACTGTCACCGTCAGAGCGCACTTAGCATCTGACTCATATTTGCGATCTCAACCATATTCTTCAGAAACAACATTTTGATCGCTATTCAACACATCCACCATCGGATGACTGTGACACATACATTTCATTACAAACAGTTATTGCTCTGCAGTAAAGCCATTCAATTAGATTCAATTTTTGATTGATTGCCGATGATATTTTGTTTTATGCCTGTGGTAATTATGAGTGAAAAATCTTGTCGTCTTCATCGTCTATGAAACAGAGTCATCAGATATTTTATTAGTGTTGTGAAAAAATTATTTTCTTTAAGAGATAATAAACATTGAAAAATGTTTCACTGATTACATATTATTAAAATATTTTATATTTGAAATATTTAACATTCAATCTTTCGTGCTGTCATAGAGAAGTCCAGCGACGTGACAAATAAAGTTGATCCTGATTGGTCCGCTCGTGTGCATTCGAAGTGCTGATTGGCTGACCGAAAGAACCTTATAGAACCAAGTTAGAACAAAGACTATAGAATACCCAAGACTTGTCACTCGTATAGTTTTGAATGAGGAAAATGCAATGCTCAATATGGCCGCTCAATCGCAGGAAGCCCCGCCTTCTGCATGAAAGAGCCAATCGCTAATCGGTAAAGTCAGCGCATCACTAAAGCTGCCGTTAGAAGTACCAGTTGTTATAGAAACAGTCAACACTCTGAGACGTGCTCTTAGGATTGTGCATGCGCACTAGCTGATCTATCCAGAGAAATAAGCTTTTTATAACACTATTTGAGAAAAAGTAACAACTTTTATGACACAGTTGTTATCAGATTTCTTTGGTGATTTCAAATATGAAATTTAATCATAAGCTTAGTGAAAAGTTTTGGAGAATTTGATGTTTCTCCATTCAAAGTGATGGGAGCTGCACTTGGATGAGGCCCGAGAGGGGTTTCAAAGATGGTCGCAGTGACGTGACTTATCTTAAAGAGACTTTGGTTAGAGTTCGACTTTGTAGATAGAACCTTTTTGTCTATAGAGGGTGCAAAGGACACTTTGACAATCACTGGGTCAAAGTTTCTTTGATATCAATATTTGTTAAAAAACGTCAAATCTTTAAAGTTTAAGCGTAGTTGAAGATTATTATTTATATCCATATTATTTGACTCCAAGGGCCAAATTGTGCACTTCAGTCTATAAAGACTGCATGATTAACAAGCTGATTAATAATTCACTGGATAAGATTATTATATAAAAAAATACATTTTACATATTAAGATTTTCTGTTGATTTAGCTTATTTTAATCCTTGTTTTGTGTGATCTTTAATAATTTGTTATTCAAGTTATCTTGAGGTCCCATTTGAAAGTTGTCTGAGGCTGAGAACCACGGAGCCAAAGCAACAGAAACACTTCACCAGTTAGGTCTAAATCTTAAGTGTTACAAATAGCAGACTGGCCAAATTGTTTTATTACCAATTGATGGCTGACCACTGAAAAACCTTTTAAGCAACGACTTGGTGAAGCTGCTTGAGAATACAGACCTCACGCCTCGATGATAATAGCCCAATTACAGAAGCAAAATTGTGTGAGTTGTTATTTTGGACAGAGGGTGGTATTAAACTTGCTGCTATTTGCCAAGAAAATGGAGGCCACTGCTGCACCAAGGGATTATGTGTCAGTCAGTCCTAATGTGGGTAAAAATGAAAAAGAAAAAAAAAAGGACTGTAAAGACATGGGGCAACTGCCAGCAGTGCTCTAGCGCAGCTAACTACTAACACGCAGCTGATAAATGCATCCGGAGGGAGCCATGAAAGTCAAATCAGAAATGGAGGACAACGTTAAAAAAATAGAAGAAATATTCTCTTAGGGCATTCTGGATATGCATATCTATGCATATTAGTGTGATTCTGTGTGGATATAAGAAGTCTCAAGGCAGTTGAGTTCAGGATTTGAGAAAAGTTATCAGTATGCAGATACCTAGTAGGAGTGTGCGATGTTGACCAAAAAATTATATCTCAGTGTCTTTGGGGATTTTTTTTTCAACAGCAATAATTAAGAGATATTTTGATTAGTGGGTTTTTATGCTGGCACCTTGGCTGGTTTAGGCCTGTCATGGATAAAAAAAATATACCTCGAAAACTGCCAGCAGCTGGTGGCAAGTCCCCTATTGAGTGAATGATGAGTGAATAATTGAATAACTCATTCAAATCAGTATAACCTATTTATTTAAAAACAGACCAAATTGCTGTCTCTATGAACGGATTATTGAACAGTTGACTCAACAATTGACAGATTAATTCAGGAATGAAACAACTCTGTGCTGCTCTGAGACATGCAAATGTTCTGCTCCACCTTTGTTTGGAACAAATTTTCAGGGCAAAACAGAAGAAAAACAGACCGTATTATTTCTAAAATGTAACTCACTTTATATTAACTTGTTTTTCTTTTTTTATGTTGCATAAAATTTAGATCACATTCGTTCAAACGCACACTAATACTAAGAAAAATGGCACTCTTGTGTGATATTACTGAACTAGGCCTATATCCTACAAATATAAAAAAACAAAGCCCAAAATACGGGGACATTTTTTCTGCTTTCATAATATGAATTTAGGTACATTTTAACTAAATTCTAAGAAAATTAATCAGTGAATGCTTTTGGACTGTCAAGACATGATTGTTTACACACTTATTTATACTCATTGATCATGTCAGCTTGTATTTCATTCAAACAACAATGACGATATTTTTGTTAATTATAAATATTGCATAATCCTAGCCAACTAGGTAGATATTTTTAACAAATTATCTGAAATTGCTTTACTTTCAATGTCATCACCAAGCCCTCATATTTTTAGCCCCTTGCCTTATACCACTTATAATTTGATTAATTCCCGATTGATAGCATCTGTTTGAAACTCGTTTGTGCACGCGGCTAATGAGAATTCACTCATAATCCGCGATGAAAACATAGAAAAGCTTTAACACATTTCCCCCACTGTGATTCAGAGCCACTGGCACCTGTTGACAGAACCAGTGGGTGGCAATTAAGCTGCATTTGGAAGAGCATGGCATTTCAACACACTGTGGCTGCAGTCATATACTGGAACAGCTTCAGCGGCTTTTAATTGGACACATCATTATCTGTCGACACCGCATTTGGTTTCTTGAATTATACAATTGTGTAGTTTTGTTCCCGCCATTGAACCTACAGGAGGTCTCAGTCCTCATGTTTCCACTTCAATTAGTCTAACAATGCAGTCAGCTGGCTTCTGTGCCACCCCAGTGCCCAGACCGCCACAAAAGACCAAAACAAAAATGCGTCATCCAGACGCTCGGTTTGTTTACTCAAGGATGCTGTCAATCTGTTACTCTGCTTAATTAACCATGACAATTTGGTAATTCAGTTCCTAATCATTTTCCTCTCTTAAAGTTTCTTATTAGCTCTTCTTAGCTGAGATTGTTTACTTCCCCAGGAATAATGTGGTTAGATCAATGCACCTTGAGTGGGTGAAAAGTAGGCTATAATATAAAAAAATTCAATAGGCCTATTTCAAAGTAAATTTTGAACAATTCTATCTATTTTCATATTGAATAAGTAACCTAGAATGTGTATATTTGCAAGTCTCAAGACACGGAAGAGAAGACAATGCTGAATAAAGTCTTAGTTTTTGCTATTTTTGGACCAAAATGTATTTTCGATGCTTCGAAAAATTCTCTGATGTCACATGGACTACTTTGATGATGTTTTTCTTACCTTTCTGGACATGGACTGTATACCGTACACACAGCTTCAATGGAGGGACTGAGACCTCTCGGACTAAATCTAAAATATCTTAAACTGTGTTCTGAAGATGAACGGAGGTCTTACGGGTTTGGAACGACATAAAGGGTAAGTTATTCATGACATAGTTTTAATATTTGGCTGAACTAACCCTTTAAGGCTTTTTGTTTACTCTTCAGCTTTAGTGCATTGCCAGTGTGAGAGCGTGCAGAGAAAAGTATTCTGATTGGCTGAGAAGTTTTCTGCGGTGTTCTGTGATTGGTTGGCACCGCATCACGTCGCATTTTTCGTGTTCACTGTACAGTATATGACAAATTTCTTTCTACTGCAGTTTTATTGCAACGCCGCTTGTTATGAAACAGTTTACATTGAATTTCCATTCTCTTTTTTTGTTTTATTTACAATTATACAATGTGCCAAATTCAAAACATGTTACACAGGCCACCAGTTTTAATTCCATTTCTATCCCCACATCTATCTCTGAAATAATATATATCTAGTAAAAACATCTCTTGCATATACACATCAGGAAGTGATTAAACCAGCAGATTATTTATAACAAATTTCATAATATAGATGCTATCATAAACTTTGAGTTGATTAACCAATGATTTTTCTCGTAGAAGTTAAAAGTAAGAGAGACATCACCATTGCAACACTGAGATGCAGTTGTCATTGTTGCCTCGCACCTGAGGGAGTTCCTATGGCAACATGAGCCTCAGGTGATACCGTTGCTGTTCTGATGCTCAAAAAAGAAATGCGAAAAGACTTCAAGAAGAGTCAACAATGAATCATGCTCTCTCTGAGTACATTGTTGCTTCAAGGCTGCTTCTGTACCTCTATGAACATGGCAGATGGTGTGATAATGAACCAGTTTTTGTCTGGTTTACTGCCACCGTGCAGGTTGTAAAGCAATGTCAACATTAAGCTACATTTTTTTCTGGGTGGCACATATGGCTGACTTCAATTAAGATGGATTGCAGGTTAATTTAAGGATTTCATAATACCACTCGCCTTTGTTTTTCCATCATTTTTGGCTACAATCACAGTTGTCAGTGATTGCATTGTTTCCTGGGCTGAAAGGCAATGTATTGCACCATTATCAGTTATTATTTAATTAAAGCGTAATGAAGACACTTGAAGGCATATGATCAGTTAATCAGTCTTTGGCTTTGTTCGCTCATTTTTAAAATTCATTTGGAATATAATTAAGCGTCTTAAGATTCCACACGCATTCATCCCATTGTTAACAACTCCATATGGGGCTTTTTTTATGCGGGGTATGAAATGAATATATCAGTGTCAAGACTTAAAGCGGTCTGCCTTTGAATGTTAAACACACACACACACACAAAAAAGAGTCACACTTTTGACAGTGTATATTCAAACCCAAAGAAATAATTACTTTCCACTAGGTATAGAAGTCTAGATAAAAATTCAACAAGAATGATAGGTTCAGTTAAAACTGATTTGTTCAGTCCAGTGAGTGAAAGATGAATAAGACACTCCATTTGTGCTTAAGATGATGTGAGAAAGCCATAGATGCTGTGAAAAAAAGAAGAAAAAAATATATATTTTTTTTGTCACAGACTTGTTTACATTGTCAGAAGTACTTCTCTTGAGGAGTCTTTCAAACTCCTTTGTCTTTCTGCATAAGATGTTTTGTACACATATCTGTCATATTAAACCCTGACAAGTCGCTGCCTGATATGAAAAAAAGGATGGGGCACTGTGGGACAGCTTAGTTTGTTTTATGTAACCAAGCACCATTATATGCTCATGAGTTTACATGCTCCACGCAGAATCTGTAAGATGTTTAGTTAAAAGACAGACAGACAGACAGATAGATAAATAGATAGATAGATAGATAGACAGTCACTTTGAATAGTAAGAGAGCAGACAGAAAAAGAATGAATCATGGATCTATGTCAAACGTAATTACATATCCCAATATTACACAAAAGTACTATCAAAAATCAAGACCATTCGAGAAGCTGTACAAAATACCTTTGAAACCTCTCATCAAAAACCCTGGCAATCTACAGTACAAACCACGTAAAAAAAAAACAACCAGAAGTACCTTAATAACCACCTAAAAACATAAAGTACCCTAGCAGCCCTGAAGATCCATAAGAACCCGTACAAAATACCCTTGCAACCATGCACTACGGTCTAAGATTTGGTGAGGTTTTCCTGGGCAAGCATTTTTTAAAAAGCTAGTTTTAGCTAGTCTGTTTTATGCCGCTAGTGACGCAGAAAATACACAGACCTTTAAATAAATTAGTTGTTCTTTGGCCCTTTTGGAAATCTATACTTAAAGGAGGAAGTCTGTTTCATGAATCAACAAGAGGTCTTTATGAATAAGGAAAGATTTGTTATATTTATATTTGTGTCTTTTCTGTGCCCAAAATTGATTGCAAAGTCTAAATATTACATTTCTTTTGTCTTGTGTTTCACACTTTAAGCTTTGCTATGCAAATACAGACCTTTGCAGGTCCACTGCCAATGGCATTGGGCTGATTACACCAAATGCGATTTAACCTTCAAGTGTTTCAGCCTGAAATAACCATTTTATATTCAAGCAATATGGCTTGGAACAGTGTTAAAAGTCTGCCTGCGTTTGCGATGTCCTTTTGTCACACATCCAAACTCAAATTCCCGATTACCAATGCAGTTAACTCTAACCTGACACAACATCAATCGCATCCGCACCATGTTGCATCCCTAAGCGAGTCCTTGATTCCCCTCCACCACCTCATTTGTAAAATTCAAATATCCATAGTCATAAACAAATCTTTAGCCTTGGAAAGCAGACATGTGAGACTTAGGCAGCATCTCGAATATCTACTTTCCCTCCGATGGTCATCAGATGGATAATCTGACGGGCGAGAGAAACTGCGGTGTGCGGTAATTCAATCCAGGCGGCAGTTTGCTTCTCAGCACTCCGTCGGCTAATATCATTATGGACAGGACTGTCGTAATGTGTCAGGGGACGAGGCAGAGGTGTCGCGGAGTCAGCGTATGTAAGGCACACAGCTCCCTCCTCATTTAGCAGGAGATTTCCCAGAAGGCCACCCCTGAAATGGATTGTTGGTTCTTGGCAAGGCAAACCACTTTATCTTAGAAATCTTTCAGGGAAGAACTAAAAAAATGAGAAGACATTCTCTTTTGATTGTTAAGGTGTTAAAATGATCGTCTGCTTGATGAAGAAGTTTGAAGTCAGAGTGATCCTACTTGTGTGTTGAGTGTGCAAAAATGCCACTTTAAAGTCATGATTACCAGTGGGAAACTTTGGCCTTTATGAGTTTAATCACTAAACACTTTGTGGTGGAAAGAAATTGGTATTGATCATAAGAAGTTGTAATGCATATTTAGACTGGACAACTTCGTTTGTAGGCCTAAATGTTTTGTGCTAATGTGTTATTGGTGAAAAAAGTGGGAAAAAAATCTACATTTCCAGTGGTTTTACTGTTAACTGGATTTTTTTTTTTTTTTACTGTCAATACTTGTGTTGCGTACATAGCATCTGCAATTAAAACTGGCGAATTCGAGTTTCATAATTATGACTTTGTGGTCATGTTCATGTACATTTAACTGAAATACTTAAATGTACCAATCAATACACAGGCAAAACAATTGTAAATTGCCGAAATTGTTTTAGCTTTGTTTTTTTAATGACATGCTCTCTGTAGTCCTTGTACATTATATTTACATGCATTTCTTTTTCTTTGACTGTTCTCTACAGATGCCTTCTTTCCTCACACCACGATTGGTCGATTGTGTATAATGCCTGCATGCTATTAGTCCAACTATTTTCAGAAATTACCAACCACAGATCAAAGCCTAAACTCAGACATTTTAGGCAATTTAGAAATCCTGGCCAGGACATGTCTGGAGGAAAAGTAGATGTATGGTCAACCTACACACATTGAATGCATGTTAAGCACTTCATTTAATTCATTATGGTTTTGCAAAGTAGGATACATTTGCATGTTGGTCCTGGGACAATATTACTATCGCAGTATTAGAGATTAGGATTGGCTGCATGTACACCAATCTTATCAATCCATATTTCAAGGTTGAGGACTGAGATAGGTTTAAGGCTGTTTCTTTGATAGGAATGTTATTCCTGGAATAACAAAAGTTGATTAAAAGTTGAAAGGAGCATGTCCTTGGCTTGTACTAACACGTTCTTTGTTTTGATGCCCTTTGGTGAGGTTTGAGTCTGGTCGGTTTCATTACCCAATCCCACTCCTCATTCCACTGTTGTATCTATAAATATGAAGACATCAACGAAGTGACACATTGGTAATAAAATGCAAATCTGTCCTCTGTGCCTATTGCAAAAGAGTCTCGGGTTGCCTTGGGTTACTTTCCTGTGCATGAAGCAGTAGCAATATACTAACTCCCGTATTAATAATGATGGTTCCCAGTTTAGCTTTCTCAGATCTCTGCTCGTGTTCCAGCTATCACTCCTTTGGGTGGCCCAATGGCCATTGAGCATATGACAAATGCTACAATCTTCTGTTTAGCCAAAGAATCGGATTCTTTCTCATTAATACCGGAAATACGACTGCATCTTTAACACGACAGATTTAGGATGAAAGGGAAAGGATTGTGTACTTAAGATTCCAGAGACAAGATTTCTAAAAGCCTCCGGTGACCCAAAGAAAGGAATTAACTGCAGAGGAATGATTCCAACATATAACCAAAGGTTACGGAAGGCCTCTAATCCACCGTTCTGTATTCAAGTGAGGATGGTTTCATACACAAAAGTCTTAGCTGGTGTGTCCTGCTTTGAAATCGAGCCCTTCTTGAAATTTGTAGACTGCATTAAATCCACCCCCTTAAGGGACGTGATGGACTCTAGATGCACATGGTCCAGCAGGTAAGGAAGATATATAGCCATGATAGTCCCATCCATTACTCAAGGATGCAAATGACATGATTAAGTGAGGACTTTACCCTTGTGCGGCTTGAACCAAGGGGTGTTTGCTCCAGGATTGCAAGGTTTTAGGAAACCCTTGCTACAAGGTGGGTTAATCCAGAGGAACACTGAAGAAGCTGAAAACTTAAGTTTTGTGAAAAACTTTTGATTGTTCGAGCAGGGTGCTTGCTGCTCGTGTCTTAATAATCACAGCAATTTCAAGAAACGCCCATCTTCAAAACCCTGTGGATTTACCACAAACAACCTTGGCCTAAACAGGCTGTGTTTAAATGGGTCATGATCTAGACGAAAGAGAAATATTTTTGGATTTTGAGAGGCCCGATACAAATGCAAGCCGACTCATCCCGTTGACGGATGTCTGTATAAATGGGTTTACGCCTAGTGCCCTTGAGGTCAAAAAATTGGATTAACGTTATACGGTGGCATGTCAGATAGTTGATTTTCTGCATATTAACTTCTGCTGGTTTGGAACTGAGGTTTGCTGAGGCAAAAAATTAGGTTTAAGCAGAGATTCTTTATTTGAAGAATCGGCAGCTCCATCTAGTGGTAAAATAATAGAGGCGTCAGAGAATACATTTAAGATTTTATTTTGAGAAAATGCTCAAAACATAATTAAACAACAAAAGAAAATGGATATTTAAGATAAGCATCTTTAAATGTCGAACCTGTTAAGAAAACACGTCTTAATCCATGACTCTGCAAATGTAGGTGAAATGTACATCCCAAGTCTGCTTTTAACATCATAGTCCAGCAGGATTTACTTTTTTAGCAGACGTTCTTCAGCATTTTGTCACACTCAGACAAATAAACAACTCAAGGTGCCACAGATGAGCCAGGATTGGTCCATATTTGGCGTCTCTTGTGCTGACTGGGCAACTTTTTGCGATCTTTGGTGGCGTTACGCTTCCTCTTCTTACTCAAGAAGTTCTCCAGTTTCCCGCTCTTTTTCAGCTCGCTGTACTTCTCAGCCAATTCCAGCTTCTTCCTGTCAGCTGTAGAAGGGTTTTAAAGATGTTATATACTATAAATGATCATACAACCATATATTATTTGATGTTTTCTTTCTAAATTGCACATAGCTATGAACACTGGTGCTCAATAAACGGACTAGTATGACATTCACCAACAAATGTTCTTCAAAAGAACTTCTAAATGTGCTTTATATTTATATGTTCACATGGTCAAAAGTCATGAAACAGGATAAGAACAAAGACGGATTTACATTTCTTTAGGTAGAACGGTTTGTGTCCCTGGCCAACCAACTCTCTCTGTTTCCGCTTGAACTGAAGTTCCTTTTCTTTTTCCTGCTCTTGCCTTTGTCGGGCCCTCTGCTGGTTTTCCTGTTGTACACACATACAGGGATTAGACATAAAGCACATCAAAAACTGTAATATTAAGGGTTTCACAACCGTAATGCTGTTTTATATAGTGTTCTTGAAATTATTTAAGTTTAAAGTGTTGTACCATTCTTTTAAGCAAGGCTTTCAATTCTTCCTTTTTAGAGTCTGATTTGACTTTCTTGAGTTTCTTCTTCACTATCTGAAACAAATCGCAGTAGGCATAAAAATAATGCATACAATTAAAACCAAAAGAAATCTGTAAGGAATTTTAGAATTTGACAGACTTTTGTTTCCTTTTCCCGGATGACATCAATGAATTTGTACGTCTTGTTAAAAATTTCAGGCTTGTATTCCCCCGAGAGGTCATCAAAGCGAGGGTCTCTTGAAATCTGAAAAAGTAAGTTAAAAAAGTGAAAAATCACAGTTTGTTAAAATACCTATAATAAGTCTAATTATGAGCAATCGTTAATAATATTAAATAAATAAAAAAACTCCCAAAACGCACCCTTTTCTTAACAGGAACCACTTTTCGGAGGAAAGGCACATGTTTCTTTGCAGAAATCTCTTGAGGTCTAAGAAACATATCGTTTTTAGACGACGCATACACATAAACCAAACACAGCTATACAAAATAACTTTAACCCACATGAATGAGTATTTTCTTGTTTTTAGCATGATGGACCACGAAAAACAGTGATCAAAGGTGGTTACATTTTTAAAAGCCTAGCTAAGCAGCACAGTGTTGTTACTGGGAACTAAAACTTATTAAAAATATTTTTTTCATCAACTTAAATGAAACAAATCTAATAGAATACTAATATTACGTATGTGAAAACTGAAAAAAGATGGACATGATGCCTTGACAATTAACGGAAATAAAAAAATAAGTATATAAAAGCAAAATCAAAACACAAATAAATCCTATAATAATTAATCAATAGAAATAATACTGAAGACTGCAGGTACTTGTGTTTAGTTAGTCGTTTCATGGGCTCGTTTTTCTTCTGAGTCTTTGTGGCACCATAAGCGATTTTATTGTACGCTTTTGTTCCAACTTTATTCTGTAGCTTCATGATTTCCTCAAAGGACATGGTTGACAATTCTACACAAAAACAAAGACATGAAAGTAAATGTGAAATTGCTCTTTTCAACAGCTTCAGCAATTAAATATTCCTAAATAATATCTTAAATGATAAAACCATTGCCAGGGTTACAAACATATTCGATCTTACCTTTTTTAAGGTATCCTTCCGTGTGTGATGGGTCATTGCTGACTCCTTCATCTTCAGGGTTACTATCTGCTTCATCTTCATCACTCCCAGACTCATCTTCGTCTTCATCATCCACACCATTGTCTTCATCCTCTTCAGGTTCAGCTTCGTCTTCCTCTTCAGATGCATCTTCATCTCTCATCTCCTCTTCATCCTCTGCTGAAGTTTGCATTGCACTCCTTTTACTAAGTAAAGCAAAGTTTCTCTCCATCTCTAAAACGTCCTCCTCATCATCTGAACTCTGATGTTCCATTTTAGTCGCACTCTTTGCTGATTTAGGCATTTTGTTTCGAGTTTTTTGTCCTTTTTTAATTTTTTATTTAGCTTGTGTATGAGCTGTAGAAATTAAGCATCACGTTATTAAAAAGACGAAATTTAAGAACATATAAAATGAAATATGCAAATTAACAGTTTGATGTTACTTGTTAATAATTACTTAAGACCAATTAAATGAATTCTGAATAATCTTGTAAATGCATTCAAATTGGCCTGAAAATTGTTTTGTCAAGTACACAAATATAATATCAAATTATAGATTTATACATGGGAATATGAACGTCATGTTGTCATTCAACCACATAATCACTTCCATAAAACGTTAGATTTGTTTATTAGCATTTTGCTCGTACTTACCCTGGTGTTTTGTATTCAGACATCCGTGCTTAAGTTAAACAGACAACCATTCCGACAGAATAAAGGAAATCTCAACTACACGTGCTTATTAAAGATGTAACGTACTGTCACCTAACAAGAAGAACAAAAATGCTATCAATTATTATGTCACAGAACTAGCAAAGATGAATATTTGCGAGAAATGCGCTTCCCATTCGCACGTGGAAGTGTGAGAACAGCGCATGCGCGTCACAACACGCCTATCAAAATAAAAGTCCCGGTATATTTATAATTGTTGTCAAAATAATTTAAAAAATAATGGGTGTTTTTTGCATTTAATACCTTACCATTTTAATGCCTTGTAAATTAATTCATAATAATCAGGATTATAGCCAGATAACAATAATGATAAAAAGGTGATAATAATATTAAGAGTCTCTTGAAATTAAATGTAATATGAAGATAGATTTAATTAAAATTTTAGTTTCCATAATAATGTTCAAAAAAAGTCAAATATATTATTTCTTAAACTTTCAAACCAACAGAGAGAGAGAGAGAGAGAGAGTATTATGAGATTTTGATTCCTGTGACTACCGGGATTTTCTTTATTTTTTTATTTAACATTTACAAATTAAATATTAAATTAATTATATTGATCAATTATAAAACTGATTGAAAAATACAGACTGTAAATTCATGTTGTTTACACATTTTACATAACCCTTTAAACTCCGTCAAGACTAGTTTATCTTGTATCCGTTTTGATATGGTTGTGTAGCCAACACATCCGATTACATGCTTTCATTTTATTATTGTAATAGTGTTTTATCTTTATTAGATTGTAAAATTTATTTCACATCTTGGGTTTTCAGTCATGCAATTCTGAGATGTCCCAGACCATGTTAAGAGTCTGCAGTCACAAATCATATTAAAGAATAAACTTTTAAATAATGAACTGTCTCAATAGTCTTCAGTGACTCCAATAGAAGAAATGTTGCATTAATAATGACTGGATTGTCCAGAGGCCTGAATGAGACAGGCAGGGGAAATCAAATTAATATAATAATCATGAAGGTGATTGAAAAAACAATGTTCTTTGAATTTTAAACCTTTATATCTTGATTCTTTATTTGGCACTGCAAAAATTACAAACTCTGAAATTCTCACTTTGAAACATCTCACTTACCAGATTTAGGATAGGTAACCACAAAGACATCATCATCCTTTGTTTCAAAATCCTCTAAACTGTCAATATATTCTGGAGTAAGATCATGATTGTCTGCCAAAACTTATGACAGTTCCTTTGTAGGTGAACATTTTGTCACCAAGCATTTTGTATTCCTGCTGAGCCATGTTTGAGGTCTTACTGAACCAAACCAATGACTGTAAATAATGAAGAATACCTTGATATATCTACAGGCAGATTACAGGCTGTTACACAATCGTCGGGGTAATTTTTGTGTAGTTAAGTTGGCCAACCTCTGGATTAATTTCTTAAACCTATTATTTTTTTTTTTATTATTATCAGCCTTTGAACATATCAAATCAAATCATACATTTCTTAAGGTCAGTAAACCTCATGATTCTCTGACTGTTATCTGTTTTGATATAATAGCCAACACATCCATTCACATATAAATTGTTTATTAGTTTGTAAAATGTATGTCACGTCTTGAGTTTTCATCCATGCAATTCTGAGATGTCCCAGACCATGTTAAGAGGAACGTCCTTCATTCTTTCTTGGTAGACACGGTCAAAACATTCACTCTGAGCCACGGTTAAAGAGTTCTTCCAGTCCCCAACTGTTCCTGTAACACAGCAGGTTGGAAACATTAATATATCATTTTCTCACTGATGCGTCACACTTATCGCATTTAATAATGCAATGTTAAATAATGAACCATTTGAAAATTTTTATTGACATGAAGGTGATACATTTATATCTTGAAGCTTTATTTGATGCTGCTTAAATTACAAACTCTTCGTTTTTCACTATTGTCTGACCTTTGCGCATGAAGAGTCCTTTTGGGTGATCTGTGATATTCTGAGGAAGGGATTCATAGTTGGCCATTGGGTCTTTCTTCATGTGCTTGAATGTGGCTGCCTCCACCACTTTATCAATCGCTGCGTCTGACAGATTCTTTCCCACAAACTCACAGATTTTCACAACGACGGATCTGAGGTCCTGATAAAAGATTTATACATTTCATCATTTAGTTTATAGAGATGCATATATATCCAAAGAGAAGTACAATAACTCAAAATAAGTTTTATGGAAAGGTCAAGGGGTCATAGGCCAAACCTGTCTCACCTTGATCATTTCTTCATAAGTAAGGATCAGGATGTTGTATTTATCTTGATTTGTGA
The DNA here is from genome assembly GCF_023724105.1 of Carassius gibelio. Taxonomy (NCBI): domain Eukaryota; kingdom Metazoa; phylum Chordata; class Actinopteri; order Cypriniformes; family Cyprinidae; genus Carassius; species Carassius gibelio. The sequence continues at coordinate 23,940,098 of NC_068417.1, read as the reverse complement.
TCCATCCTTTAACATGGTCAAACCAACAGCCACCAATCACTAAAAACCAGAAGCAGGCAGCAGGGTCACAAAAACGTGTTGAGAAGAAAACGAATTAACAACAAAATAATTTAATATTCAATATGAAGAATTAGGTGTTAAACTAAAAAAGAAACCAGTAGGAACGCTTTAGTTCCATGCCACTACTTTTCAGAACTGCAAACTTGGAGTCATTGGGAGGCTCTCAGAGACTTTGCTAATGTAAAGAATCCCTAAACATGACCCCCATCTAAGAACCACAAGCTGAAGTGTTGTGAAATACATTAAGATAAAACAAAAAAAAAAAAAAGGATTAATAGGTAGATTGTGACTGTTAAAGGGGTCATATGATGTTACTAAAAATAATATTACTTTGTGTATTTAGTGTAATGAAGTGTGTTTATGCAGTTTAAGGTAAAAAACAACAACAACAAAAAAATTTTCCACATAATGTTCATTATTGTTGCTTCTCTATTCCCTGCCTTTCTGAAAGTGCATTGTGATTGGACAAATACCTCAAGCATTTGACAGAAATTGTATGACCCTTACCATACTGTGATGACGTGTGTCTCAGCATGACAAGAGAAAAACAACAATAACAACAACAAAAACATTACAAACGAGGCATTTGTGGCACCCAGTGGGGGAATAATTAGTGATCATAATGACTTACACTGTCTTATTACGTGTTGCGTATCGCGCTGCGTAAACATAAAATCATGTCTGCATTTGTGATCGGAGAAATGACAAACAACAAGCACTACTCTACTCTGCTCAAAACTTGCGTTTGAATCATCAGTGCCATCCTTGCAAATATGGAACTGTCACACTTTAAAGAAACTGACACCGGTACCACGAGTTCTCCTTGCAGATAATAAAGCAAGAAGCATAGTATGCTTATTTGGCATGCTGCCCAGGGAGAGGGCTCCGAGCTTGGCATTGGCCCAAACGCTGAGCACCCCCGAATTGGCTGCATTGATTATCTGCACACGCTTATCCCGAAATTTACTACTCTCACAGGAAACAGTCCTCATCCTCTTTATTTAGGGCAGTATTGTTTTGGCCCTTACTCCATCCTTTGAAGAATTTTTCCAGCAGCTCATCGAAGCTCTCAGAAGAATCCAGTTGTTTCAAGTTGTTGGAAAAATGGAAATATGACACCATGACGTCTTTAGGGTTTCTCATGACATAGATGACCTGACAGCAAAGACAGACATGTTAAAACGTGCATGACATCAAGCCAGTTTATTAATCGATTGATGAAAGCATACACACTTTTCCTTTTCTTTGCAGCATTTTGGGCATCAGCGGCTGGAGTAAATGTGAGCAGAAGAGTCTTGGAGATGGACGTGTGTTGTAATCTCTCCCTGTGATCCGATACTCTATCCAAGGCATCTGTTCGTATGTGATTTGGTTGGCTTTGTCCGGGAAATCTTCTGCATATATTAACGTCATGATCCGCTGGGTCCACACCGTACCTGAGAGGCAGGTGTAGATTTAAAATACATTGGGTTCGACTGATTTTTTAAAATTCAACATTTACGTGGTAAAGCATAATTCACATTGTTCTGCTTTTTTAAACAGTGGCAAGGTCTAAGTGTGCAGAAAGTTTGAGTACAGAAGTACTTTGAAATAGACATCAGAAATACAGCTTAACATCTGACTTACCAGATTTGGGGAAGGTAACAACAAAGACGTCATCATCCTTTGTTTCAAAATCCTGTAAACTGTCGATATATTCTGGAGTAAGATCATGATTTTCAGCCAAACTTATAACAGTTCCTTTGTAGGTGAACATTTTGTCACCAAGCATTTTGTATTCCTGCTGAGCCATGTTTGAGTTCTTACTGAACCAAATCAACAACACTAGTAAAGAGCATAAATAGCAGAGAAGACTTTGATATATCCAGGGCCAGACTTACACAATAGCAAGTTAAAGTGTTATTTGTTTTTACGTAATTCATGGCCAAACTTTGGACTCCTTGATGCAATCTATGTTATCGTTTCAAATGGGAAATGCAGTAGTAAAGTTTAGAAGGCCAATAAAATCACAAATATGAATGAAAAGTTATGGTGTAATGCACAAACTGTTGTTGCCTTTGGTGGATCTTTATAAATTCAACAGTATTCTAGATCAGTGATTCTCAACCTTGAAATTAACAGTGGCCCACCATAAAACTGTATACTAGAATATGCCTATTTTATGAATTTCTGCCGTAAGTATGAAAACGAAGCTACTTTTATTTTGTGATTTCGTATTTTAAATCAGATTAGCATTCAATTATTTTACTATATTAACAATAATTTATTATTTTAAATATTTTAAAGTCTTTCTGTGGTCCCTCTTGGAGGTTTGCTGAGGGCCCCTTTTGGGCCCCGGTCCCCTGGTTGAGGACCCCTAATGTAGATGTACTGAGAGAATAAAACATCAATAAAACGGTCATATCAGACTCAGAAGGAAGTGTTTCATGTGATCTATCTTGTAAAATCTCTTTATATGGGATAATTTAAGCCATTCTAAACCTAACACTGAAAACAACACTGATAAAAGTCACGCATAAGTGATTAGAGCTGTTTAAAAAAAGTTTACTCTAGGGCTTTGTCCCAGGTTAATCCCATCATCATAACACTTGTTTGCAGTTTTTAACAGAAGCCTAGATAAAGACTACGAAAGTTTGAAGCACAAAAACTGATGCACAAACTACACTACCATTATTAAAACACACACACACAGAAATTATTATTTACAATTAAATTATTCAATTTTTTAAAAATGTAAAATGAATGGCCCTTTACGGAGTGGCTATTTAAACTTGTTGGCAGAACCTATTTACTCTAACTATTTACTATTTGCGCACCAACATGTGATTAGGATAGTCAACATTACAAAAGAGTTGATCAAACAGCTCTAGTGGCACAGATGATAAAGAACCTGCTGTAGTCTTTTCATGCAATCGACTGAGTTCGAATCCGCTGTTTGCCGAACTTTGTGCTTATGTTGTGAACTTGACAGTGTTTGCTGACATCTACTGGTCATTTTGAGGAATTGAATCACCTTACATGTGTTTGGGAGTAGCTAGCTACAAGTAGCAACGCTACTAGCATAACTAATTTTTTAGTAGCTTTACAGTAGTGACGCTACTTTAAAAACAGTGTAGCTTTTCCAGTAACTTTTTCCATACCTAATAAATCAAAAATATACCGCAAATAAGTTAGCTATTTAAAGGAAACATGATTGATTAATAGGATTTAGAGCTAAAGATTTTTTTAAATAAGTAAAATTTTTCCCCAATAATTATTATTCATTGTGCGCTTCACACTCCTTTCCAGTAGGTCTCCTTTTTCATTGTCCAAGGCCCGCCCATGAGGCCGCTTGACCGACATGTCCAGCAACCAATCACAGTTCGTGCGACACAATATCTTTGTTTCCAGGCGGAACGTTAAAGAACGTGACACACGTCGTGGAAATCCTCTAGAATTCAACCAATCCAATGATGACTTTGACACTCCTGAAGTGTTTCCACTTTTGTGTCCCATGTGCAATAGACGTTTAGCCAATGGTACGTGGGCGTGACGTCTGAGGCTTATACTAGTAGCGGTGTAGAGCGACCAAACGCTACTTTACGTTCTGGCGAGTCACAAGTCTGTAATGTACTGAAGCAGCACGTCTTTTTCTGACTAGATCAAAAACTAAATTTGTTCATTACAGCCATCTGTTGTGATGTCACGCATCTTGTGGCTTTACAGTCTGTCTACCGCCAAAAGATCGTCTGATGGTTTTGCAAATGATGTACAGGAGTTGAAGGGTTAGTTCACCCTAAAAGGAAAATTATGTCATTAATAACTTACCCTCATGTCGTTCCAAACCCTTAAGACCTCCGTTCATCTCCGGAACACAGTTTAAGATATTTTAGACTTAGTTTTAGATTTGAGATTCAAATAATCTGTAAAAAAATTTTTTTTTGAACACCTGTCATCTTCATTCGTGCTTGAATATCGGGCTGAACAGTTCTGTTAGGTACAGTAACAGAGCGCAGTACTCCTCCCTCCCTATTTTTGTGCCTCGTTTCCCACACACAGGTCACCTAATCCAATCATCTGGAGAGCCGGTCATGCAAAAGGACCAGGATTAGCTAATTCCTCTGAGACTACCTGCAGATACGAGATGAGATTGATCGACAATCTGACATAACAAATCCTACACATCTGAGAACTAAATTTGTAGAGTAATTGGTTGAGGCTTTCAAGACAAGAAATTTGGCTTGAAACGTAATTGTTATTTTCTGTTTTGGGTGTACTTACTTTAAATCAATCTATCCATGCTCGTGAACATTGACATAGTGACCTTTTATTTCAGCGAAAAGTTTTTTAAAATTTTTTGTTAAGATACAAACAAACTGTATGAAAGAGGATTTGCGACCGATTTGATTAATTTGATCGTGAAAACTGAAAAGTTAGAGATAATTTCTTATGTTATTTTCAGATTTATTTAAATAAAAAGATTTACATAGAGAAAAGATTCATTCCTTGTAAATAAGGTAAATGGATGAATCACAGGAAGTAAACAGCGATTAGGAAAGCAAAAAGTGCCTATAAAGTGAATATGGAGGAACAATTTGGCATTAATGACTCTTCTTCAGCTTGGAGGTCACTGAATAACTTGACAGGCTATAAAAGTAATAAACAACAAGTCACTCCATCTGCTAAACTGGCCAATGAATTCAATGTTTTTTATACAAGATTTGAGAAATCTCCATGCCCTCACCCTTTTCCTCCCGGGAGTGTTGCACTCAGAGAGGGGGAGAACATTGGCCCTCAAGATCAAGTCACCTCTGATATTGACTTTGAAATTGAGGAGAAGGATGTGTATCAGATATTCAGCCGACAAAATGTAAGGAAAGCGAGTGGCCCTGATGGGATTTCACCTGCCACCCTGAAGTACTGTGCTAGTCAGCTAGCCCCAGTTTTTACGGACATTTTTAATCAATCAATTGTTTTATGCAGTGTTCCGAGTTGTTTTAAGTCATCAACCATTATTCCAGTACCAAAGAAAAACAAAGCTGTGGACCTAAACGACTACAGACCGGTGGCCCTTACATCAGTGGTCATGAAATGTTTGGAGAGGTTGGTTTTGTCACATCTTAAACCTATTACAGCTCCATATCTTGATCAACTACAGTTTGCTTACAGGGCAAACCGCTCGGTAGATGATGCGGTCAATTTAGGACTGCATTATGCTCTGGACCATCTTGACTCTCCTGGCTCCTATGTAAGGATGTTGTTCATAGATTTCAGTGCAGCCTTTAACACCATTCTACCAGAGCGACTGTGGGAGAAGCTGTCACTGATGGGAGTGGGACCCTCTATCTGCCGCTGGATTATGGATTTTCTTAGTGACAGACAACAGTATGTGCGGCTTGGCAAGCACATGTCTGATCCTCAGACTACTAACATTGGAGCACCTCAGGGGTGCGTGCTGTCACCATTTCTCTACTCACTGTATACCAATGATTGCACTTCCAATAATGGTTCCATCAAGCTGATTAAATTTGCAGACGATACTACATTAGTTGGTCTTATTAAGGGAAACGACGAGTCTGCTTACAGGCAGGAAGTGTCTAAATTGGTTGCGTGGTGTGATGAGAACAACTTGGAGGAAATGGTGATAGATTTTCGTAGAACACCCGCCTCCCTTTCTCCTCTAACTATCAAGAGCTCTGTTGTGAAGAGGGTGGAGTCAATTAAATTTTTAGGAACGGTTATCACAAATGACTTGAAATGGGAGGAAAATAGTTCCTCCATTCTTAAGAGAGCTCATAGTGGAATGTTTTTTTTTTGAGACAGCTAAATAAATTAAACGTTTCTAGCTCTGTTCGGTCTAAATTTTATAGAGCCACTGTGGAAAGCCTTCTTTCAGCATCCATTACTGTTTGGTTTGCATCCGCATCAGCCCAGGCGAAGGTCAGACTACAGCGTATTGTGCGCACAGCAGAGAGGCTGACTGGACAAAGGCAGCTGTCTCTTAAAGACCTTTATGAGGCCAGAGTCAGGAAGAGGGCGGCTAAAATTGCTGCTGATCAGTCCCATCCAGCAAGTGACATTTTTAGGTTGCTTCCTTCAGGAAGAAGGTACAGAGCAGTGAGGACAAGGACCTCACGCCATCTTAATAGTTTTTTTCCAAGAGCCATTTCCCTTATGAATAGCTGATCTTGCACTATTTTTGGACTATTTTATTATTCGATGGATTTTTTTAGGCATGCTTTTGCAGCTATACGCATATATGTTTGTGTGTTGAGTTTGTGTGTTACTGATGGCCATATCAAATTCCTGTGTATCTGCTGATGCATTTGGCGAATAAAGTGTTTCTTATCTTATCTTATCTTATTAAACAAATAGTAATACATCTGGGAGGCTTATTTTTTATACCACATGACCACTGAAGTAAACCTAAAAAGATAATGAAAATGTAAACAGACAAGTGGTCAAACAACAACAACAACAACAACAACCCCCCCCCCCCCCCACAAAAACATTTCATTGGAATACTTGGAAAATTCAGAAAGTTCAGAAGGCCCATATTAACCTCATCAATCACTGATTGTTATCCTTTTTGATATGGTCATGTAACCAACATGTATGTGGTCATGTAGTCATGTAAGTGTTTCCTTTTATTATCATGATAGGGTTTTATCTTTATTAGGTTGTAAAATGTATGCCACGTCTTGAGTTTTCATCCATGCAATTCTGAGATGTCCCAGACCATGTTAAGAGGAACGTCCTTCATTCTTTCTTGGTAGACGTGGTCAAAACATTCACTCTGAGCCACGGTTAAAGAGTTCTTCCAGTCCCCAACTGTTCCTGTAAAAAAGCAGGTTGGAAACATTAAAGGGATATAAAAAATCTGTCATTAATTACTCACTCGTTTATCTTCAGAACACAAATTCAGAAACTTTTGATGGAATCCAAAAGCTTACTGACCCTGTATATACAGCAACACAACTACCAAATTTTATGGCCCAGAAAGGTAGTAAGGACATCGATTAAAATAGTCCATCAGGCATCAGTGGTTCAACCATAATGTTATAATTCTGAAGCAAATTATAGTACAAAGAAGAGAATATTTTTGTGCACAAAGAAAATAAAAAAATAACAATTTTATTCAATGATTTTGTTCTCTTCCTTCATTCTCCACCGCTTTTCATGAGAATACCATGATTTGTGTTTTACGGTGAGTAATGAGGGTGAGAAATTAATGACAGAAATTTCACTTTTGGGTGAACTATCCCTTTAATACAACATTTTCCTATTGCTGCTGATATTAGACACTTATTACATGTAATAATAAATGTTTAAATAATGTTTAAATAATACATGCAAAAATTTGATTAACACGAAGGTGACACATTTATGTATTTGTATCTTGATACTTTACTTGACACTACTTGTCTTACCTTTGCGCAAAAAAAGTCCTTTTGGATGGTCTGCGGCAGTCAGAAAAAGGGATTCATAGTTGGCTAACGGGTCTTTCTTCATGTGCTTGAATGTTGCTGCCTCCACCACTTTATCAATCGCTGCGTCTGACAGATTCTTTCCCACAAACTCACAGATTTTCACAACGACGGATCTGAGGTCCTGATAAAAGAATTGGGTAACACTTTAGAATAAGGTTCCATTAGTTAATGTTAGTTAATGTATTAATTAACATGAACAAACAATGAATAATACATTTATTACTGTATTTATTCATCTTTCTTAATGTTAGTTAATGAAAATACAGTTATTCATTGTTAGTTCATGGTAATTCACAGTGCATTAACTAATGTTAACAAGCACAACTTTTGATTTAAATAATGCATTAGTAAATGTTGAAATTAACATGAACTAAGACTTATAAATGCTGTAGAAGGATTGTTCTTGCTTAGTTCATGTTAATTAATACATTAACTAACATTAACTAATGGAACCTTATTCTAAAGTGTTACCAAGAATTGTGTATACATATATATAAATATATTGTAGGACTGGTAAGCGATTTTATTTTAATCTAATTACATGATGTGGTGATTAATTAATCTAATCGCACATCAAATTTGGAGAAATGACTCTGAAAAGATAATTTAAAATCATTGTTGTGTAAATCATCAAACAGAGATTACAAAAAGTAGGTTCACCAATAAATATTTTGTTTGATCAAATTTATAAAATATAGCCTACTCTTTTGGTCCTTGTGAGTAAATAATGACAGAATTGTGTCTTAATGATGTCATATATATATTTATATATTTACACACACATTCTGTTAAATGCTTGAATCTGATTGGCTGATGAATGAATGAAGGTCTGCAATTATTTTCAAGGAAATGCTTGGCTAAAGTAGTTCCAGGCAGGTCTTCACTGCATTATGTGTCCATATCACTTCACCATATGATTTCAGTTATTTTCAAAATCCTTACAGCTTACAAAAGCAAAATAATTAAATCCCACAATGACACTGACCAAGCAAATAAATATAGTAAACTATAAGATAAAAATTACATTTTGCCACAATATTAAGTTTTATTATTTATGGAAAGCAAATACTATCTTTCTCTCGCTCTCTAACAAATGCACCACACATACAGTACAGACACACATTCACACTCACACAGAAACGTGTTGTCAGTGCTGCTCCGACATTTTTATCAGTAAATAGCTTCGCAACTTAAAAGATCCAGAACATTTTTCACTAGAGAGGTATTAACGGCGCTGTTCTTGAAGAAGATTAACTTACAGTTTCGCTAGTAGTAGGGACTCCGCTGACGTTGAGAGACGCACAGACAAATGCTAAATCAGTCTCCCTCTCTCGCTGATAACTTGGCCTCAGTGACTCAAGCCTCCAATAAATTATGTTTTGGAATTAGCAACCTCACCTCACTGGTGAGAACCAGGAAGGAACCTTTAGCAGGAGAGAAACACAGGTCACATCCAGGACTGCGCTCAATGGCGAAAGCGGTGATGGAGGTGAAGCCCACTGCACAGACAGAGAGCTGAGGAGGTGGAGCGATGGATCAAGATATCTGCAACGGAGCCACAGCAATGATCGCCCAAGATGTAGGTGGAGTTCCAGTGACTGGGAAAGGCAAATCTACAGCGGAGGTGTGGTGAAGTCCAACCCTGGTGGAGCTGGCTGACCGAGGGAGCCCAGTGAGGAGTCGGAATCGAGGGTGAGAGTAGAACAGTTGTCTAGAGGGTGGGATGAGCTGGAGGGCAGCCATCTGAAGCCAGACGTAGAGTCACGGGCTCCTCAGGTGCAGGAGACGAATACTTCCAGGAAGCCCGAGATGGAGCCCCACCAATGAATGTGAGGTGAAACAGAGGGACGAATTTCACGAGTACTGCTTCTGCAATTGATGAAACAGTCGGCATGCACACTTTTTCAGAGGAGGTTCTCTTTGGCTTGCTATTGGCATTCTCTTTCTGGTGATTGCTCTGATGTTGTGACTGAGGCATTATCTCCATCTGCAGTGGGCTCAGGCTTTCATTCCTCGCAGCGAAGCACCCACTCCACATATACCGCAATGCTCCGTGCTCAAGGCATAGCAGATGAATGGTGGCAAAGTGATTATATAAACAAAGACAAAATGAAAATACGAGTTTAAATTACATGCTGCTACTGGTTTTCTTTGTGGACCAGTGTTCTGTCACACGACAGTGTTGTATAAACACACGATGAAGGCAAATACGTAATATTTAATAAATCCAACAGGTAATCCAACATGAACAGAGCAATATATAACATATCTAAGGCAGGTGACACCAGACAACTAGACTGGAATGGAACCAAAATTTAATACACATGATAATGAAACACAAACAGAAACATAAAGACCAACTAACTAAAGAAAGATGGTGCAAACTATAGGAAAAAACAACAACAACTGTAGTATAAGCGTCCTGTGTAATTATTAGAATTGAATTATTAGGTTTAATCACCACCATTCAAGTCAAGTCAAGTCTGCTTTATTGTCAATTCTTCCACATGTACAGTACATACATACAGAGAATCGAAATTGCATTACCCTCAGACCCCCGGTGCATACAGATAACGTTAACAGTAGAGCCTAAAAATCTAGATCAAATATAAAATTTAGATACAACTATACAATAAGGGAATGTAAAAAAACACATATAATAAAATTAAAAATAAAGTTAAATAAAGCAGCGCAATGAAGTGAACAACGGTGCAGATAAAAATATTTTTAGTGAGAAAAAACGCTTATTTAGTCTGATTAAAGTGACAAAGGGCTCAAGTGCAGTTATTTGATTTAACTGACTGATGAGGATGTGGAATGACGTCATTTCCATGCTGAAATGAGGTAGTGAGCAAACCAATGCTGCACTAAGTGACTGGTGCATGTCCTCGTATATTAGTGGGGGGTTGAAGGACCTGGGGATGTGGAATCTGGGGGATGGGGTTTGGTGTTCATAGTTCAGTGATGCCTGGGGCAGAAGAGGGGAGGGGGGCAATTTTGGGAGTGAGTTCAGATTCCTGACAACCTGGTGGATGAAACTGTCCTTCGGTCTGCTGGTCCTGGCCTAGAGACTCCGCAGTCTCCTCCCTGATGGCAGCAGGCTGAAGAAGCTGTGTGATGGGTGGGTGTGATCACCTGCGATGCAGAGGACTTTGCGAGTGAGACAGGTTCCGTAAATATGTTGGAGGGAGGGAGACATCAATGATCTTCTCAGCTGCTCTCAATAAGCTTTTAAGAGTCTTTCGGCAGGACGTGTTGCAGGCGCCATACCACACAGTGATGCAGCTGGACAGGATGCTCTCGATGGTGCCTCTGTAGAAGGTGTACATGATGCGGGGTGGGGCTCTGGCTCTCCTCAGTTTTCAGAGGAAGTAGAGATGCTGTTGTGATTTCTTGGCCAGTGCTGCTGTGTTTTCAGTCCAGGAGAGGTCCTCTGTGATGTGCACACCCAGGAACTTGGTGCTGCTCACTCTCTCCACAGTCGCACCATTGATGGTCAGAGGAACGTGCTGAGTGTGCGCTCTCCTGAAGTCAACAACAATCTTCTTTGTCTTCTCCACGTTCTGAGAGAGATTGTTGTCCCTGCACCACCCGGCCAGGCAGCTCACCTCGCTCCTGTAGTTTGTCTCATCTTTGTTGCTAATGAGACCCACCACAGTCGTGTCATCCGCAAACTTAATGAAGAGGTTGGAGCTGTATGACGGTGTGCAGTCTTGGGTCAGCAGAGTGAAGAGGAGGGGGCTCAGCACACATCCTTGGCCCCAGTGTTCAGTGTGATGGTGCTGGATGTGTTGCTGCTGACCCGTACTGCCTGAGGTCTTCCAGTCAGAAAGTCCAACAGACAGTTGCACAGCGAAGTGTTGAGTCCCAGCTGGACCAGTTTGTAAATGAACTGTTGAGGGATGATTGTGTTGAATGCTGAACTGAAGTCTATGAAGAGCATTCTGACATATGAGTCCTTTCTGTCCAGATGTGTGAGTGCTGAGTGGACAGCAGTTGTGACGGCATCATCGGTTGACAGGTTGGACCGATATGCAAACAGGAAGGGGTCTGGGGGGGAAGACTTGATGTGGTGCATGACTAGCCGTTCAAAGCACTTCATGAAGATGGGAGTAAGTGCAACAGGACGGTAGTCATTGAAGCAGGATGGAGATGGCTTCTTTGGAACTGGAATGATGGTGGTAGTTTTGAAACATGTGGGAACAACAGCCTGACTCAGTGAGATGTTGAAAATGTCTGTGAAGACATCAGTGAGTTCTGCTGCACAGTCTCTCAGTACACGCCCAGGGATGTTGTCAGGACCTGGAGCTTTGTCATCACTTGGTTGGTGGGAGGAGGTGGAGTCTTCTGTGCAGTGGTGCTGTTTTGTTGCTCAAAGCGAGCCAAGAAGGTGTTCAGCTCGTTCAGCAGAGAGATGTTGTCACAGGTCCGTAGTGGGGGCTTGTAGTCCGTAGTGGTCTGTATTTCCTGCCACAGGCTCCTAGTGTCTCTGCTGTCACTGAATTGATGAGCTACCTGGATTGCTGTCTCTAAGCATCTCTGATGCTGCGCAGAAGTTGGCCCTGGCTGTTCTCAGGCCCACCTCATCTCCAGCTCTGAAGGCAGCGTTCCGGATCTTCAGGAGTCTGTAGACCTCCCCTGTCATCCACGGCTTCTTATTGGCCCGGACAGTGATGGTTTCGTGACTGTTACATCATCAACACACTTGTTGATGTAGGCAGTGACAGTCTCTGAGTACTCCTGGAGGTCAGTGGAGTTATTGTATGTGGTAGCCTGCTTAAACATGTCCCAGTCAGTTGTGTTGAAGCAGTCCTGAAGAACCTCTGATGATCCTTCTGGCCACACTTTAATCTGTTTGTGAACTGGTTTGGCAACTCTAACGAGCGGTCTGTATGTAGGCATTAGCATGACAGTGATGTGATCTGAGGCACCGAAGTGGGGGAGGGCTCTGTAAGCTCCTATCTGTGTGGTGTAAACAATGTCCAAAATGTTATTACCTCATGTTGGAAAGTTAATGTGTTGGTGTATCTTTGGAAACACACTCTTTATGTCAGCATGGTTGAAATCCCCAGCTATGATGAGAAAAGCATCAGGGTGTGCTGTCTGCTGCTCACTGATGTGCTGGTACAGTTCATTAAGTGCGTCGTTCCTGTTGCTTTTGATGTTGATCGGAGCAATGTAAACTGAAATGAGCAGTATAGCATTATATTCCCTCGGCAGATAGAACTGCCGCCACTTAATAATCATAAACTCCACCAGGGGTGAGCAGTGTTTGCTGCTCACAACAGCATCGTGGCACCACGCGTCATTGATGTAAACACAAAGCCCACCACCGCAGGTTTTTCGTCCCGCGACGAGAGCTCTGTCCGCTCGATAGCACGTTAGCTGGTCGAGCTGAATAACGCTGTCTGCAATGCTGTTGCTGAGCCATGTTTCCGTGAACACAAAAACACAACAGTCTCTTACAGTCCTCTGAGCAGAATGTAGTAATCGAATGTAGTCTAGTTTATTGTGCAACGAGCGTAGATTAGCCAGTACGATGGTGGGGAGCCTAGCCCTGATACCTCCGCAATTACCCCTCTTCTGCTTCCTCTCACACCGCTTGTGGCGCCTCCGCTGTGGGCGAGATGCAGTAGTGGGGATTGGTGATGGTGTAGGCCTCCGTAGCAGACCAAGATCCCGCAGCTGTTCCACGTGCGCAGAGTTTAACTGCAAAAATGTGGTACTGCCGACATCGAGGTAGACGTGATAAGATGTACAAAAACACTGCCACTCACAAGGCAAAAAACACGAAAACACCGTTCTGTCGGGACAGAGAGAAGCCGCTGCATGTGGATGTGCCGCCATCTTGGATTTCTCAACGGCCTGTCATCAATTATTCCTCACACACACACAAACACACACACACACACACACACACATAGAAGAACAATTACTCCAAAGAAAGTTTGATGGAAAGGTCAAGGGGTCATAGGCCAAACCTTTCTTACCTTGATCATTTCTTCATAAGTAAGGATCAGGATGTTGTATTTGTCTTGATTTGTGATCCATCCTTTAACATGGTCAAACCAACAGCCACCAACCACTACAAACCAGAAACAACATTAGTGTTTTTCAGACTGCACAACAGGTTCAAGATGCTTTATTTTTATACTAACTAAACCTACACTAAGAAGTATGTATAAAAGTTACAGCACATTGTACTAAATCCAAATCACATAAATCTTAACTATAATTTATTATATATCATTTATAAGATATACATTTTTATTAATGAGGGATGGAAGTGAAAAACACTTTATATTGAGATGTGTGTAGCTATTAAGCATGTTTTCTTTTACAGGTAGAATTGTCCAAAAAAAGGGATTGAAATTATATAAATTTCTCAGTGAGGCAAACACGGTCACAAGTAGAGAAGAAAAGGTATGAAGTGCAAAAGACTTGAATTAGGTGATAAACCAAGAATTAAATCATCAGGAACACTTCAGTCCCGTGCTACTATTTTCCAAAACTGCAAACTACTCGGAGTCTTTAGAGGGTTCTCAGAGACTTTAAGGTAAAGAATCCTGAAATATGACCCCCATCTAAGAACCTCAAGCTGAAGTGTTGTGAAATACATTAAGACAAATTATAAAGAGGTCATATGATTTCAATGTTTCCTTTCTCTTTGGAGTGTTACAAGCTCCTGATGCATAAAGACGATTTGTAAAGTTGCAAAAACTAAAGTATCAAATCCAAAGAGATATTCTTTATAAAAGTTAAGAGTCAACCATGAGTTAAAAGTTAAGAGTCATACCCCTGCCCCCCCCCCCCCCCCCCCAAAAAAAACAGCTTGTTTTAACACCCCCCCTCCACATCTCTACGTCACAATGTGGGAAGATTTGCATTATGTTTTTGCAGATGTTCACGCAAAGAAAGAAGGCGTAACTTTTATTCTTGCTGTTGCCGCCACCATATCGTGGAGATGCTGTGTGTTTTGTTGTGAAACTACTAGGGCTGGGATAAACAATTATTTTTTAAACAATTAATCTAGCGATTATTTTTTCGATGCATCGATTAATCTAACGATTAATTTTTCAGACCGATTCGATTTCGATTATCTCCCCATTAATTGACTACTAACAATTTATTCATGTTGATTTACATATCTGAATGAAAAAAAAAACATGAATTCCTTGACATTGCAATATATGTTTATTACTCTTAAAATACAAAATAAAAGACTGACTAAGAATGCATTACTTTGCACTTGTATAGAGATAGCATTCAATAAAACCTTGAAAACACATAGCTTACTGAAACAAGCTTACTGAACACATAGGGCCTAGCTTACTGAAAAAAGTTCTTCTTTTAGATGAAAATAACAACAACTTGATGTCTAGCATTCAATAAAAAAGGTCACCCAAAATACTTGTTTAGAGCAATTGAAAGAATACAGTAACCAATGTAAACTGGAGGGCTTTAAGCTAATACAGAGAGTGATTTTCCAAAAAAAAAAAGAAAAAAAAAAAATTAACAGTGGGAGCCAGCAGCCTGTCATGGAGAAAAAAAAATATTCTCAGAATGCTCCACGTGAAACTTTGGCGTCCCGCCCATTTTCTATCGTGTCTAATGATTTTGGTCAATATGCACGAGGGAGAGAGAGAGAGAGAGAGAGAGAGAGAGCAAAACAGCGTTCGTGTAGTTTGAAGACTGTGAGTGCGCGAGCGCGCGTGAAACTTTGGTGTTTCGCCCTTTTTCTATGTGTTTAATGATTTTGATTAATATGCACAAGGGAGAGAGGGAGCAAGAAGCACTCGTGTTGTTTGAAGACTGAGTGTGTGTGCACAGCCAGGGCTCTCTCTCTAGTACGCACCCTGTCAGGCGCCGCAGTCATTCTATTCTACATCACTCACCGATCAAATAAGGCTTTGACAGCCACCAAAAAAAAGACCAATGCAGAAAAACCCCTGGATTGGTTATATAACATTGGACAGAATGTTGATCCGGCCATCGCGTATATTCAGTGCACATAAGAAAAACGTTTTTTAGAGAAATAAAAACAGGTCTATGAATTGATGCGCATATTTTGCGTCAACGTATTTTTTGCGTCAACGTCATAGATGACCTTGACGCGTTGTCCCAGCCCTAGAAACTACTTTGTTTCTTAACTTAGTTAAGTTGTATTTACAACACTGTTCCAGAACAGTTCAACCCAAATATTCAGACGTGTGCAGCACATTTTACGGAGGATGAAGACTGTTTTCTGAGAGAGTAGCCTACAATGCCGCTGTCTGCTTTATAAAGTGAGGCAGTTCCAACATTGCAAGGACAGTCTGGCACTTCAGACTCACAGCCTGTAAGTACGTTTTCATATTTAAAGAATTTGCCACTGATTACTTTTTTTTGAACACGAGTTTTGAGCAGTGTAGAGTAATGCTTGTTGTTTGTTGTTTTTCTCATCACAAATGCAGACATGGTTTTGTGTTTACGCAGTGCAATATGTAACGCAATGCATAAAAAGACAATATAAGTCATTATAATTACTAATTATGTCCACACTGGATGTAACAAATGCCTCGTTTGAAATGGGTTTTACCGGTTTTGTATTGTCGTGCCGGTGTTCTGACTGGGACACTCCATCACAGTATGATTAGGGGGGTGATATCTCAGTCACACGCTTGAGATATTCAGCCAATCACAACGCACTGCATAGCTGCACAACTTGCTTTTCAGAACTATTTGTAAATATTGACGCATTTCAGAAAGGTGGGGCATCGAGGAGCAACAATAATGGACATTACGTGGAAAATAATGTTGTTGTTTTTTACCTTAAACCACATAAACACATTACATTAGACCAAATACACTAAATAATGTTATCTTTAGCAACGTCATATGACCCCTTTAAAAACCTTAATAGACAGATTGAGGTTGAGAGTGACTGTTGAGGGACCCAAACCACTTCCTCTTCCTCTCATTGTTAGTAGCAGCTCACACCACAACTTAAACGGGTGCTGGTCCCTCAAGAGTCGCTCTCAGTCATACTGTCCACATTGTCAACTATCTGTCCATAAAACTTTAAAAAATTTGTATTTTATTTAATATCTTTTGAAAAAAAAAATATATAAACTTAGGCTGTATTGTTTGGCTCTTACTGTATCCAGTGAAGAATTTTTCCAGCAGCTCATTGAAGCTTTCAGAAGAATCCAGTTGTTTCAAGTTGTTGGAAAAATGGAAATATGACACCATGACGTCTTTAGGGTTTCTCATGACATAGATGACCTGACAGCAAAGACAGACGTGTTAAAACGTGCATGACATCAAGCCAGTTTATTAATCGATTGATGAAAGCATACACACTTTTCCTTTTCTTTGCAGCATTTTGGGCATCAGCGGCTGGAGTAAATGTGAGCAGAAGAGTCTTGGAGATGGACGTGTGTTGTAATCTCTCCCTGTGATCCGATACTCCAGCCAAGGCATCTGTTCGTATGTGATTTGGTTGGCTTTGTCCGGGAAATCTTCTGCATATATTAACGTCATGATCCGCTGGGTCCACACCGTACCTGCGAAACCAGCATAAAGTTAGTCAGTTATAAAATACACTGGGCTTGATCGAATAATGTAAACATTTATGTTATTAACTTGAACATTCATGTGCTAATGAAAAGTTCACACTTTTCCGTTATAGCC
Organism: Carassius gibelio; assembly: GCF_023724105.1. Taxonomy (NCBI): domain Eukaryota; kingdom Metazoa; phylum Chordata; class Actinopteri; order Cypriniformes; family Cyprinidae; genus Carassius; species Carassius gibelio. The sequence continues at coordinate 23,922,897 of NC_068417.1, read as the reverse complement.
TAAATGGGCAAAGTCAAATTATGCAGAAAATTTGGCTATACAGAGGTCATTTATATTATACATAAATCTCACTTACCAGATTTGGGGAAGGTAACAACAAAGACGTCATCATCCTTTGTTTCAAAATCCTGTAAACTGTCGATATATTCTGGAGTAAGATCATGATTTTCAGCCAAACTTATAACAGTTCCTTTGTAGGTGAACATTTTGTCACCAAGCATTTTGTATTCCTGCTGAGCCATGTTTGAGTTCTTACTGAACCAAATCAACAAGTCAAATCAGCTAGTAAAGCGTAAAAGCGGAGAAGACCTAGGGGCAGATTTCACTGGGAAAGTATCTTATCTTTGCCGTTACCCAACAAGTTCACCAAGTTCATGGCTGAACTTGGGACTTGTTGCTTTAACCTAAATTTCTGTTATCAGCCTGTGTATATAAATGTAATAGTAAAGTTCAGAAGGCCAACAATATCAGAGATATAAGTGCTGTAATGCACTTATTTTCATTCAATTTGTTTCATGTTTATATTATTCCAGATCACTGGTTCTCAAACAAGAACATGAGCAGCTTATAGACTTTTAGGTTTTACGTTTGAGATGACCTATCGCAATAGTAAAATAAGAGATGAGGGCAGTTTAAGAAAGTTTACTCTAGGGCTTTGTCTAGGTTAACCCTATCATAAATACTCTTGTTTGCAGTTTTGAATGTAGATAAGACTATGAAAAAATTATAAAAATTGATGCACACTGCCACATCATTAAAACCTCTGCATTCATTCAAACGCAAACAAACACGAGTTTTAGGGTTTGAAGTGATCCATCATTATTATGTTTATAGACTTGCAACTTGACCTTGATGGTGTTTGCTGATATCTACTGGTCTTTCTGGGGAACTGAAGGATCTTAGAACTATCAGACGCGTCTACAACCAGTTTTATTTAAATAGCCTAAATAAATAAATAATTGTATACAATTAATTGTGATTTGAATACCTTAACTTACTGCATAAGGTTTTTGTTTAGCCTACTTAAAGGCTTGCAAGACCGTTTGAAGTGAATTGAAAAGAAAAAAAATCAAAAAGGTCATAAAAAGTGTGAAAACTATTTAAAAAATACTGAAAAAATGTCAATGCCATCCTCAAAGTATGGTTCTTCTTTGGTTCTTTTTATATAGGCTGCTTTCTGTCATCGTATTTTCCAGTCATGATATTTCACATACCTTACAAAAAAAACTAAAAAAAAAAAAAAACTTGTATTTTAGTATCCTAATGTATTTTACTGTACGTATTACAGTATGAAGCAAATTGACACAACTATCTGTTAAAATTACAGAAGTTATTCAGCTAAGAGCAGTGAGTGATTCTCATGTTTTTCTTTTGTTTGATTAACATTAGTAGCCTAATAAACTTTCTTTATGAAGCAGCACTGGGCTGATCATTCATATAACTGATTATAGTTTTAGGACAGCTGAAATGACAAATGGGCAATTATACAGTCATTAATAATAAGCAGCATATAAACAAAAACTGCCTAATGTTACAGAATGAACCAATTTTCTCAGCTTTTTGCTCAAAATGTTACTTTTTTAAATGAATCTTACCTACATTCAAGTGTTCATACTTTCTGAAAAGCCATCTTGTTTGAATCAGAGAAATATGTAGGCTGCAGATCAAGGACCTTTTACACAGGAAAATTAGTCCAAAACAGCTAGACAAATATGTGGGTGTATTTTAATGTGAGAGGACAAAATGATAGACTTATTTTCTGGAGGATTATTGTGGATTATGGATTAAAGAAATAAACTTGTACACATATACAGATGGTTTGATGGTGAGAAAACTTTCAGCAAATTTTTATTTTCGGGAGAACAATTCCTTTAACTTAATCCAGAGGTTTCCAACCCTGCTCCTATACGGACCATACAACGTGACCCTGCAGTATACTGAACACATAACACATCACAATTAGTAAATGAATAAGAGTAAATTATACTCCGTGTGTAAATTAATAATTTACTAATGTAACAGTTAAGCAAATCGTGTTACAACTGTACTCTGGCTAGTCTTTACATTACATCTTAAAAAAGGTTCATGAAAGAACCTTAAATATGCTAGGTTCTAATATGAACCTTTTACCACAGCAAAGGTTGCACTTAAAGGTTCTTTTTTGAACTCTAAAGGTTCAATCTCTTCTAAGAGTGTACGAAGTTTCAGTTTTTGTAATAAATTGAAATAATAATCATAATAACATTAAATAAATAGAAAGAAACACTGTCTTAATGAAACAGGATTTAAAACCCATTTGGATTAAATCAATAGCAGTTTGATTGTGAAAAGTCAGTTCATTTCAGAAAATATTTTTTACTTTGGGAATAAGGTGAATGAATGAATTATTCACAGAAAGCAAACAGTTATTGTAACTGGAAGGTTTATTTTTACACCACATGTCCACATGTAAAAAAAATAAATAAAAAAAAATCACTAATATTCACTTATTATGCCTTCATTGTATGATGATGAAAGTGTTTTATCTTTATTAGTTTGTAAAATGGATGTCACAGCTTGTGTTTTCAGCCATGCAATTCTGAGATGTCCCATACAAAGTTAAGAGGAACGTCCTTCATTCTTTCTTGGTAGACGTGGTCAAAACATTCACTCTGAGCCACGGTTAAAGAGTTCTTCCAGTCCCCAACTGTTCCTGTAACACAGCAGGTTGAACACATTAATATATCATTTCCCCAAACTCATCACATTTAATAATTAACTTTTAAATAATGAACCATTTCAAAGGTTCAATGTCAAGAGATGTTGCATTAATATAGACCTGAATGAGACATGCAGGGTAAATTATAATTTCTTAGAAATATGATAATGCTTAAATGACCCACTCTTAAATTTTTCACTTTGGTCTGACCTTTGTGCAAAAAAAAAAAAAAACCTGTCCTTTTTGCTGATTTCATAGTTTTCATAGTCTTTCTTCATGTGCTTGAATGTTGCTGCCTCCACCACTTTATCAATCGCTGCGTCTGACAGATTCACAGATTTTCACAACGACAGATCTGAGGTCCTTATGAAAGATTTATTAATTTCACTGGTGGGTCTACAGAGATTCATATAATGTTTAGAGAAGTACAGTTACTCCAAAGATATTTTAATGGATAGCCATTTTGTTTGTCTTGTCATTGTTATTGTAATGATCTGTGAATTAGGTGTGTAACAAACAATAATATAAAGTATATGTATTTATTTATAAGAAAATATGCAAAAAAGATTTAGACATCTAGCCAAGGAGTGTGCAATACTGACAAAAATGAAACACCAGCATGTTGTTCAGAGATGTTAAACAGCGCTGTGGCTTTGTTTGGAACCATTTTTGTTGGCGAAATAGAACAAAAATAGGCATTTGGTGTCTAAAATGTTGGTCTTCTGATAGAAGCTTCTTGTTTATTTAACATTTTGTTAACAGACACTTAGAATGCTTGTATATGAAATTAGAGCTGCTGTGGGTAACTTTTGTAAAAATATATTTTTTTTACATATTTATTAAACCTGTCATTATGTCCTGACAGTAGAAAATGAGACAAATAATCTGTGAAAAACACTGGCTCCTCCCATTGGTCCTATTGCCATTAGCAGAAATTCATCCGCTCCCGGTAAGAAACAACCAATCAGAGCTGTGGTCGGTAACTTTGTTTGTGTTCAAAATGTAGAAAAATGTATATAATAAGCGAGTACACCATGAATTCATTTTCCAAACCGTGTTTTTAGCCTGTCCTGAATCACTAGGGTGCACCTATAATAAGTGTTTATATTCGGACTATTTTAGATTGCTTCGGAGGTACCGCGGCGGAGTAACCCAGTACCTTTGTGATTCTTCATAGACATAAACAGAAAGAAGTAGTTCCGGCTACGATGTTCTTCCGCAAAACGCAAGCAGTTCTGTTTATTAACCGCTAGAGCCTCAAAAGTTACCTACCGCAGCTTTAATAAACAAATGTAAAAATAAAGGTTTTACATTTGCATCTCGATTTTATGGTTTTAACATTTATTTTAGATCAGTTAGGCCTAGCTTATTTTAATTTCTTAAAAATAATGTATTAATTAAAATGCACCTAGAGAATAAACGTCAATAAAGTGGTCATAAACAAGCTAAGAAGGAAAGCTTTTATGTTATTTTTTTAAAAATTTTCTCGTATTTATTTAAATGGGATAACTTAAGCCTAATTTAAACCTAACATTAAAAACCACAATAATAAAAGTCACACAGTAGTAGATGAGGGCAGAGAGTTCACTTCTAGGGATTTGTCATAGGTTAACCCCATCATGAAAACTTGTTTGCAGTTTAGAAAGATAAGACTATGAAGCAATTATAGAGGCCGGTGCACAAACTACACTGCTTTCCAATCAAACAAACAGGAGCATGAGCAACTCATTGACTTAGTTTTAGCTGGAATGGTCTGTTACTAAAACTGTACGATTATGGACTTGGGACCTGAACATGACGGTGTTTGCTGACATCTATTGGTCATTTTGAGTAACTGAAGCAACTAGAGGTATCAGAATGGAATACAGTCGGTTTTAAACAAATATTGACCCCCCCCCCCCCCCCCCCCCCCCCCCCCCCCCGAGAATCACACACACTTTTAATAAAACAGAAATTCGCTCCCCACACTTTTTCTGGGCAAGTATCTTCACTTAGAGGTTTTCAAAGGCCAGTGTGAGTTAAAAGATTCATTTAATCTAGATTTAAATACAAACAGTCAAGAAGACGTCTGTTTGCAATTAATCTATGCAAGGCCTCGAGTTTTATTTTGTGGAAATTGTCAATTAAAAACATAATTTGTACTATGTCATTTTTAAGAAACTGTATTATCTAAGCACAAACTAGATAAAAATGTGTATCTAGCTTTACCAATTGCAGTGTCCCAATTTACCTGAAAAGGCAAGAAGAATTTGACGTTTCTGAAACTCTATATGTTTAAAAACAACCCATATTCCTATCTATCTATCTATCTATCTATCTATCTATCTATCTATCTATCTATCTATCTATCTATCTATCTATCTATCTATCTATCTATCTATCTATCTATCTATCCATCCATCCATCCATCCATCCCCTGGAATTCTATCTGCATTCCATGGAATTTTGAGATAATGAGCTTCAATGTTTTTGCATTCCAGTTGACTGTTTAGAATAGAATAGAACCTTTTTTTTATATAAAAAGTCCCAAAATGTACGTAACATTAAAAAATCTATCACACAATGTAAATAAGTCATCACAGAATAAGAATATGTGAATAACTCAATTTTAACAAAAATGTCAGATAGAACCTTATTATCCCAAGAGGACGTTTTATCTTTATTAGTTTGTAAAATGGATGTCACAGCTTGAGTTTTCATCCATGCAATTCTGAGATGTCCCATACAAAGTTAAGAGGAACGTCCTTCATTCTTTCTTGGTAGACGTGGTCAAAACATTCACTCTGAGCCACAGTTAAAGAGTTCTTCCAGTCCCCAACTGTTCCTGTAACACAGCAGGTTGAACACATTAATATATCATTTTCCCACTGCAGCTGATATGTCAGATTTACCACATTTTAAGGGATAGTTCACCCAAAAATGTAAATTCTGTCACTCACCCTCATGCCGTTCCAAACCCGTAAGACCGCTCATCTTTGGAACACAAATTAAGATATTTTTGATGAAATCCGAGAGCTTTCTGACCCTCCATAGACAGCAAGGGTCTTAGAACATTTAAGGCCCAAGAGGTACCTTAATGTAATCACATCAGTGATTCAGCCGTAATTTTATGAAACTTGTTTTTGGGCGCAAAAAAACACTCATGTCACATGGACTATTGTATTGATGTTTTCGGTACCTTTCTGGGCCTTGAACGTGGTAGGACCATTGCTGTCTATAGAGGATAAGAAAGATCTTATATTTAAAAAAATAAATAAATAATAAAATAATGTTCCGAAGTAATTGATGACAGAATATTCAGTTTTGGGTGAACTATCCCTTTAATTAACTTTTATATAATTAACTATTTTTAAAGGTCTAATGTGAAGAGATAGATGTTGCATTTACAGGGCTGAATGAGACATGCAGGGAAAACAACAATGGTTACACTGTAAAATTTTTCCAGGATTTCACAAGATATAACTGTAATATTTCACAGTTAATTACATTATTACCACTTCACAGGCTTTAACTGTGATAATTCACAATATAATACCGTATTTAGACTTTTACTGTGAAAATAATGCAGGCGCGGGGCTTTTACAAGAAACTACTGTGAATGCCGTCTTTTTTGAGTGGCAACTGCGGCAGCGTCATCAGAGCGTCATCAGAGCTCTCTGATCTACGTGGTCTCATTCGGTGGATTCAGACAGCGGTAAGTGTTTAAATGTCAAACTTTATCAATTTGATGTTTTTTATATGATAGTGCATGTAATTTAAAAGTATGAACCAAATTAGCGTTAGTTGTAGGTTCTGTTGTCATGTTTTTGTAACTTAGCTGGAGCAGACTCGCATCGACGTTTAAGCGCGCAAATTTGAATGAAAAGACGTTGGTTGTAGTGTTAATTATACCGTATTAAGTTAACTGTGAGATGTCTGATTAGATACACCGTCGAACATTTAACTTTAGCTTTACTTAAAGCTTATCTTAGTTACTCTAACAGCGTTCTCTCTTTTACCACAGCATTTTCTACATTGACCGACGATAAATAAAGTTATAAGGTAAGATGTGGCCTTAATGTGGGTATTATGACAGTTATTATCAACTAGATAAATTATGGTGTTTGTGGATTTGGGCAAAGGTGGATTAAATTCATCTCAAATTAGTAACTTTATAATTTTCTTCCCTGCTGTGTGTGTGAAACGGAGCAACCGTTGTCTTTCTCGTCAACAGAAAAATGAATGGGGGGCTTCATCCAGCTGAGTTCACGCAGCATTTTCAACCGCCATTTTTATTCGGATAATTTTCAAAATATTACTGTTATTGTGTCATGAAATGTAGTTTTAAAAGTATTTCAGGCGAGAATGTAGTTGTTTTAAACTCAAATATGCGGTTTATTTATAATGACAGCGTCTATTTAAAAAATGTGTTTCGCCGATCTCAGAGATGAGCTCCATGCGATCAACGGGAGCTCCGTCATCATGTATCCGCCGAGAGTAGCCTTACCTCGGCTAGATCTTCTGACATTTGCCGCTGGCTCTGATGTGTCTTTAGTGGTTCAAGATAAAATATAATTCGTTTGGGGTAAAATGAAACGTTTCTTATCTTTGGCCTATATTCAATTTATCTATTAATATGTTTTATATATATATATATATATATATATATATATATATATATATATACATATATATATATAGGTCATTTTTATTCCTGTCTCTATAGAAATATGAACTTTTGTCATATAGCTCCGGTTGACTGCTCACTGACAACATCTGTCGTTCCTCCTTGTTGAATGAGTGGAGAAGGGTATTCCTGCACAACCGGAGGCTGCAGGAACATACTGTTGAGTTCAAATTTTTCAACTCGGGCGGCAGACGCGAATTCGCGTCAAACGCTAAATGCACAAAAAGCACCATTCGCGCTTAACGCGCGTTTCGCGCGTCAATTCGCGTCTTCCGCGCCGCGCTTAACGCCCCATTCGCGCCGCGAGACCTCCAGACGCGCGTAAACGCGCCTTTGCATTGACTTAACATTGAAATCATTCGCGCCAGACGGTCTATTCGCGTTTGGTGTGAACACAGCATTATACGCAGCTAAAACGCTGGTGTGGACGGAGATATTCGTTTTAATTCTCCGTTTCTAAACGAAAACGCAGTAGTGTGGACGGGGCCTTAATTTGTGTGTCTGTGCTGGAGACCAGACCAGATTAGACCAGAGACAAAGCTTAAAAAAGTCAGAAACAACTAGAAAACTGGGTGCTTTATTGTGAAAAAGATATAAGAAATGAAATGTTTATCACATCATCTGTGAACGGGTAATAATTCTAGGAGGAAGAGTACAAGTAGAAACAGCCATAGGGAGATGGACAGGCAACAGGCTCTTACTCCATCCTCTGCAAACGGAACATGTAAATTATGTAAATTGTAGTGTGCCAATGCTTTGCCTAGGTAAATCACACACCTCTACTTTGGTGAAGGTCTATTCTTGACTGTGTTTGTGATGGAAATGTTTTTCAGTTCAGTTCCATGCATTTTTTTTTCTGAATTGCAGTACTTACACCTGAATTTCACCTTTGTTTAAACTGAGCTAACTTTAATTTGACTCTGTACTGCAAAAGCAGTGACCCACTGAAGGTGGTGACTGGGAACTGACACCTTTTTCATCACACTTGAATTAAACTAACAGGTTTCTTCTGTCTTTTTGTTTGTAGGTGCTTCTTGGGCATCAACCCAGAGACGGGCACAAAATCTAAGAGGCAGAGAGGTCACATGAACCAGCAAGTCTGCACTCTTATCAGGAAGCTCATTGACTTCGAATGGATGTCAATTTAATAAGCTGTGTTCCAATTTAAGAACGGACTAATGAAACACAGTATCTGTGTTAAAGGAACATGCTGACTTTTTGTGACTTTATCTTATTCCCCGTATCCCCCAGAGTTAGATAAGTCTATACATACCCTTCTCATCTCCGTGCTTGCCGTAAGTCTGTCTGAGGCACCCACCGCTAGCCTAGCTTAGCACAAAGACTGGAGGTAAACGGCTCCAGCTAGCATACTGCTCCCAATAAGTGACAAAATAACGCCAACATTTTCCTATTTACATGTTGTGATTTGTATAGTCACAGTGACTCTAACCATCTTCTAACCGTATACATACTGGGAACTATATTCTCAGAAGGCGAAGCACTGCTACTTGGGGAGTGATTTTCTCACAGCACCTGAGAAGCCCTGTGGTGAGGAGCAGAGAGTTTGCTCAGAATTGGAGTAAATCACTCCAAAGAAGTAGCAGTGCTTCGCCTTCTGAGAATATAGTTCCCAGTATGTATACAGTTAGAAGATGGTTGTGTCTCATATGACCTTGTTATTTGTACACACTGTGACTATACAAATCACAACATGTAAATAGGAAAATGTTGGTGTTATTTTGTCACTTATTGAGAGCAGTATGCTAGCTGGAGCTGTTTACCTCCAGTCTTTGTGCTAAGCTAGGCTAGCGGTGGGTGCGTCAAACAGAGGCACTCAAGGAGATGAGAAGGGTATGTATGGACTTATCTAACTCTGGGGGATACGGTGAATAAGCTAAAGTCCCAAAAAGTCGGCGTGTTCCTTTAAGCTAGATGTAGTTATGCAGTAAGAAGTTTACTGAAGCTATTAAAGGGTTAGTTCACCCAAAATTGAAAAATCTGTCATTAATTACATCCCCTCACGATGTTCCAAACACAAGAATTTTGTTCTACACAAATTAAGAAAATTTTAAGCAATATGAGAGCTTTCTGATCCCACCTATAGACTACTATGTTATAACCATTTTCAAGTCCGAGAAAGGTAGTAAAACCATCGTTAAAATAGTCCATGTGACTACAGTGGTTCAACCTCAATGTTATGATGCGACGAGAATACTTTTTGTGCCCAATGCAATCACATGCATGATCGAGAACACATCACGTGAACAGCATCGGATACTGGCACAGAAAGGAAAAATGTTGAATAAAGTCGGTATTCTATTTTGTTTTGTTTTGTTTTCTCGTCGCTTCATAACATTAAGGTTTAACCACTGTATACATATGGACTATTTTAACAATCTTTCCGGGCCTTGAAAGTAAAATAATTGCTGTCCATGGAGGATACAGAAAGCTCTCGGATTTCTTAAAATATCTTAATTTGTGTTCCAAAGATTTTTGGGGTGAACTATCCCTTTAATGTGTTCTATAGTGTCTCCTGATTCAATGTAGAGTTTAGACAGACTGCAAAATAAATGTGTAAAATTAATTGTTTTTACGTTTATTTGATTTTAACATGCCTTGACGTCTAAAAAACGTCAAATTTACAGTACTTTACAATAGTTTTAAGTGTAAATTTACATTACTTGCTACTGTGTTGAATTACTATGCAATTTAGCATGCAATTTTTGCTTAAAGGGTTAGTTCACCCAAAAATGAAAATTCTGTCAGTAATTACTCACCCTCATGTTGTTCCAACCCCGTAAGACCTTCTCTCATCTTCGGAACACAAATTAAAATATTTTTGATTAAATCTGAGAGCTGTCTCACTCCTCCATAGGCTTCTAAGGGATTGAAACTTGCTGGCCCAGAAAATTTATTAAAAACATCATTAATATAGTCCAAGTGACTACAGTGGCTCAATCTTACGTTTACCGAGCAACGAGAATACTTTTTGTGCGCAAAACCCCCCCAAAAATAATGACTTTATTCCACTATTCATTTCCTTCTCTCTGGGCCTCGGGTGAATTCATGTAGTATAACAGCGTAGCGCTTCTGTGTTATACGTCACATGCATCACACACATGACCAGCGTCGGCCAATAGTGAGCCTACGTGTGACGTATAGCACAGAAGCGCTACGCTGTTTTACTACATGAAAAAACTCAAGGCCCACAGAGAAGGAAATGAATTGTGGAATAAAGTTTTTTTTTTTTTTTTTTTTTTTACGCACAAAAGTATTCTCGTCGCTTTATAAACTTAAGATTGAGCTACTGGAGTCACTTGGACTATATTAAAGATGTCTTTAATACATTTTTCTGGGCCAGCAAGTTTCAAACCCTTAGAAGCCGATGGAGGAGTGATCCAGCTCTCAGATTTCATCAAAAATATCTTAATTTGTGCTCTGTAATTACTGACAGAATTTTCATTTTTGGGTGAACTAACCTTTTAACCTCAATCATGTTACTTTCAGTCCTGTTACTCACGTGAAAAATAATAGGACTGGGTAAAAGTAACAGGAGTGATTAGAGTCCTGGTTTGTTGATTTAATATTAATTGAGAGTACTATTCACATTTTTTTTAATAGTTGAAATTGCTTAAATTGTAGACATTTTAGGATTAGTGTTACAATGCGAGCACCATACTTACAGGGAGTCAGTCCACCACAGAGTAACTTAAACTTTTTGTCTTTCTTATCTTTTGTATATAGTGGATAGAACCCACACTATGCAGGTGCCAGCTGCGAGGGAAGGAGCGAGATACCTGCGACCCTCTCTATTCCCACCTTTTTGTCTTTTCTTACATCTCTCTCCCTCACTCTCTCTTCTCTGTCTCCTTCTTTCTCTTTTGACACACATTCCTGTTACCCAGTGTCAATCCCTATTGCCCAGTGTTTTATTCATGTAATTAAATTGTATTTTACTTCTAAAAAATAAAAGTTATGTCACTGTTTTTATCAGTTTTGTTTGGTCCATCATTTATGCTAAATCACAGTAATAGATAGACATTCACAGTTATGTACAGTAATTCTACAGCTGCTTACTGCTAAATTACAGTAATAGATAGACTAATTTCACAGTTAAATACATTAATTCTACATCTGCTTGCTGCTAAATTACAATAATAGACACTAATTTCACAGTTAAATACATGAATTCTACAGCTGCTTACTGTTAAATTACAGTAATACATAGACACCAATTGTAATTTCACAGTTAAATACATTAATTCTACAGCAGCTTACCGCTAAATCACAGTAATGCGATGTCAGAATTACTGTGAAGTCACAGTATACAGCTGTCATTTCACAATAATTTACTGTAAAAATGTTACAGTAACTTACTGTGAAAGTCATGCAATTATTAACCTGCAATTTATTGTAAATTTACAGTCAAATAATTAACAGTGTAGAAATGGGAAAATGATTAAATTGCCAACTCTTAATTTTTCATTTTGGTCTGACCTTTGCGCAAAAAAAGTCCTTTTGGGTGATCTGTGAGGAACTGAGGAAAGAATTCATAGTTGGCCATTGGGTCTTTCTTCATGTGCTTGAATGTGGCTGCCTCCACCACTTTATCAATCGCTGCGTCTGACAGATTCTTTCCCACAAACTCACAGATTTTCACAACGACGGATCTGAGGTCCTGATAAAAGAATTGCACATTTCATATATATATTCATATACTTTATATCTAAAGAGAAATACAATAACTCCAAATAAGTTTGATGGAATGCTAAAAGTGTCATATACAGAACCTGTCTCACCTTGATCATTTCTTCATAAGTAAGGATCAGGATGTTGTATTTGTCTTTATTTGTGATCCATCCTTTAACGTGGTCAAACCAACAGCCACCAATCACTACAAACCAGAAACAACATTTAGATACAATTTATATTTATATTTATAGCAGATGACTGTATCCAAAGTAACTTACTGTATAAATGAGGACAATGGAAACAATCAAAATCAACGAAAGAACAATGACATGCAAAAGTGGTATAACAAGCCTCAGTTAGCTTAACACAGTACATATAGCTTGCTAGGTGTTTTTATTATATGATAAATAAAAAGAAAACAGAAAAAGAATAGAGCAAGCTAGTGTTAGAGGCCTTTTTTTGCTTTTGACCTGGTGCTTTATTTGTGTGGTGACAAACGGCCAAACCGCATAGAAAAAGCTGTGATTTTGAAAATACTCGCGCAGGGCCTAAAAGAGATGGGTTAAGTGTGGGTTTCTAAAGTAGTGGGATTATACAATCTGTCTAAATGTTGAGGGAAAACACCAGTGTGAAGGGATGTGTTAATGATGTGAGGGGCAGGTACAGCTGCAGGAGAAATGGCTTGAAGAAGATTAGATTGAATAGGATCAAGTGGACAAGTAGTAAGATTATATAAAAGGATGAGTTTAGAGACTTGTGCCTCAGAGAGTGAAGAGAAGGATGCAAACGAGTGTATGTTTGCTGATGTTGAAGTCTTCAAGCATAACTAGGGGAGTATCAAAACTCAGGAAAGTTTGAGAGCAATGCATTTAATTCATCCAAGAAGTTACCTTGTGGTCCTGGGGGTTGAAAAACAAAATTGATTTTTTAGTTGACTGAATGTGATTCAAAGGAGCTGTTAATACCCAGAGAAGGTAAAGGAATACATTTCCTATCATTAGAGATAAGCAGACCAGTACCTCCACCTCTTCCAGTCAGACAGGGAGTATGGGAAAATGAGAAATTACTGGAGAGTGCTGCAGGAGTAGCAGTGTACTCTGGTTTGATCCAGGTCTCTGTCAGAGACATAAGGTTTAGTCTTGAATGACTAGAAATAAATGTAATGAAATCGTTTTTTTTTTTTTTTTTACTGCAGACTGACAATTCCAGAGAACAATAGAAGAAGAAAGTAGTGGGTTAGCAGACAAAGGCAAAGTGTGCAGGTTGTTAGGATTGCACTGCCTATTGTAATGTATGGAGCGTGACAACATAGTCGAGGATCCAAATGCAGCTATATTAAGATCGTATTCAGACAGGCAGGGTCAAACACCAGCAAAACAGTAATATCCAAGGCAAATCCTAAAGAGTAATCCAATAAACAGGCAATGGTCAGGGGAGGCAGCAAACAAGGAAACAGTCCAGGATCAAAATCATGAAGGCAAGGAACCTAGGAAACTCAGAGAGCTATGAAACTCAGAAAATAAGTAAACTAGGAAACATTACAGGTTATTTAAAGGCTAGACATCGTGACACCCATAGTGTGTGATGCGTGTGACAGAACATTAGTGCATTTCATAATTTGCAGTAGGTTTAAGACCTTTTTTTTTTTTTTTTTTACTATTTTACCATGATCTACACTGATATATATATATCAGTGATATATATTTCAACTCTTTTTTTGTATTTATCTAATTTCCACAAAAAAAAAGAAAAGAAAAGAAATAAAGGATATATTAGGACTATTGGTTTTGGCTCTTACTGTATCCAGTGAAGAATTTTTCCAGCAGCTCATTGAAGCTCTCAGAAGAATCCAGGTTTTTCATGTTGTTGGAAAAATGGAAATATGACACCATGACGTCTTTAGGGTTTCTCATGACATAGATGACCTGACAGCAAAGACAGACTTGTTAAAAAAAAAATTGTGACATCATGAGAGTTCATTAATCGATTGATAAATATGTACACACTTTTCCTTTTCTTTGGAGCATTTTGGGCATCAGCGGCTGGAGTAAATGGGAGCAGAAGAGTCTTGGAGATGGACGTGTGTTGTAATTATTCTTCATTGCTCGATACTCTAGCCACGGCATCTGATCGTGGGTGATTTGGTTGGCTTTGTCCGGGAAATCTACAGCATAAATTAAGGTCATGATCCGCTGGGTCCACACCGTACTTGAGTGAGGGATGTAGAGTCAAGCATAAAATACTAGGGGTTTGATTGAATAATGTAAAACATTTTGTCATTACAAAGTCAAAGTATACCAAAAATGTGACTACAGAGTTTTTCAATGTCATAAATATAGCCTAACATCTGACTTGCCAGATTTGGGGAAGGTAACAACAAAGACATCATCATCCTTTGTTTCAAAATCCTGTAAACTGTCAATATATTCTGGAGTAAGATCATGATTGTCTGCCAAAGTTATAACAGTTCCTTTGTAGGTGAACATTTTGTCACCAAGCATTTTGTATTCCTGCTGAGCCATGCTTGAGGTCTTACTGAGTCAAATGAAGGGAACTCTAGTAAAGAGTGTAAATAGCCTAGAGAAGGTATTTATCCAGGACCTAATGTCACTGATAAAAGAGCTGTTACACAAGAGTCTGTTTTGCTTTTGCGTAGTTTATTGCCAACCTTTGGGTTTGTATCTTTAATGCATTATTTGCATTTGTAGATAAATTTAATAGTGATGCTTAGAAGGCAAACAACATCACAAATATGAATGTAAAGACCTCTATTCACAAATACTGCTTGCATTTGGTTCTCAAGCTTTTTGACATTAAGGGTCCCTCATTTTATTAAGCTGTGAGTGCTGGCATATTGAATTAACTGTAATTAATTTTTGGGATTCCAGAAGTTTCAGGAACCACTGTTCTAGATATACTAAGAAGATAAGTTAAACGTTAAATAAGAGATGAAGGTAGTTAGTTTTTTTTACTTTTAGTGCTTTGTCCCAGGTTAAGCCATTCATTAGAACACTTTGTAGTGTTAAACGTAGTTAAGACTATGAAGCAATCATAGAGATTGGTGCACAAACATGAACTTCATTAAAAACAAACTGGAACACAAGCAACATAAGCGAC
The DNA here is from genome assembly GCF_023724105.1 of Carassius gibelio. Taxonomy (NCBI): domain Eukaryota; kingdom Metazoa; phylum Chordata; class Actinopteri; order Cypriniformes; family Cyprinidae; genus Carassius; species Carassius gibelio. The sequence continues at coordinate 23,907,724 of NC_068417.1, read as the reverse complement.
TTTTAGAGTTGAAATTATTTGACACTGGAATGATTCTGTTCGCTGGCATTCTGTTAGCTGGTCAACTAAAGCATCTTCAAAATATCATAATGGTTCTATAGTGTGGGAGAAAAAATATGAAAGTCAATGGCCAGCAACTGTCTGTGTTCAGCAGAAGAAAGAAACTCATACAGGTTTGGAACATAGACAGTAAAAGAAATGGACACAGCGACCCCATTGGAACTCAACTGAGACAAGTGAAGCCCATTTTTAGCGTTTTTTAGCACTTCCGTTTCTGACGCGCAGACTCAAACTAAGCCTGACGACGTCAGCAACCTGTCTGACAGATGTAAATTTTCTAAGTGGCTGTGCGTGCAAACTGCCATCGTTAATCTTGCAGAGACGGCGAGCTTGAGCGGGGAGTTCTTTGTCGTGAGTGAGCACGAGTAAGTATTCTGATTAATTATTTTGTATAGTATTTTAAAATGTAACGCCAGTACGCCATATTAAGTTAATTGCCTGCGAGCTTCTCCTCCTGTCTGTACGGTAATGCGACAGAGAGTCGAGTGGTTATGACGCAATCGTTAGCCTATTTTTACAAAAACTGTTTCTATGGGGCCATAATGTAACATAGAAGGTAATGGAGCCCTTTATACATTGTCGTGTATCTTTAGAAATAAATAATGGACAAACAGAGTCTTTAAACGCCTCAGATGTAAAGTTATTCGCTGCCAAAGTGACGCCAAAATGAATGGGAGTCAATGGGAATGCTAACGCAAGTGAAGTTCTGCTACAAGATGGCGGCACTTCCGGTCAACTTCCTTGCTGCCTGGTTTGGAACAACTCGAGAGATGAGTGTTGTAAAGGACTGTGATAACAAAATGGACAGTGAATGGTATTGGTGGGATTTTTAATTGACAGTTGAAACTACGAATCAGTACAGCTTTAGCGTCATCTGAAAGTAGTTCCGCCAAAGGAAACAGAAGTGCGTTGCATCAGAAAGTTTAGTGCGGAGCTAATGAGTGTTCTCCAAAAGTTTATTTCAAGTTTGTGCATGCTGCTAGAAGTAAGTAATGTTCTTATCTTTGTTATTAATACATTTGTGTATTGTTGCGGTTTAAGATATTAATGGCAATACTGTATGCGTGTGTACAAAGATTCTGCAATTACTATTCCTTTGTGTGAATTAATGTGATTATGATAGTTTATGACAGCTGTTTATAGGCTTATCAGACCCCTTATGTGGATTATATGCTTATTTGCATGCATACCTATAAATGCCTCAAGATTAACGTTCTAAAATTGCACCGTCATTTGTTTACATAAGACCGCCGGAATGGCGCTAATAATGTTTATGGCCGCGGGTTCGAGTCCCGCTCAGAGCAGGCTGTACATTATGTTGATTATTGTAATTATACATTGAATACAGTTAATCCTAGAAATATTTTAATGCCTTTTTTAACTATATAATATTGTTGTAAATGTTTATTGTTGTTATAATTATTATTGTGTACCCTTTATTTACCATTATTGTGTGTATACTTTCAGAACCGCAAATACCCACATATCTACAGTGGAGAATAAAAATTGAAGAAGAAACATCAGAGTCCTTGCATTCTAACCGGATGTGCCATAGTGATTGCAAACCTTTACTAACCAGCCCCAAATAAATACTTCACAACAATGAGTAAGAAAGTAAGTAAATGATGACAGGACTTCTATTTCATTTCTTTCTTTCTTTCTTTCCTTCTTTCTTTTGGTGAACTATGCCTTTAAGAAACATTTTTTTTTAATTAAAGGGGTTGCAAAGACTTGTTTAAAGTGAATTGAAAATATTCAAAAATGTGATTAAACTGGTAAAGAAAACTATTTAAAAATGCTGACAAAGTTATGCTACACGCAATTATTGTCAGAATTGTTGGTTTGCCATTCTCAACCGATTATCTCAACTCAATCGGTTAGTGACTCCACCTGAATCATTCGAAACTGTTCACTCGTGGACTGAATCGGTTAGTGACTCCGCCTGAATCATTCGAAACTGTTCACTCGTGGACTGAATCGGTTAGTGACTCAGTCTGAATCATTCAAAACTGTTCATTCGTGGACTGAATGGGCTAGTGAGTCCGCCTGTATCATGCGAAACTGTCGTGGACTGAATCGGTTAGTGACTCAGTCTGAATCATTCAAAACTGTTCACTCGTGGACTGAATCGATTAGTGACTCCACCTGAATCATTCAAAACAGTTCACTCGTGGACTGAATCGATTAGTGACTCCGCCTGAATCATTCAAAACAGTTCACTCGTGGACTGAATCGGTTAGTGACTCCAATCGGTTAGTGACTCCACCTGAATCATTCGAAACTGTTCACTCGTGGACTGAATCGGTTAGTGACTCCACCTGAATCATTCAAAACAGTTCACTCGTGGACTGAATCGATTAGTGACTCCGCCTGAATCATTCAAAACAGTTCACTCGTGGACTGAATCGGTTAGTGACTCCAATCGGTTAGTGACTCCACCTGAATCATTCGAAACTGTTCACTCGTGGACTGAATCGGTTAGTGACTCCGCCTGAATCATTCAAAACAGTTCATTCGTGGACTGAATCGATTAGTGACTCCGCCTGAATCATTCAAAACAGTTCACTGGTGGACTGAATCGGTTAGTGACTCCAATCGGTTAGTGACTCCACCTGAATCATTCAAAACAGTTCACTCGTGGACTGAATTGGTTAGTGACTCCGCCTGAATCATTCGAAACTGTTCACTCGTGGACTGAATCGGTTAGTGACTCCAATCGGTTAGTGACTCCACCTGAATCATTCGAAACTGTTCACTCATGGACTGAATCGGTTAGTGACTCCGTCTGAATCATTCGAAACAGTTCACTCATGGACTGAATCGGTTAGTGACTCCGTCTGAATCATTCGAAACAGTTCACTCGTGGACTGAATCGATCAGTGACTCCGCCTGAATCATTCGAAACAGTTCACTCGTGGACTGAATCGGTTAGTGACTCCGCCTGAATCATCCGAAACAGTTCACTCGTGGACTGAATCGGTTAGTGACTCCGCCTGAATCATCCAAAACAGTTAAAGTAAAAGTATAACTGGGAATTCTATCCAGTCTCTTTCAGTCAATATCCCACGTACAGTAATGTGTAAATTTGTACTTTTGAAATGGATATATGGCATACATAAGCATATGGCGTACTGTTCAATACAGTAACTGTCATCCAAAATGTTGCCATACAGTAGTTTACATCAGGTAAAACTAACCAAGTGCACTGTTATATTTTGTTATATCTTGTTTGTGAACAATGACATAAGGACTTTTCATTCTGATGGCACTTGATATGTTCATTGACATAAATACTTGCTTTTGAGAGATGAACTCAAGATTTTGAGTAAGTTACAGGCCTTTGCTGGTAATCTGTTTTGTGGTACTGTTTGTACAAATTGTTTTGAGAAATGCACTTACTTCTTAGCAAATAGTAAGGATGATTCGAGAAATGCACCAAAGCGACTGAGAAAAACTGTAATACAAGGGTCAAATGATTGGGTTCAATCGCAATGATTCACTTAATTATGCAGCCTGATGTCTGCTCTATCTAACTCTCTGTTGTCTGCACAAAATACTGTATATCTACAATGAATCTTGCATTCAGAGCAGCAAGTCAAGAGGCATGTAAAGGGCTATTCAATGCATAAAGAGTCTGAAAAGGTCTGCCATTGTTCAAAGTAGGGAGCAAGGCACTTGCCGTTTTAAAAGGATCTTTTCAGGTAGGCCATCAACTGATCCTGGGCCCTTCCTGGCCAGGGTGTGCCTGGGCATCTCTGATTTACCCAAGGGACCAGTCACCCGTCCATGGGGCCACCGAGGGAGGGGGGCTGGAGAAAAGGAGGCAGCTGGTTACTGGTTGCAATGGATGAATGGATGAAAGAGGAGAAGGCTGAGAAATTACAAACAAAGGTGCTGATGAAGGTTACTGTGAGGTTAGTGTTGATCATGTCATCTTAGATCCTCTTGACCTGAGGAAGAGTTTAAGCCAGGATATAACAAAAGAGTGTTAAAACACAAAAAATGTTTATACGTCATGTGCACTTGACTACTTGATAATAAGCGATTGGGATAACAGTAAGGACAATGCAGTTCTCTGGCACAAGTTAAAAGTGCAATGATAAAGAAGTTCAGGACAGATGCCAGAACGCCTGCAGTGTCCCACAGTGAAGCGGCAGAAATAAAACAGGACATAAAGAGCTGGGAACCTCCCTATAAAAGTCCTCTAAAAACATTGCCTAGACAAATATACATTCTAATATTCTGTCATCATTCATTGACTATTCAGAGCACAACAAATGACATACAGTGTTTTTACAGTGACATACTATTTTACTATTTTACAACTTGTCTTGCAAATGCTACTTCAACAGAAAGAGAGAGAGAGAGATCTGAATTTTAAATATATCTTTATTATAACATCTTTCTCTTAATTAACATAATTCTTTACACTTCATTCAGAAACACACACACGTTTGTTTTTGTGAAAAGTTGGGACATCCCATAGGCGTAATGGTTTTTATACTGTACAAACTGTATATTCTAGGCCCCACACCAACCCTACACCTAACCCTAACCCTCACAGGAAACTTTGTGCATTTTTACTTTCTCAAAAAAACTCATTCTGTATGATTTATAAGCGTTTTGAAAAATGGGGACATGGGTTATGTCCTCATAAGTCCCCCTCTCCTTGTAATACCTGTGTCATACCCATGTCATTATACAGAGTTGTGTCCTGATATGTCACAAAAACAAGAGCACACACACACACACACACACACAGAGAGAGAGAGAGAGAGAGAGAGAGAGAGAGAGAGAGAGAGAGAGAGAGAGAGAGAGAGAGAGAGAGAGAGAGAGAGAGAGAGAGATAGTATGTGTTTCTGAATGAAGTGTGAATAATAAGTGACAAATAATATCATTGTATTTTCTAATCAGTATTTTTCCTTTGGAAAATTGTTGGCTGTGATGGTAATTGCGTGACAGCTGACACCACAAAAATGTGACAATAAATCTTGGAACAGTTCACTCATTGCTTAGATTATCACAGGTGCAATTTTATATTTTTAAGAATACTTAAAGGTATACATATATATTTATACAAATTATGTATATAATGCAATTGTTAATATATTAATAATGTACTTTTATTTTGTATTATAATATTTCATTTCACACATTAAGGTTGATTGGGGTAGAAATTACGTGACAACAGAAATCACAAATTTGTCACAATAAAGAGTTAAATATATAGGCTATTTTATTGGCTCTTTGCTTATCATAGGTGCAATTTTATATTTTATTTAATTTTCAAGATATCTTAAGGGTATAATATATAAAATGCATTTGATTCAAACATTTATTACATTCGTTTTTGCCTCATACACTCATACATGAAAGAACGAGTTTGCTTTCAAAAAGAAGCTCAACAGGAAATATGGTTTAATTGCACATTTGCAGCCATACACCTTATTTTATCATTCACCATCAGAGCGTGACTGCGGAAAGTGGGCGGGGCGTCGAAAGTTTGCGAAGCCGCCTGTAAGTGAATGACAGTTCATCCATCCTCCGCTTTAACACAGCGCGCGAGGCACATCAGGCAGGATCCGAGCGGGATTACCAAATGAAAACTTTCACGGAATCACAATGAATTTGAACCACACTTTCCAACCCACCCAGGGACTTACTGGTTATTGTATTTCATTATTTCTTTCTTTTAAACAATCACGCCTTTTCCCGCGCGTGAATGCGTCCAGATGTCGCCTGTTATAGGCTCCTAAAACGAGTTTATTATGCAGTCAAAAGCGAATTAAGGGATTTAGAAGATGATCGCAAGGAGGCTGTTTCATGTACTGCCTGTCTTCGCTCTTACACTTTTCATCCTGGTTTTGCTGGATTTGCAACTGCGCACCCGGAGTGACCAAAAACCCACCGCGACTTTTGCGCACGAAAAGACACCATCTATTTCAAGAACTACAGCTGTGAACCAACACAGAGATGTTGTTAATGACAAACAAATGCCAAAACGTCATAACGGGAGGCAGATGAAGCCACAACCACCTTTAGGACTCAATGACATCTTCATTGCAGTGAAAACCACTGGCCGGTTCCACAAGACCCGCCTCGCTCTTCTTCTGGAGACCTGGATCTCCACGACTAAACACCACGTGAGTGTTCCTTGACTACTAATACTCCAAATGAAGAGGATTTAGTGTTAAAATGACTGATCAACCACCAGTCAGTGTTTTTTATGATGGTTCCTCCCTGATCATTTTTATGTGTCAGTGTCATAATCTTGATTTGAGATGCAGTCTCACCCAGCAACCGCTGCTGATGTCACGGGACATCTGGCAGACGTGTGCACTTCCGGTGGCATCAGCTAGAAGTTGTGTGCAAACGCATTTGTGAAAGAACAGGTGCAAACCCTCAGACTTGTGTGATGCCAAAACCAAACAGGTTTGTTATGACGGTCTCACAAGAGGCACCTATTAAATTCTGCAACGCTTGTGAAGCTATTGGTTGTATATCATGCAAATAAAGTAATTTTTTCTACAAGCACAGATGAGCTAATTTTATTAACGCTGGCACCGCACCGCAAAGATTAGCCCACGAATGAGTGCACCTCTAATAAAACGCAGCAATCTGCCCCATTTCCTGTTTCGTCCGCCCTATGCTCATTTATAGACTGAGCATTTCCTGTCTGTGTTCTCTAATTCAGCAGTAGCCTTGTCACGAAGCGCTGAGATGGACTTTTAGGTCCTCTTTCTGTCACAAGCAGCAGAGCTCACAGCTTTGACCTTTGAAAGATGAACTAATGAAGATGACTGACTGAAAGGCCATTTTAATGAAGTCAGGTTTGGTTCCTTGCACTGTTTTTCTTATAATACACATTATTTGGTGGGGCAGTGAATTAAAGACATTTTAAACTCAAATAAGTTCAGGGGTTTTACCAAAGGATTATGAGTTAAAGAGATAGTTCACCCAAGAGTTAAAATTTGATGTTTATCTGCTTACCCCCAGAGCATCCAAGATGTAGGTGACAAGATTTTTAGCATTATCATACTTATAATGTAAGTGGATGGGAATCACGGCTAAAATATACAATAATAATTATAATAAAAAACATACACAAGTAATACAAATGACAAATTAAAGCCTGTGGCTCGTGGCGATACATTGACGTGTAAAGTTAATTGAACAGTATTTATATCAGGGTTTTTTTTTATTGCGTGAATCAGAGGTAAAAAAACAAACAAAACAACATAAATACTGTTCTTGCACAGATCGATTGTTTTGTGTCTTTACACATCAATGTATGGTCATGAGCCACAGGGTTTCATTTGGTTTTGTTTGTGTATTTTATTGTTTTATTGCATAATAATAATATTACAGCATTATATGACTGACACAATGCAATGGTTTGTGTTAAAAATCTCAGTTTACTGCAGAAACAAAGTCACCTACATCTTGGATGCCCTGGGGGTGAGCAGATTTTTGGATGAACTATCCCTTTAAGGCTTGTAGATACTGAAACCATGTCTGATTTGAAAGATCTAAAAGACCAGGCCAAGTGTGTGGTTACAGCATAGCGGCTCGGTGAATCTCAGGCAAAAGACCTGAGACAAGTCATGGTCACATTTCACCACAATATCCCCCCAAAATAAAATAACATAAATAATAATAATAATAATAATAAAAAAAATTATAATAATTGCACTCTGACATTTTGACATTATAAAAAAATTAAAAAATACAATTAAGCACTTAAATAAACGAAAAACTAATAAAATTTATTTTAAATATTAAATTAAATAAAGTAATTACTTAATTTTATAATAATAATAATTATTATTATTTTTATTATTATAAAAATATGTTAATACTATATTTATTACTATAAACATTATTTGAATATTTTGTTACGTCAATTAATTAAAATATTAATAAAATACTTGTAAACAATAACACATCGTTTGAATAAAAAATAAATGTATTATTTACTTGTTTTTAAAATGACAATATATATAATAATAATTGTTATTATTATTAATATAAATAATACTTATTTTATATTCAATTAAATATCAACTTCTTTTTTTTAAAGATTATTATTATTGTTGTTATTATTATGTGATTAACACAAATAAAAAAATCATAAAACTCTCTTCAAATTGTTTATGTAAAATAAAATTGCAATATAACATTTGTTTGTTTATTTTCTAAAATATTGCACAAATATATTTTTTGACAGGTTTTGTAAGATTTTCCCACTATTTGTCAACAACCTCATTATATTTTTTATTTATGCCATTACATTTATGCTCTTATTCATTTATGCCTTGGGATTTAGTGGGATGCCAGCTGGTGTATAATATGATTTCCCACCTACTTCTGGTGTTACTTGGACCTGGTTGTTGCTTAAATTCGTGTTGCATGAGACAAAATGTTTATGAGTGAAGCCCTGGCTCCTGGCTTTAATTCAGAAAAAGTAAGACATAATTATTATTCTTGATACTTGCCAAAAAGCATAAGTTGACAGAGATTGATAAAAAAAATGGACCTCCATTTAAACTGTAAATGCTCGGATTTGACTGTGGCCTGCTGTAACATGACATTAAGAAGCAGAACAAAGCTGGACTGACGTACTAACACATGCTTACACACATACACACTCACAGTTTGGCAGGCGCTAACAACACAAGGAGGACTTTGGGAAGATGTTAGTGACTGGACTTGCTGTTTGTTATCACTGAGTGCCTTGTCAAAACGAATTCCCAATGTGCAACTCAGGATATAACACTTTCAAAGCAGCAGCCGTCACTCTAAATATAAGACGACAAGTGCAAAACAGTGTTGCACTGCTGATCCAAATACTTGTAGGATCAAAGAGAACGTGTGTGAAACACTTGGGGCTAAAATTACTCTTGTATGGCATACTAATATGTTTTCTCTCTCTCTCTCTGTGTGTGTGTGGAAGAAATGACTCTCAAACTTTCAGCAGTTTGCCACTCTGAAAGTCTGAAACTGGAAGGGTTTGATGTTGAGGTTTTGCGTCAGATTTTGTCTCTCAAAGAGTAGAATTAAAAAATCCCTGCTTCTGCTTTATTGCTCCTGTTTTGAATATGAGCAAATGCTGAGTGTGAGGAGGAAGTGTGTTTATCTGAAGTTTGAAGATTCAGCCTTTCCTTTTCCTCTATGTGGAGGCTATGACTAATTTTAAATATGATTACTAAACGTTAATATTTTCTGGTGAGATGTGCTTGCAAACATCCCTGCCATAGCATTGCTAGGATACTGCCTTATGGTTGCTAGGGTGTTTTAGGGTATGCTTACACAACAACAATTTTACTAAAAACATTTTTGAAAAGTGTTACGATAGCCATTTAGAATGAGACACGCTCACATGGATTTGCAAAAATGACTAAAAACGCTGTATGATGCATGCCAGGCCAGTAGTTGGCGATGCCATTTCTATAGACTGAACATGTAATACGTGCATGTGCCATCACCGTTTACACAAATTCATGTTTTCTCAGTTTACGCAAAAGAATATCGGTATTGTTTTCAAAAACAGACATTTTGAAACTCGTTTTAGAATATTTGCATTTTCAGGCCCCTGTTGTCGTATAAATGAACTGCTAAAAAACATAAAAAAGTTTTCCGATTTTTATTTTTATGGTGTTGTGTAAAAAACACGTAAGATTGTTTCTAGGGTATTCTGGTACTGTAATAAATTACCTATCAATTTACAGGAAATTATTGCAGCACAGACAACAGTACATTAAATAAATCGTACAGTATCAAAATTATACTTGACAGCAAATTACGACAAAAACGTGCGTTCAGAATTAAGATACTTCATAAACTTGCAATTCAGAGAAAAAAAAGTCAGACTATTTTTTGAATTCTGAGTTTACATTTTGCAGCTCTGTTTTTTTTCCCCACCACGGAATAAAAATTAGCATGATTGCAACTTTTAATCTTACAATTCTGACATTTCTCTCACGATTGAACTTTCGCAAAATCCCTCCCTCCTTCGTTACTGTTGTCTGACTAGCCATGCCACTCTTACGCCACACATCATGTTAACACAGTAGAAAATACACCATGGAGTAAAGAGGAAACTGACCAAACGCTGTCAGACAAGACAAAGCTGGTCACTTCTGGTACGTTGTGATTGGTCAGATCACCTGTCAATCAAGCTCCCTGCAAAGGTTCAGCTGACAGCAAATTATTGCAAAAACATGCATTCACAACTGCAAGAACTTGTAATTCTAAGAAAAAAGCCTGAATTTGTGAAATAAAACTCCCAGAATTCTGCCTTCGGAGTTTACATTTTGCAGTTGATTTTTTTTAAATCTTACAATTTAGACTTTTTTTTTTCTCACAATAACGTGTTCATATCTCACAATTATGATTTTTTGATTCTTTTCAAAATTGTGAGAGATAAACTAAAATTTCTAAACACATATAACTAAAAATTCTGGGAAAAAATATTCATATTCAAGTTTATAACTGTCATTTTTATAGTAGGTGGTTGCTAGGACATAATTTAGTGGTTGCTAGGGGGTGTCTCTATTCTAGTCTGTTGATATGGCTTCCATCTCTTGTTCAAAGTCTTTTGAGTTTTTTCCTCCATTTCATTTAATCTGCCAAGCAGAAGTTATAAATTAGATTTCTTTGGAAAGTACGACGAACCATGAGAGTTATTTGCCAGTGTTTAATGCACACGATTAGGGGTTTGTTCAAAGTACATTTCAAGCTCCAAAGCGGGTTTTTAAGCACAGGATGTTGTTTGTGCTCGTCAGTTTTGCTGCTTCTGTTTGTGTGTCCTTTGCCTCTGTGCCAATAAGAGGAAGTGACAGCCGCAGACTGCATTTTGAAACAATGACAAAACGGAAGTCTATCTTAACAGAGGAAGTCTTAAGCTGGGGAAACAGGAACATAGTGTGAAACAACAAGTCCGGCACTTTTAACAAATGTAAGAAAAGAAAAAAAAAACTGAGCAAAGACTTTTTCATTGTAAGATTTTGTAACTGTTGCAGACTAGTACTGTTTTGTGTTTGTTTTTCGTGATGCTAGTATGTCTATATTTGGCTTTGAAAGCCTTTCATGATCAGTTTTGGATGCATCTGCGTTTAACGTCCATCAAATTATTAGCCATTTTCAGAGATTTGTGCCATTTTCTTATCCCGTTCATCCAATTCGTGCTTATTTCTTTCCCTCTCAAGTTGAGAATAGCCTACAAAATATATAGGCGCCTAGTCTACGAGTTTCACTTTTGTTACGTTTCACTCTTTGTTTATCTCCAGACTGTGTTTTATAAGCCACTGTGATCAGCCGCTCCACTTTAGCTGAAATGAGCGCTAAAGATCCACCCTTATGATTTATGAAGGAGCTCAGGGTTTGAGTGGGCTGTTTCCGCTCGCTCTGGCCCATTGGGTTTGATGGCCGCAGCATTGATCTGCACGCTTTGATTATTCTGCTTGTACTCAAGGGTGGAGCGGCACGTAGACTTACAATATGAGCTGTCTGGAGCACCTAGACGTCGTAATGAAGCTAAACTTTCAAAGTGACATCTCAACTGCATCACGCGGAACATTAAAGGCTCTAGCAGGAGTGAGGTGTGTGTGTGTGTGCGTGTGCGTGTGTGAGACAGAGAGAAAACGGATGAGCAGAGGAATATGGTCGCGGCTGACCACAGATAGGATGTGTTGCTGTCTAGCAGGAAATTGCTCCCAAATCTGCTCATCTCAGTCAGGTTGAGGGACGTTTAAAAAAAATAAAATAAAAAAAAATACACTTTAGTTTTTTTAGGGGGTTAACAAACGGCACTGAAAATCTTCATTAACTATATTTTATTATATATAGGCTGATCTACATTCTGAGGTTGTATAGGCCTATTACGAGTATTATTGGTTCATGACGAATTGCTTTTGTTTTTCTTTCAGTCATTTATGGGCGAAATGCCTCTGCTAAATGCGTATCTAAATAATAATAGTAATAATAATCTATCTATATTAATAATATATAAGTGACATGACATACAGCCACTGAACCCCCAACTGCTTTTTGAGAATTCGTGTTCTGCATTTAAAACAAACTCGAACCCACAACCTTAAGGTTAGGAGTCAAACTCTCTAACCATTAGGCCACAACTTCCCCTATATAGCCTCAACCCATTCAGAAGTACTAGTGCTTGCATAGAATTCTATACTATATATATAGAAGCATTATATTTTTTATGTTTTAAAAATTCTCAACGGTAGTGTTTAGACACTTTCACACAAAGAGCAGTTTTGTTGTCCCTCTTTGAGACAACATTGGTAATTACAAACCAGAGTTCTAATGGCAAAACTGGGAACACAGATGCTCTGAGGCCTCCTGGTGCACCTGCTGTTGTCTTGCAGTGGTGTATGATGGGAGTTTGGATATTACTTTCCTCATAAGACCACCAGGCTCTCATTGCACCATTCCACAATTAATATGCCGGTTTTGCCTAATGAATTTATGTTTATGTTTCACTTCTGCAGACGTACATCTTTACAGACAGTCCAGATGAAGACATCTCCTCTGAAGGTAGATCAACTCTCTTCTGCAGGATTGATCTGAGCTTATGAATCTTTGCCCTGAGCTCAACGCATGTGTCTTTGCTCTCAGGATTTAACATAATTGTTACTGACTGCCCGCCTGAGCACAGTCATCAAGCTTTATCCTGCAAGATGGCTGCCGAGTACGACCACTTCATGGCTTCTGAAAAAAAGTGAGTTTTTATTTTCTAATTGTATGTATTGTGTATGTTGACTTTTGTATATACTATTTTATTTGACAAATTCACAATATCTATCTATCTATCTATCTATCTATCTATCTATCTATCTATCTATCTGTCTGTCTGTCTGTCTGTCTGTCTGTCTGTCTGTCTGTCTATGTCTGTCTGTCTGTCTGTCTGTCTGTCTGTGTGTCTGTCTGTCTGTCTTTAAATATATTTTACGTATAAAAATTATTTATATATAAAAACTTGATTTAAAATATACCTGTCATTTTGTGTATAATGTTTTATATATATATATATATATATATATATATATATATATATATATATATATATATATATATACAATTATTAGTTTTAACAGTCAAGCACAAAAATGAAATCTAAACAAATATCTCCAAAAGTTTCCTTAAGACTTAGTCTGCACATAAAACATAAGTGCAGACTAAGTCTTAAGGAAACTTTTGTCTTGTCTCCTGAGGCCTGGAGGGTGGAATGAGCAAAATAATGCAGCACATTAAATTGTCAATGCAATGACATTACTGTCTATAAAAAACGTACATAACTTCTAAATTAATGTATATAAATCAAATATAATTTTGTAAATTGTATACACAATAATGAACAAAACAGCATCAAGTATTGCTTAATACAAAGAGCTGAAGCACCAGTCACACAGATTGCATTAAAAACATATGAGACACAGTGGAATGGAATAAAACCTCCACAAATTTGCAATGTGTTTTCTAAAGGTTTAAACTCTTTTAACTTTGCAAGAGTGCAGCAGTCATATTTGTCCGTCTAAAAAAATGCTGAATATACCTTGCTACTCCTAAAATACTCCATCATGTTTGGTCATACAGATAAGAGGAATACATCTTTCGAATATGTAAAGACTCTACGTTTATTTATGTGCACTCACAATAACGACAAAACATTGCACTTTTGTAAAATAAAGAAAGCACAGAGGATGCACTTTCTGGTGTCTTGGTCTCTGTGAACTTGAGCGCAAAACTTCGAAACTCTGTGTTACTTGCCTTACAAAGAGGAAAACATATCTATAGAAAGCAAAAGTTCTACTTTCAAATTAACCAATTCAAATAAAAAACAAATATTCTCAGATTATGTAATCCTTATGAAACATACATACAGGCTCGTCCACTGTGAAGATATAATGATTTAAATAGGTTATTAATAAATGTGCGATTAGTTGACTAATGCTTAAAATTAACGACTACTAATCAACCAGAAAAATCTTTTGTCGAGTTTATATATATAAACTTTTAAATAATTTATTATTAATTTCCACAGGTGGTTGTGTCATGTTGATGATGATAACTACCTGAACCCTGGAGCCCTTCTGTCTCTCCTGATGGCCTTCCCAGTGGACAGCGATATCTATGTGGGCAGACCAAGTCTGGATCGCCCAATGAGAGCCCAGGAGCTGCTGGAAGGAAATAAGACGGTCAGTTCATTGATATTTCCTTACCAACATTTTTCTGCCATGAACGTGTAGCAAAAGAGTCTTTTCCTTCAGGGATCAATCAGTGATTAGAGCTTTATTGCTTATTGATCTGGACAATTCTGTCTGGTCTTTTAATATATAGCCAGAGAGAAAAACTGTCAATGCTTTCGGGGGAATTAATCCAATCATGTACAATGTGTGATGGCAGTCATTTGAGTGTGTGTTTTCGTAGCCATGCTTCCTTGGGGGCTGCTCCCTCAGTTATGTGTGTTTGTGTGAGGTCTACAGGAACAGACAAGCCGTTCAGTTCAGTTTTCCTCATCCTTTCTTTCCTTCTGTTTCTCTGCTCTGCTGATCTCTTTGGTCACAGAGGCACCCAGGTAATAAAAATGAAACCTGTCTTTTCATTTCTACCACCTTGCCGGACTCTACTTCTGATTGATGCAAAAAACACAAATTCCTTGTAATATTGTATATTTGTTTATTTCTTTGTCTGATGATTAGGACACAAAACCTGCCAGAAACAACATGTCTGCTTCATATTTACAGTTTCAGAATCTAATTTTTTAAAATTATTTTACCAAAATAAGAGTGATCATACAAAATGCATGACATTGTTTATTTAGTACTGACCTGAATAAGATATTTCACATTAAAGATGTTTACGTATAGGGACTCGTATGCAACTATTACAGAAGGTTCAAACGCTCTCTGATGCTCCAGAAGGAAAAACCATGCATTAAGACCTGAGAGTTGAAAACTTTTTGAATTTGAAGATCAGGTTAAATTTAACTTATTTTGTCTTCTTGGAAACATGTAACTATCTTCTGTATACATTAAAGGGCAGTACTAAATAAAAAAAGGTTATTTAGGTAAAATAAGGTAAATGTACATGTACAATGTGCTTGCAGTGTTCGGCCAATCACAATGCACTGGGTCAGTTGGCCAATCAAAGCAGACTGCGTTTGTCAGGGACTTACAATAAAGTAAAGTATTTGAAAAATAATGTGTTTTTTGAACATTAAAGAATGTCAACATATTCTGTTACACCAAATACACAAAATAACGATCTTTAAAAAAAGCATCATATGACCCCTTAAGAAATGAAATGCCGCTGTTTGTTGCTTGGAGATGAACAGTTTTGCTTTGCCTTTATATTTTTGTTGGCAAAACTGAGCAAAACAGACAACATTACGTCTAAAATAACATAATATTACCTTCTTATTTACTGAACTGTTGTGTAAGATCAGTAACACATTTGCACATACTTATGAAGTATTCTAATTTGTTGAGATCGTGAATTGGTGGCTTTTTGTTAAATGTGAGCCAAAATCATCACAATTAAAAGAACCAAAGACTTAAACTACTTCAGTCTGTGTGCACTGAATTTATTTAATACACAAGTTTCATAATTTGACTTGAATTACTGAAATAAATGAACTTTTCCACGGCAGTCTAATTTATTGAGATGCACCTGTGTATATATTTATATATAATTTGAAACAAGTTTTTTTTTACCCCTTTTTTTAGTTCTGGGTTTACTTTCTAAGTAAAGTTGTAGTAAGTTCTAAATTTCAAATGTATTTTGTGTGCTAAATCTTTCTCAGTTGAAGACTCAAAGCCCTGCTGAATATAAACTGCTGTTTTGTTCTAGGGAACACATCCTGATCCGTCTTGTCTGCCTCTCTGCGTGTCCTCTGTGTTGGTTATCCAAATTTATATGTCTGGCCGGACAGGCCACAGCTCCCTACAGGGCAGGAATAGGCCTACGGTTGAAAGGATGAGAGGACAGAAAAGGGCTGCATGTTACCTTGAGGGTAATGGCCACATGGAGTAATGAAGGGAGGGATAAGTGAATGGGGGGACGAGTAGATGGAAATGGTCAGATTTATGTCCCTGTCGCATATGATGCTCCGCAGAATCCCACATGAAAACAAACCTGCTCAGAATTTCATCTAAGCCAAGAAATTAAGAGCAGTGAAAAGCTTTCAGAGGGAGAGAACTTAATAGTGGAAAGAGATTCAAATTTGAATTTAAGGAAATAGAACATTAAAATGGAATGAAATTTAAATACATTGTATACAACAGCTTTTGCATTATTAGTGGGTATTTAGACTCTTTTTATATGTTATGTTATGTTACGTCAGTGGGCGGTGACAAATGTCTATGAAACAATTGATTTATTCAAAAAGCCTAGATTCGAGGTCTTTATAATAGGTTCATTGAATTAGTCACGCAACACATTCATTTAAAACATTGAATAATTAAGAAACAAAACAGTGACTGTCTCTATGAATGAGTCAATTAAACATTTATCCAACTGCTTCGTTCAAAAAGCTGAATCAGGCAAAAGAGGTGACCATTTTTTTATGAATGAGCCAATGAATCATGAATTAAACTGATTCAGTCATGAACACTAAATCATTCAGGAACAAAACAAAGGGGCACTTTACATTATATATTATTATTATAAATTAATATTTTTGTTAAAATGCATGAAATTACGTAATTACATAAGATATATACATATTTTACCACAAGCATTTTTAATTTCAAATGTATGAAATTACTGTATATTTTACCCTTTGCTCAAAGTTTTCTGAGAAATCTGCTTTTGAGGTTCATCTGCAAGTCTTTTTGCTAAAATACCTTCTCTAGGTGAGGCTTTATACTCAAAACCTCAGCGAGTCTCCACATGTTCTCCTGTACAACTTTCACACACTGACCGATTGCACCACTACAACTTCAGATTGTTTAGAGGTTTGATTCTTTAATCATAAGGAACTGTACTGATAAGACGTGAAAATGCAAGATATTTTCTTGAAATTGTCATGTATGTGCAGAATTTATAGAGCTGATGCGGAAGCTGACTGGTTGGCTTTTTCCTCTGTTTTGTTTCAGAGGGACGTCCGTTTCTGGTTCGCCACAGGAGGGGCTGGTTTCTGTCTGAGCAGGAAGCTGGCAGAGAAGATGGCACCCTGGGCAAGGTGAGGCCTGATTCAGCGTGTGTGTTTGACTTTGATTTTGAGGCCATTTCATGCATATGTTGGTACTTGTGCCTCGATCACAAAAGGCACCTCAGTTGTTTCTCCTAGACAGCAATGAGTCTAAATTAAGAGTTTAAGAGTGTTAGTCACGTGTCTCTTTTTGCAGTGGTCCCAGGTTCGAGCAAACCTCCGCTGTGATCATGTTACCTGATGACTGTACGGTAGGCTTTATAGTTGAGAGGCGTCTGGGAATCTCAATGGTCCATAGCAACATGTTTCACTCTCATCTGGAAAACCTACTTCTTCTTGCCCCTAGCGATATTCCAAAACAGGTGAGATTTTTAAATGGTGGCTGTCAGTATTGCTTCTATTTAAGTATTAAAGTGTAGATATGGAAATTAATGATAGCATCTTTTGACTCTTGACAGAAGTATCTTTTGACTTAAGCTAGTAAGCAACCTCCTTTAGCAAACACTCAGGCAAACATTCACAACACCTTAGCATATAGCAACTTAACCACAGCTCGAATTATGCTAAATGTTGAAAAGAAATGATCAGAATCATTTTCTAAGCATGTTTTGAACCACATAGAGCACCCTAGCAAACACTTAAGACTACCACAGCAATAACCTATCACTGACCTAGAAACATCTACTGTAGAATACCTTAGCATCCACCTAGCAAAGTGCTAACAATCACTCAGACAAGCAATCAAAATAACTTAGCATATTTTGCAACTTTATCACAGACAAAAAAAAAAAAAAAACTATTACAATTTTGCTCTTTCCACAGCATGCTACAGGTTAATTTTAGCTCAAAGAACTGGACAGTAAATAACAGCAGCATTTTTTTTACATCAGATATCAGAAGGCTAATATTTCACTTCCAAAACTGGATGCTAATATTTTACCACCGAAATACTGGATGCTAATATTTTACCACCAAAAAACTGGACGCTAATATTATACTACAAAGAAATGAGTGTTAATATTTTCCCTCAAAGAACTCGATGCTATTTAAAAAATAACAACAACAACTAGATGCTAATATTTTAACTCATAGAACTAGATGCTATTTAAAAAAAAAAAAAAACAAGTAGATGCCAATATTTTACCTCTAAGAACTGAAGGCTAATATTTTACCTCATAGAACTGGATGTTAATACATTTAGCTGTCAAAATACATTAATGCCCAAAATTAGATGGCTAGTTAAAATCAGACTACTTTTCAATTCTAACAGCATGTTATCTATTTTTCCTGTTTGTTTCTCTAACACTGAAGGTGACTCTCAGCTACGGATGGTTCGAGAATAAAATGAACAGTGTTGAGCTAAAAGGAGTTTTTACCAAAGATGAAGATCCGTCCAGGTTAGTCATACACACACCTTCACACACCCACAGGCCCTTTGGATACAGATTTGTTATTTATGACTAAAAAAATGACGCATACTGCCGCTAACTCCACTTTCCACTTTCTTTTCATTCAAGACAAATTATCAGTCAAATAAGAGCTAAAGTAAGATAAAGCCGCTTTAACTAATGTAAAAGCATGTTATCCCTCTACTAAAGTTCCTGAAATCTAATTTAATGCTAATGTTTGTATGTTTATCTGTAAAATATGCTTACCACAGTGAGTTCGGTATCTTCTCACACATCTTTCTGCCTGTGCTAGCATTAAACACCCAAGCCTTTTCTGTTATCACCACAAATCCATGCTTACACACTTCGTGAGCAGACATCTCTTACAGCAGTTTAAGAGCACTTCCTAGTACATCTAAATCAGCTTAATCTGAAAACATTTGTCTGTATTGCCAAACTCTTCACAGGCTAAAAGGTTTTGCGTTTTCCTCAAGGGATAATGCAAACTTGTTTTTGAGACCCAGTAAAGTTCGGTTCTTGCTTAAGATTTCTAAAACTTTAACTATGGCTCGAAGCCAAACTCATAAACCAAACTAAGCCTTTTCATTTTTTTTTTTTTTTAATCTCAGGCTTTTAAAAAAACTCACTATAGATTGTGAATATTATGCATTTAAAGTGTGCTTACCCAAAAATGAAATTCTTTCGTTAATTACATGTCATCCCGATTCCGCAAGACCTTCATTCATCTTCAGAACACAAATTAAGATATTTTTGATGAAATCCAAGGCTTTCTGACCCTTCATTGACAGCAAGGTTCCTACCAAGATCAAGGCAAAGAAACGTAGTAAGGAAGTCATTAAAATGCTCCATGACATCAGTGGTTCAACCGTAATTTTAAGAAAGCCTTTTTTTTTTTTCTTTGCGCACAGAAAGTATTCTCATAGCATTGTAAAATTACGGTTGAACCACTGATGTCACATGGACCATTTTAACAAAGTCCTTACTACATTTCTGTGCCTTTGTAGTGGTAGGACCCTTGCTGTATATGGAGGAGCAGAGAGCTCTCGGATTTCATCAAAAATATCTTAAATTGTGTTCTGAAGATGAACGAAATGTCTTACGGGTTTTGAAGGGGTGAGTAATTAATGACACAATAAGTATTTTTGTGTGAACTATCCTTTTAAGAAATTCTTAGCTAATGTTGTTGTTGTTGATTTTTGTTTTCAGGTTCAGGACAGTCCATTGTCTGCTGTATCCTACAACACGTTGGTGCCCTGTAGCCCTCAAAAGTGCCTTGTCATGGAATCAACATGTTCTCCCATGATGCAATAGGCTGATTGGACAATAATCATGTATAATGTGACAATTTCAATTCAAAGTGTCCTTAAAAAACATTTGCAATTGAAAAGTCCAAAGAGGCAACAATAGCCGAAAGCACTGCATGTTGGCCAAACGAGGAAACTGAGAAACCTCAACCTTTAACTGAGCCATCATTGTTATTAAAATTGGAAGTGTAACTTCTGTCTACATGCTGCACATTTTAGTTATTATATTTTCATATGATTCCTTGAATGCTTAATATATTCGTAATTATTAAATACCACATCTCTGTCAATGCACTGTGTATTTGTTTGTAAGTGTAAAATGCCTTAAAATCAGTTGACTTGATGAATTTGTTTTGAAAAATTTCAAATCAAATGATTTTGAACAGTATTCAGATTTGTTTCTTTCCATTATCACTCGTATTCTTGTATTTGCACTGTAGCATTTGGATTACTGTAATATATTTGTACTGTATGATTGATATGAAGCACTTAAGTAAAATATGTTTTGAGATACATTTTCATAAATTTCTATGTAAATACAAATTATTTTCATGTATAATTAATCTGAATTATTTCCTAACTCAAATATATCTATTGCAATGTATTTGTTTGAATTTTTCAGAAAGCTAACAGCGATAACACCAGCATTAAAAAATATTTTAAAATAAGTTGCGCTCGAAACTTACTTTCAGTCAGCAGTGAGTGTTTGAAATAATTTGATCCAATGTGGATTATATTCACCATACAAGGCAGAAATATTCATAAGCGATGCGAAAGACTTTGCACTAATGTTACCATAGTAAACATCGTAATTACGACCACTTGAAGATATCAGACATCAGCTTCTTATTCTCTATTGCAATCGTGTATTTATTTAGTAACATATTTTTTTTGCATATAGTGCGGTTAGGCGGAAAATGAAAATTAGGGCATAAATTACTCACTTTGAAGTAATCCTAGGTATATATATGACTTTGTACTTTCAGACGAATCCAGTCAGAGTTATTTAAAAAATTGTCTTTGATTTTTCAAGCTTTTTTATTAATATATAAATTTTTCTATTTTATTAGCAACATTGTGCTCAAACCTGTGAACCTTATTGATATGAGTGTGCTATATATAACTATAACTATAGACCTCTTTAAATGAATGCATGCTATTGATCTGTTAAGCAAATGCGCACATATAAATGAGAAATGCCATATTTGTATTTTTTTCCCAAGTTCTGATGAACTTTCTACCTCAAAGTATTACAGTATAGTATTAAATGGCCCTTTTACTTGTTTTACAACACAAATTTGGGAAGTGTCCACTTGTGATATTCAGTAGACCAAATCAAACCAACCAGAAAAGAAGATTCGCAATCTCATTTTCTGCCGTCTGCTCACCGCCTGATCTGTGTGGCCATAAAAGCAGCAGGAGATAATAAAATCCCTCACACGCTCATATTCATCTTGCAGTTGGACACCGGGAGGTTTATATTGCCATCACAGGACCACAAGAAAGTCACACTTTGAAATGCCCTTTTAAATTGTTTATATTACATTATGTGTATTGCAGAATATATTTAACTGTTTTGAAGAAGTCTTATGCTGTCTCTCTCTCTCTCTCTCTGTCTGTTGTGTGTCTGTGTACACCCCTCTTTAGCAGGCAGATTGTTATTATATTTAAATATCACTAAATTAATTTATATAAACTGAATATATAAATGTGTAACATATATATATATATATATCGGGGAACTCCTTCAAGACTGTTGAAGACCATTTCAGGTGACTATCTCTTGAAGCTCATCAAGAGAAAGCCAAGAGTGTGCAAAGCAGTAATCAAAGCAAAAGGTGGCTACTCTGAAGAACCTACAATATGACATATTTTCAGTTGTTTCATTTACATTTTACATTTACATTTATTCATTTAGCAGACGCTTTTATCCAAAGCGACTTACAGATGAAGACAGTGGAAGCAATAAAAAAAACATCAAAAAGAGCAATGATATATAAGTGCTATAACAAGTCTCAGTTAGGTTAACACAGTACACGTAGCATGGGATTTTAAATAATATAATAAATAAAAAGAAAACATATAGAATAAAAAATAAAAAGAAAAAAGAATTGAGCAAGCTAGTTAGAGGTCTTTGCACATACATACACACACATATACAATTGCATAATGAATGAAAAGAAAATAGAATATAAAAAGATAAGAAAGGTAGTTAGATTTTTTAAGAATAGAATTAGAATAGAGATTACTAAAGTTAGAGGGTCAAATAAAGATGGAAGAGATGTGTTTTAAGCCGATTCTTGAAGATGGCTAAGGACTCAGCTGTTCGGATTGAGTTGGGGAGGTCATTCCACCAGAAGGGAACATTTAATTTAAAAGTCTGTAAAAGTGACTTTGTGCTTCTTTGGGATGACACAATCAAGCAACATTCACTTGCAGAACACAAGCTTCTAGAGGGCACATAAGTTTGAAGTAACAAATTTAGGTAAAGGGGTGCAGAGCCAGTGATGGTTTCGTAGGCAAACATCAATGCCTTGAATTTTATGCTAGCAGCTACTGGAAGCCAGTGCAAATTTATAAACAGAGGTGTGACGTGTATTGTTTTTGGCTCATTAAAAATTAATCTTGCTGCCGTGTTCTGGATTAATTGTAAAGGTTTGGTTGAACTGGCTGGAAGACCTGCCAAGAGAGCATTACAATACAAAACAAGAGCTTGAACAAGGAGTTGTGCAGCATGTTTCTGAAAGAAAGGGCTTGATCTTCTTGATGTTCTTGTTTCACACTTTTTTGTTATGTATATAATTTCATATATAATTCCACATGTGTTAATTCACAGTTTTGATGCCTTCAGTGTGAATCTACAATTTTCATAGTCATGTTACACACACACACACACACACACATATATATATATATTTTTTACAATAATTCTGTTATGGTATAGTTACGAATTTTACCAGCAGGGGCGACCGTGAACTCACCAGGTTAACGTTAACCCATTAAACCCAACTCCCAGAAGTCTAAATACATAAACGGAAAGAAAAGACAATTTTTCCAAAGACATTTGTGTAAAGACATCCAGCAGTAAGGGAATTGCTCATTCCGAGTGGATCTGTCAGGTTGAGGAGAGAAAGCAGAGGTGACAGAGGGAAAGAGGATGAGGGTGATTGTGTAATTATACTCCACGGGCTCGCGCGCTCCGCGTCTGTCTGTTTCCTTTCAGTTTAGCGCCTCGGAATAATGGCTCTGCGCTGACAGGCCTGTGTGTGTATATATGTGCTTCTGGGTTCAGTGGGTGCAACGTTTTGATGTTGTGTGTGTGTGTTGTTGGTCAATGAACGCCATGCAGCTTGATAACAGTGTTTATGTGTGTGTTTGTGTGCTTGGCAATGAAAGCTTGAGCTTCCAACATCCATGTGCGCGTTTATTTGAGAAAGAAACTGCCAAAAGATGTCTTGGCCGTTAACTGAAGGTTTAAAAAAGAAATAATTTCGTATAAGCAACATTTATACATGAGCACCATCCATTAATATTATTAATGTAGTCTGTATGATATTATGAAGCACACTTTTGATTTTAACCCATGCTGTCATTCCCATTAATGTGTTTATAAATATGTATTTAATAATTTTCAGAAACGTTATTATTATTATTAATAAATTGTTACATTTTCAATGTACATGAAAATGTATAATGTTACAATCAAAATAATTTAACGTTTTTAAAAAGAAATTTAAATTACTATTTAATGATTTCCCACAATAATCCAATTATATTAATAATTTCTTAATTTTCACAGCGATATTATTATCGTTTAGATTCTAACGTTTCTTAGGTTTTTTTTCCAGTATCCAATATTCATTAAAAGGTCTTCATTTTTAACTAGTATAATTGATCAAGAATAATAGTAGTAGTAAAACTAGACATTCATGAAAACGTACGGTCAAAATGATTTAATCGTTTAAAAAATGTAAATTATTCCGAAATGTACAATAATCCAATAATTTTAACATTATTGTTTTTATTATTATTATTTAAATTGTAAAGTACATTGTCATTATATATATATATATATATATATATATATATATATATATATATATATATATATATATATATATATATATATATATATAATATCATTATTATGAATATTTAGGTTGTACACCAATATTCAATATTCTTTAAAAAAATATTGTCCAAATAATTTAATGGTCCTAAAAATCAAATAAGAATTTAATAATAATAAAATAGTAAATTATTTATTTTTTTAGGATTCGTAAAAACGTTATGATCCAAATAATTCATTTCCATTTTTCTTTTACATTTTGTTGTAAATATACATTTTTTTTGTACTATTATTTTAGTAATAATAATAATTTATGATTTGGGGTTTAAATGAATTTCTTCTTGAGATTTATCTCGCATAACTGGTGCTTATGGTACATGACTAGACTTCTGTTGCCATGGCAAGTGAAATTTGATGAACATGTGTTGACATACCAGTATCTTGATGATATCTGAGTTGTCTTGCTCTTCCGGAGCTCATGTGATTCCAATAATGTTTGTCTAAATTTGAAAGTCCTTAGGAGAAATCGAATTACGTCTTTACCAGTGTTTTTTTTTTTTTTTGCAGACTTTGGTGTTTTGAGATGTTTTTGCGATTCTTCCAAAACTCTAGATACATTAAAGCTGCGGTAGGTATTTTTTGACGCTCTAGCGGTTAATAAACAGAACTGCTTGCGTCTTGCGGAAGAACATCGTAGCCGGAACTACTTCTTTCTGTTTATGTCTATGAAGAATCACAAAGGTACTGGGTTACTCCGCCGCGGTATCCCAGAAGCAATCTAAAATAGTCCCAATATAAACACTTATTATAGGTGCACCCTAGTGATTCAGGACAAGCTAAAAACACGGTTTGGAAAATGGATTCATGGTGTACTCGCTTATTATATAAATTTTTCTACATTTTGAACACAAACAAAGTTACGGACCGCAGCTCTGATTGGTTATTTTTTACCGGGAGCGGATGAATTTCTGCAAATGGCAATAGGACCACTGGGAGGAGCCAGAGGAGCTTGATTTTTTCACAGGTTATCTGTCTCATATTCTACTGTCAGGACATAATGACAACAAAATATATTTTTACAAAAGTTACCTACTGCAGCTTTAAGCATGGTTGTATTGAAAGCACCTTAGCAATGCCACGCTTCACACGGACAAGCTGTGTGGTGTTTCAGCTCTTGGGAATCAATAGCCATCATGGCTTGAACCCGTATGAACCCCAGCAGCTCCCTACAAAACAATCAATAGGTAAATCAATGCGATCTCAATGAAGACACAAGCTCCTGCAGCAGGCGTCTCACTGAAAGTAGTTTCTCCTTTATCTGAGGGGCTGTTTGTGGCATAGTGGCCATCAATTGATGCTGATAATGGAGGGGGCAGTGAGAGGCAGAGCAGAGAGCGGTGGAGTGGCCCTCACTCTTAGAGCCCGCTGAGGGTTCATCTCCATGGAGCTGCCCTCCTCTCAACGGCACTCACAGACCCAGAGACACGCGCTGACTTCTGACCAGACCTTTCTGTGAGAGTGCTCACTGTGTTTCTGTTTACAACCAGATAATGTTGAACTTTTTTTTGCTACGTGAGAGGATATCTTAAAAATCTACACTTGGGCTTAGGTGAGTCTTTCATGAGACTTAGTGTTGTGTCAAGATTTTTCATTAATATAATAATAATAATAATTAAAATTATAATAATATATATATATATATATATATAATTATTATTATTTATTTTTAATAATTTACAAAAGAAAAAAAAATAAACGATTCATTTAATGTATAGTTGATCAAAACAAATTGATTTATTATAAAAATAGATTTTGTTTGATAGGTAAAAGTAGGATAAAAATTTAAGTGTGAAATGAAATAGGTTATCACATTTTATAATATTTATAATGTCCTTTATTAAATGTGTGTGTATTTAGTTTATAAATATTTAAATTCACATACATAAAATGTATACAATGTATGTTAAGTTAAGGTTTTCAGTTAATTAAAATAAATGGAGTCATAAATATTATTTCAAAATTAAATTGGGAACTGTTATTTCTTAAATATAAACCGAATTTAATGCATATATGTTTATTGAAAGTTTATATATTTTAAATCATATTTCATTTATACAATCTTTTTAGGTTTAGCTTTTTAATTGCAATTTTAATGCAATATACATAGTTCTAAATATGAAAATGTGATTTATAATGTTTAGTAATATTTATAAAAACACAAATTAATATTTCGATTTTTATCTATATATGGGTGTGTGTGTATATGTGTAATATGTACATACTTATGTTTAAATATAAATGTATACATTTTATATTTAATTTAATAATAATATCTACCAATTTCTAAAACACATTTTAAGGGTTTAAAACCAAATGAAGCAACAACAAAACATTGTGTCAACATGAAGCTGTGAAATTGTCTTTTTTATTAATGCCAAAACCATTAGATATGCGCACATTGCGCCTCATTCATGAAACATGCTCAACAGATTTCCGTGTTCTTCGCAAAACTAATTTTGCGTGAATTGTCATTAAGTTTAATTGCGTCAATTTACAACCGATTTACGGAAATTTGTTCTGCTCATGTTTAATTTTCTTTAACCTGTTGATGACATTTTCTTGATTAAGGAACACTGTTGATCACATGACTTATTGGTTTACTAATTGTGAGATTGTGTGTAATGACTCTTGACTGGTTACTTAATGATCACACATTCAGTTAAAAGCAAAATGACCGCAAAATCCTGATCTGTGTAAAAGTGCAGCAGCACAACCCTCCTTGAGACTGTGTAGTACTTTTCTCAAAGGAAAGCTCACATGGTGAGCCTCACATTGTGCCACAAAAAAAGCCTCTATAAACCCATCCAGAGGCTTTTTATGCTCTTCTAGAGAACAGGATAGGTCCTGTTCCATCTGATAGCCCTCCACAGAGAGATAGCAAGTGCAGGACTGCCAATCACCTTCACCCTAAAACTCTTTATTTTGCCTGAAATGGGACTTTTTCTGTTTTCTCAAGCCAGACAGAAGAAGTAGAGGTCATTTCTTCAGCACTGACCCTCTAACCCTTGTTCCAATTAATTCTGGACAAACCGTGATGTAGAATCTCAGTAACTTAGGCCTCAGAAACAAAGAAATATGATTCAGGGACATAGTGTATATTCTTCTCTCTTCAAGGGGACTCACAGTCATGCTGTCCCTGTCCCTGTGGGATCAATACTGAGATTTAACCCTGAAGCTCAGGATTTGACGCTCACACTATAACTTGCATGTTAAGGGTAAAGAGCTCGGGTCAGATCGAAATGACCTTGTGAGGAGAGAGGGAACAAAATAATCAAACATTGCTGTCAGGACCATGAACAAGATGCAATATTTTATAATAACCCTCATTTTTTTTGTTCCAGTTATTTTGACCCAGAAAGGACTTTCTTTTTTTCTACGTATGCTAGTTATTATTGCATTGGACTAAAACATAAAAATTGCGTGTGTGTGTGTGTGTGTGTGTGTGTGTGTGTATATATATATATATATATATATATATATATATATATATATATATATATATATATATATATATATATATATATGTTCAAAAATTTGGGATCAGTAAGAAAAATTATGGAATTACTGTAACCCAGTTACCGAAAATGATTTTTAATAGTTTTAGATTTGGTAGGAAACTGTGTTAGTCATTGACGTCATATTGCTGGGCAACTATTTATTTTTCTTTCTTTCTTTCTTTTTTCCCCATGTATATGAATATAGTATGAGAGCCCAGAATCGTAAACATAAATAGTGAACCTTCAACACTATCGCGAATAATGCAGTGATGCACAGCTACATGATTTTATCTGTTTGGTAGTCATTCATTTTTGGCACTGTAGATTAATAGTGAAAGTTAGCAACCATTGCAGCTAAAGGAGAAGACGAGGCTGATGGGGAAAGGAGGGAGGGAAGCAGTTTAGGTGAATTTCAGGAAGTAAGAATTCCCAGACAGATGGTGAGGGGGGAGGAAGGGGAGATCCCATCATCATAAAACAAAACAGTGAGTCACCGTCACAGCACAGAGCCTGTGGTACCTCTCCTAACCACCAGGGTGCAGCACATCATCATTGAAATGTAATTATTATCTTAAAATCCAAGTATTTGTTCAAAATAAAACAATATGTAGATGGATTTCAACTGCAGGAGAAGCCAAACTAGACCACTTGGAATGTGCAATCACCAAGAGGATCCATATCTCAAGTCCTTGCTTCCTGCTAATGGACCATGACACTAAAAGTAATGTGTTTACAGACCTGTCAGTAGCATTTTGCTTAAGTGTCAGGAATCCGCTCTTTGCTTTCGGCCTTCTCCTGGAAAATGTGACAGCTTGATTCAAAGGTGCGTTTGGGATGGCCGGTTAGCACGCCGTAATTCCCTTAGTTGACAAAGCTTTTAACCTCGATGACCAGCTGACATAAAACATCAGTAAGAAATCTGACCTCCAACACATTGAATCACCATCAGCGCCTTGTTCCCCAGGTGTGACATCACACCATATCTGTCAAAACACATGCTGCTTGTGATGGATGGCCTTTCTTGGATGAAAGACACTCACAGAGATATGAAATGGCATGTACAGGCCACTTTATACTGCTGTAATCTGAGATATTTCAAAGCTATCATACTTCAAAGATGAAAAAAAAACGTCTTTTGTTTAGATATAATTATTTGTTCTAATGAATTGTGTACAATAAGAACTGGAGCACATATGTACAAAATAAGTTTCATTTGGGCTGAATTCATTAGCATTAATTTTAACTTCTGAAGAAGTGACTACGTTGTGGTTTAGGCTAAAATAAAGCTAACGCTAGTATTGCTATTCTTGTGAAACAGATTGTTCAGAACCGCGTGTGTGCTAAATTATTTGCCGTAGCATGTGGTTCATTCTTCAGGGGCCTAGCAGAACTGTTGCAATGTTTTCTTTCAGATTAGTGGGTTGTGTTAGTATTGCAAATCTAGGCGCAACAGTTTGTTAGCATAGCACTACTTTCCCTGTTGGTCCCTGTCAGATTTCGAGTCTGTCTCAATTAACAAGTCATTTAAGTGTGAATGATAATTACACACTGCTCTCAAGCCAATGACTAAGCGGGGATCTGCACAAAGAGATTTCAAGGCGCTACATTATGAACACTTGACCCTGTTTGTGTTTGCACAATATAATGTTTGAGTTCTATGAGCACCTTTCACTGAGTAGTTTAGCACAAAAAGGAAATTCTGTCACCTCTGTGTTGTTACAAATCGGTATGCTGCTGTTTGTTGTGACTACAACTAGCAAGTTTCAATGGCACTGAAAGGACAATGAAAGTAATCCTTTCCATAGCTTTGTCTGAGGAAGAGACATTTACAATTTAAAAGCTGTGACACGAAGGACCACATGTATCAGATGTTAAGCCAACAAATAGTTATGATTAAAACACAAACAACTCATCTTGGAGAAAATTTTCTCCAATTTTGACCCCCAAAGATTTATCCATAGCCTACTCTTTAATAATTAGTATTGCACGACAGCGAATGGTCAGTTGTCAGTTTTTATTTTTAACTTCATTTAGAGCTGGTTTGAGGCTCACATTTTGAAACAAAATTCCCTTGACATGCGGAGACCTAAAACCTTGTTGTATCCTGCTGTACAAAAACAGCTTCACTAGGCAATCTCTAAATGTGTAGAACAGAAGCAATCTACAACCATAAAAGAATAACACACACATCCTTAAGGTATTGGAATTTCAAGCTTGTTCATTGCTATTCCAGATCTTTCTTGTTCTTCACCCCAGAATTCCCACATTTCTCGTCCTCTCATGGTGTGAAGATTAATCACACTTGACATCTCATTTTCCGACTGTGGCTTTTTGTGGAATCTGTTCGGTCGGCCGGGGAGATTGTGAATGTTCCAATATACTTTAGAACTTCCAAACACTACGTGCATCATCCTCCTCTGATCCAAACCTTCCCCTTCTGGGTAAAGTGCATGATCTCATTTGGATCAAGTCAATACCTGGGACCAACTGGTACGATAGAATCTGATACTCTATTTTATAGGATGTGAATGCAAAACTATGCTGGTCTTCAGAATTTGAAGTCCTGAATACATTTCCGATTCCAGTTTTTGCATGCATAATTTTAGTTATTTGCACTGTTTATCTGTCACACTCAATTTATGGCCGAGGTGTTCATGCTAGACATAAATGGATAGATAGAAAGACTGAGAGACAGTGAGAAAATTTGTATTTGGTGTCTATCTCATCGAGTTTTGGCATGTGACTCGCCTTGCATCGCTGCAGTGCTCCGTTACCAT
The DNA here is from genome assembly GCF_023724105.1 of Carassius gibelio. NCBI lineage: Eukaryota > Metazoa > Chordata > Actinopteri > Cypriniformes > Cyprinidae > Carassius > Carassius gibelio. The sequence continues at coordinate 23,877,375 of NC_068417.1, read as the reverse complement.
GGAAACATGCAGGAGCGCCAACATGAACGTAGAACGAAAGCTAGTGAGAGGGAGAGAGAGAAAGCATGTGAGTTATCGACAGCCCCTGTAGCACTTGGCAAATTAAGACATATTTTATCTGCCCCAAAAATCTACAATAAGCCACTAAAACTCAGGACTTCTCTCATTCTCTCTCTCCACCTCAAATCACTGAACCATACTGCCTCAGCTAGTTTAGAAGGTAAAAAATGCCATTGACAGTGAAGAATTATTTTCTTTGCTTTCAGAACCTCCCACTACATGTTTTTGGCTGGGAACTTCTGCAACTGATGACTCAAGTTTTTTCCAAGGTATGTGGCAGAGACCAAGTTAGTATTGCTTTAAACTGTAGGTAGTTCTACCAGAAAGACTCGGGAGATAAAATGTACAAAGCATACATTTATTGACAACTCAGCAAGCATTATTATAAATTTCTTTGGCGGAAGGCCCCGTCCATAGTTTGTAATCCGAGGGTAGCGGACCAGCATTTCCTGCCTGAAGACGAAGGCAGGGGCGCAGCCGACCCCCGTGGAAGGTAAGGACAGGACCATCCTGGTGGTGGTGGGGAGGGCGGAGGTTGTTATCGCGTCGGCATCTGCGAACTCAAACATGTGTAAGTACCAATCTTTTATACTGAAGTATATAGACGTGATTGGATAATGATGAAGGTAATTAGTGATGAAGTAATTGAGTCTTCCTGGCAGAACTTAGGCTAAAGCTTTCATTTCTTGCCCAGTGGTTTCAATCTGTACGTTTTCTTTAGCCAGTGTCATGGTCCAGTCAACAGGAGCCAGTGTATGTGCTGACCTGAACTTCTTCTGTTGATTGTGCTAACTAAACCTGTAGCAATTTGTCCTAAGTGGGTCTGTCTCTGGCCCAAATGTTGAGGATTAGCAGTATGACTTGAGGTGTGGTGACAGTAAGACAAATTTTTAAGAACTTGGTTTATTAATTATTCTTGAGGAACGTCAGGAAGGGGAAAATGCCAGACTGGTAATCCGAAACTAATGGGTTTAAACTGCAAAGTGGTGATTCATGATTTACAGAATTTTTGCCCTCGGGCAAGGTGCCCCAGGTTGGACAATTTTCCTTGTAGTAAAAGTGTACTGTAAGTTGTTTCAGATAATTGTTTAACAAAGAACAATATTCCAATTGCACTACACTGAAGTTCAAACATGTATTTGTTGCAGTCATTTTTCTCACAGCTTTCTCCTACCCATAAGCTAATTCCCACCTTGCTAACCCACATTCTTCAAAAAAGCGAGGTCTCACTTTCCATGAAGTGTCTTTGTTCAGGTGAAGAAATTCATTACTGCGTGCTGTAAATTCAAGTGCCTTTCCAATGTTTTTTTTTTGACTAGAGGGCATCACATTGTCCAATGCTATAGCTTTTGTTTTCACAAGTCCTCAAGTTTGTAAGGTATCCCATTTGTTATTTTCTGATTCAAAAGGGTGCTCACAAGTGCTCATGCTGTGCTCCCTGAGTGGAGAACTTTTGGTCGAATATTTCCCACCCATCCATGCAGTATTGCATCACCTAAATGTGGACGCAGAGGGAGACCGGTGTTGAGAGTGATATCTTGGATAGGGCCTTATTTAATCAGTTGAGTGATGGGGCATTTGGTTTGCTGAATCAATAGTAAATGTATTTGTGTCTCTGCGCATATGTGTGTTGGCAATGGCTCATTTGGCAAACCTGGGTCTCATCTGGCATATTCCAGATTACCTGCGACTCCTGAGATAACCGAGAGACTCTTGCAATCCATCACCGGCCGACAAGGCCTTGTCTGAATGTTAGAGGGAACGAAGGAGAGGGGAAAACTGACAAATGAGAAAAGGGAAATGGCATTGAGGGACATGCAATGGTGGGATAAAATTATTTTTCTCGTTCTCTCCAAGGAAACTGTTTTTTGAAAAGATAACTCTAAATACTGGCGTAAAAATTACACTGCTGTAATGATGATGATAATTGTGAAGCAGGGATAATTGAGGACAGTCTCTTGCTGGATAGATATTGACCACATTAGCGCTTGCAGTGGAGATGAACTTTAATTAGACTCAATTAATCCCCATTTGGTCTCGGAGGATGGAGGCAAATAGCAATTTTCAGAGCATAAGCCCCTTTACCTGCTCACAGCTCAACAGACGATATACCCTGTTCAGTGGCTTGTCCATTGGCACTGAGCAAATGTGGAAATTACAAGACCATAATCCCTCGAATGGAGCTCTCTGGGTCTTTGATTAGTAGTGGTGACATTGTCAGTGTGTGTGAGACTTACAACTCTGGAGGGACTGTAACTTCAATAAAAACTGTGAGTTCACAGACTGTAACAGTGGTATTTGGGAGGTAATACCTTTTCGCTGAAGGACAATGGTTCTCCTCTGCAGTTTTATTTTGTATTAGAGAGCCGTACATGCCAAAACAACACAATGTCAAACTAATATCCCCATACATCAGGGTGGTTGTTTTTAGTAAGGTTGGTATGTATTTATCCCCTGATACTTATTAATAGTGTAAGCTGGTGCATTTGGGAAAAGTATTTGTAGTTTTTTTTTTCCATAATGACTTTATCAACACTACTTCTGGGAGGTAAGGTGCATGTGTTTTGTTGAGACCGCCTGGATTGTAAAGTCATTTTTATAAGTTCTCAAGGCCTCAATAGTTGGTGGATTTGTCAATCTTTGCAAGTGACACGGCTCACTTGGTGACCTAGGTGAGACAAGATATGATCAAAACAGAAATCTCTTTAGTAATGTAAGACCTACTTGTGTAGTAATATTGTTTCATGTAGCATGCAAGAAAACTGAGTTCCAAATCTTAAATTGATGTAACTGAAAGATAAGGTTTGATTGGATCCACTTGACTCGGAAATCTAAGGGGGCACAAGCATCTCACCATCACTCTGAAAATGAAAGGTCTTGTCTGCTGATCTGCAAATTGCAGCAGCTAAAGCGTCTTCACAAACATACATGTCCATTTTGGTGCATATTTTTTGTTTGCTGTCAATATCTATTTGGCATCCATAAGTGATATCCTCCTCCATCCGGAGTGCTAGACACATCATGCAGGATTCTTCAAGGCTTTTATTTTCTCTTAAGTCCTATCAGTCCTTTATTCAAAGCTGAAATAATATTAGACTGGTCTCATCTCTGCTTGCCCTAATCCTCAACAATTTTATAGGAGTCTTTTGGTCTTTTTATGCAAACACATAGTTAAATGGTAAACAGATCCGGCTCAAAACAGAGCCTGACTTCAGACCTCCATTATGTGGGTAGATTTTTTTGTGGCTGCAAGCATTTCCGTGTGAGCGTGAGGGTGTGTGTTGGAGAAAATGGGAGAGAGAAACAAAGGAAAAGGTGCAATGCACACCGCCTGTCTTTCTCGCTCTTCATGTAAATTAGGACATTTAACACAGAAAAATATTTCTGCAAATGTTGTATTGCTTTGGTTATTAGGGTTTCTCAGTGTATTTAGTGTATGCAAGCTACTGGGTTTGTGTAGGTTTTATAAATAGTCTGAATTTTGTTAACTGTATTTAGACTAGTAAAATGGACAAATATAAAAATATAGCCTATTTAATTATATGCGATGATACTTATTTTACTTTATATCTGCATGTAAGTTATTAATTTACTAGTGGTTCGGATTAGGTCAAAGTAAGAGGTTATTTAATATGTATATTTCAAAAATGAGTCTAAAGGTCTTAATTTCCTGAAGCGATCTGAAAGAGTTGCAGTGCCTACCTGTTCCACCCCAGCCAAGAAGAAGATCCATTCCTTTAAATGACTCTATCTGTTCATTCATGCTGACACTTTATGTGTCACTCATGCTGAATAACATGACCATGTCTCCAAAGGTCACCAGAGGCTTTAAACATTCTCATTGCCCCATGAGAGAGCCTGTTGCCCTCAGTTTTAAGTGGAGGATAAATTGTATCAATGACTGCCCATGCGTCTTTAGATAATCAAGTTCGAACGGATCCCTGACGGAGGGATAAAAATAGATCCTGGGCCATTAAGTTGTGCAGTAGTAGCACAACTACAGCCAATACGCCAAGCCCTGGGGAGATTCAAAACGAAGGCCAGGGGTTTATTAATGAGAAACAATTACAAGGAAACAGAAATGACCAATATTCTAAATTTAGACTTTTGTTGCCATGGTGTATGATTCATGTAAGACAAAGGTAGACTAAAGACAAATGCATAAGTTTGATGATTCACTCTATACAAAGCGATTTATTCCAGAGAATTAAGATTAATGTTAAATATCTCTCTTGCCAGTTCTAATCACACCTGAGGATCCAATTTGGGCTTTTTTGGGGGGATAAATTAGACATTTTTTGATTTCTTAAATAGCATATTTGTATCATGTGCAATTTTACTTAATATTTCCTCCCCAAATATCTTAATTGCTTCAAGAAGGAATCATTCGTTTCTAGACTAGAAAGGAAAAGGGAGGGAGATGGTTTAAGCGAGATTATGTAAGCCAACGTTTTCCCAAGCAAGTGAAGGATAAAGCTATCCTTTTATCTCAATGGCAGTTGCTTGGCAGGTGGAGAACCCCTCGGAAAGACCGACAAAATTTAGTCCAATTATCTACAACTCATAAGATCTCATATGATTTTTATTAGAGTTAAGCATTTACCATCTAATTACATTCCCACAGAGAAGCAGTGGGATTTTACCATCAACAAGTTTCTACCTTGCATGCTATTGGTGCCATTTGGATAAATGACTGTTGATCCAAGGGGCAAGGTGCGGCTCGCCAAACCCGGATCAACTTCAATCAACTTAAACTGGGGTCGATGCTATGAAATATATGGATGGGACTCTCCTTCTTCCACACTATCGGTCTTAAAAGAGGGGCTATTTGTCTTAAAGAAGGGATCGTTTGTCTGTGCTTGGCCCTATTTTGTGGAGCACGGTAGTGAGGGAACAACCGAGGAAATCGGTTAGGGAATTAACATGGTAAAACAAAAAAACAATTCAGAGGATAACAGGGCTCTTTAAGATCTCTATAACAGGACAAAATCATGCAGTCGGATGTAACGGCTTAAAATATTTTGCACGAAGAGTGTCAGACTGGTAAAATGGCTGCATATAGAGGGAAGTTGAAGTTAAACAAGCTCCTAGAGCTCAAAACTGGTTGAGTATGTGGAGTATATTTTGTGGTTTAGGTAAATTGGAACTGGAAGTCATTTTGACAGTTCTATTTAAGTGAATGCTGGTGTTTAAGGGAGATACTGGAGTTGGTTTGGGTGGGATTGTCAGATCTAAAGCCAATAAACCAAGATGCTTTCAGAATGGTATTTTTTTTTCTTTTCTTGATGGCCTTAGAGCTGTGGATCCCCTGTGTCTTTAACTCTTTTGGCCAATACATGTCCTTAAGCATTACTGTGTCTGTGGTGCTGAAATAAAAATGAGCTGAATAGAAGATATTCCGAATGAATGAGAGGTTCTTGTTACACTTTCGTCCACAATCCTGCTTTCTAGAATGTCTGTTGTGTTTACCCTTTTAAAGACACCTTTTGACCTTTAATAGAGATAGTTTACTCAAAAAAGAAAATTTTGCGATAACTTTCCACCGTCATTTTTTTTTTCCAAACTTGAATTTTCTATATAAATAACACCAATGGCATCCAGTATTGTCCAGCGTACTTCAGAATATCTCCTTTTGTGTTTAGTACAGATTTGAATTGATCTGAGAGTGAACAATGATGACAGAATTTTCATTTTTAGGCGAACTATACCTTTAAGCTCCATCTCCAACAGAATCTCAAATCTAACCCAAGTCGCAGAGATGCAAAAGAAAGCTCAGTTCTGGTTCCTACAGCTGCACACCATTCTCCTAAAAGCTTATGTTGCTGATCTTGAGGGAACTTCATTCTTTATAGAAGATAGCATGTGAGTCCCTGCATCAGTAGCATTGATCCTGCAGAAAGTGTGTAAATCCATAAAGCCAGATATGTCAAAGCTCCTCTGCTATCTGTGAGCATATGTTTAAAGGTAGGTCCAGCACTATTTTTCTACTTTCGCATCCAGAGTAAAAGGACAAGCAGTCACCTGAGTCACTCATTAAAAATCGTATTTTGTTACAGTATGTTTGATATTTTCTTGAATTTATATATGTGCCATTTATGATGTCTTGGAAGTCCTATGGATGTTAATATAGTTACCTTCATTTCCAAAACACCACATGCTTAATGATTGACTTGCTGCTGTGAGGCACCAAGATGTATAATAAGCTTCCTATGATGTTTACTGTGCCTTTCGGACATCTTCGGACTTCTCAGGGTGACTAAATGAATTCTAACTGGTCATAACTAGTCAAAATCTCACACAGGTCCAGAGCTGGCAAAGGGAAGACTTTTTTTGTGAATGGGCCTCTCTCACCCTCCATTCACCTAAATTCAGTGCCTGAAATCTCTCTGAGGATGTTTCAGGATGCCAGAGGGGGAGCTGCACAGTCATTCACGTGAAAGATTGATTTGACACATGCGGGCAGCTGTGGTTGCTCGCGCTCTGGCGGAGTGCGGAGTGACGTCAAAGGCTCCTGCCTGCTCGTGTGGGCGCGCGCTTGCTCGCGCGAGGAGAGACGCGCTGACAGAGGCGCGCTACGTGCTCAGAGTGAGAAAACAGATGTGCTTGGTGGCCGCTGGAAAAGACAACGGTAAAAACCTGAAGCTATATGAAAAATGAATTTATGCGCATTAAGAAACATGCGCTTCTCGTGCATCTCCACTTTAGATTTTACAGTCAAAAAATAAGCCGCTGCAGTAAATCCATAATAACATGTGGGATTTAGGGAATTTGGTGATTTCTGGATTCCGATTCCTTAAAGATTCCATTAATGATTTGTTTAGTAGGCTACTTTTGAAGAATAAATATCAAGAAAGGCTAAATTATTAGTTGCCAGATGTGTGATCAATAAATCAGTTTTACAATAAATGTCAGATTTTGCAAAAGGTTTAATAGACTTTTGAGGTAGAATAATTACAATTTAATAATTTGACCTAACTATAGCCTATTAAATAAAATACTTACAAAAATGAAAATTTTATTAACTTTTCTAATTAATTATAATTCTTTTTCTAGGCCTACTTACAACAAATTTCACATTTAGCTACACTTACAGGTTGTCATGTGAACAGTAAGTAACTACACTAATTTAAGCCTTACAACACAACACCTTAGATTAATTCAGTAACCATTTAAAGTGTTTACTAAAAAGAATCCGGCTCATTTGTTACAGAGTACTCGTATGGATTTGATTCACTAAAAAGAACAGGCTCTGAAGAGTCCTTTGCTCCGTCTGAAATAGGATACTTCCTTACGGTATCTACTAGGCAAAAACAGTATGTGAAGAGAGAAAACATGCCTTCTTGTGAGATTCTTATGCTACTATCCAGAGGCCAAATGTTAGGATAAACTGCAGTGATTTAGCTACAGTACAGGTCACATGACAAATAGGCCACTATCTAGAACTTTTTTTTTTGACGTCATCTGTGCAAGATGACAGCAACCAAACCCGATATACTTTGGCGTCACTTTTCCAATGGAAGAAAGTGGCGATGCATCGTCCAACTTTTTGTCCCCCTACAGATTTCTTTTAGGCTAATTTAGAACCGGCGTAGTACTGCTTTTTACCCGGGATTATGAATCTCGCTCTGTAGCGGTCAGGTTATCTTCGGTATCAACTAACAATTTCATTGTGAAAAACATTGTAACGTTTTGAAACCTCCTTCTCAGTCACGGAAAACCATACATAAAAAAGCCGTTTCAGCTTTTGAGGGGGAACAGTGTGAAATGGTGATATAAAGCAAATAAATTGGAGTGAGAAGATTTTTTGTTGTTGTTGTTCTTACCTTTTTCGAAAAGTCGATTAAGGAAAAACTTAGCCTACTAGAATGCTAGAGTCATTATAGGGATCACATTAGTGATGTCCGATTCGCGTTCGAATCGTTCGATTTAACAGGTTCTTCTTAGTGAACCAGTTGAACCAGTTCATCAAATCGAATTGAATCGTTTGAAACGATTCGCGTCTCCAATAACCATTAATCCACAAATGACTTAAGCTGTTAACTTTTTTAACGTGACTGACACTCCCTCTGAGTCAGAATAAACCAATATCCCGAAGTAATTCATTTACTCAAATAGTACACTGACTGAACTGCTGTGACGAGACAACTAAAGATGAACACGGAGCCGAGCCAGCTGACGAACAAACACGCTCACTGCTGGAGCGGTTCTCGAGTCAAGAACCGGTTGCATCGGTTTTCGGATCACCAGTACACTGAACCGAGAACCGTTTCTGTCGGACTCGTCCGATTTGAGAACCGATGAGCTGATACTGCGCATGCGTGATTCAGCGTGAAGCAGACACACACAGCGCACAAGACTTAAATCCTCTTATGCACATTATTGCTGTTACTGTATTTTGGTGCGTAGTTGCAAAACTTGATTGTAAACCTTTCATGATTATGAGGTTTTTAACTGACTAAAGTTGTGCTTACTGACTTTATATATTTGAATGTTTTATAGACTTAACGCCATTATGTCATTGCCAATGACGTCATTACGCTGAGCGTAAAAGAACCGATGAACGTTTTTTTTCAACCGGTTTATTGAATCGAACCGTCCGAAAGAACCGGTTCGTGGAAAAGAACCGAACTAGATCACGTGCCTCGTTCATCCAATTAGTGACAAACATTGTTTACTTGGGGTGTACGTGTGAAAAGTCATCTTATAAATACAAAGGTTAATTGTTAACCCCTCAAGAAATTATGAGCAGCGATGAACTCAGGATTTAAAATTGAGATAAAGCCCGATATTTTGCTGTTAGGATTTAGTTTAAGGCTGTATGGTCCGACAATGTTTTCTTTAGCCCGCTACATTTTGTAGGATTATATTCAGTTTTTTTTACACAAAATTTTCATTATTTTTTTCATTATTTTCATGCCAGAACACTAGCCTGCTGTGGCAGACCATAGGTGCGTTCCATTCGACCGTAAGTGTACTGCTAAGTGGACTTCACAGGGTATTCCGCCATCTTAAGTGAGACTCAATCCGAAGGGAGCGAACATGTTCAGTTCGAAGGGCACTGCCCATGGCACAGGGAATAAGGGAACATCGATACATCACTTCACAGGAAGTGGAGAGCGATTATCCCCCAACTGTCATTGCGCGCAGCACGTCATCACCAGTCAGAACGGCCGTCTTCGCTGTCTTCGTTCATATTCATTACGGATTGTAAAAAGGTATGATAATGTAAAAGCGACTAGAAGCAGATGAGGCTCTGCCACTTTTCTTTATTTTACTTTATTTACCTCAGTGTTTACTATACGGCTGTGCGCGCGAAGAAGGTGCACGAGACCGCTATGCAATTATATGACCATTTATTAAAAACACATATATACACAGTTAACCGAATAAAAGTTTATTTTCATATTTGCATGACAGTTACAGCAGTGCTTCAATTCTGTTAATAGTCAAGTAGCAATAGTCAATTAAAGTGTATAATAAACACACATACATTTTTCTTTATATAGTACTCAGTTTTTTTCCTCTTTTTTATTGAATAGTGTACATATTTTAAATGGGATTGTATATAAAAATTAAAATATGAATGTAGTCCTATATATTTATGTTATATCATAATCTGCGCGACCCCATCTTTGACTTTCTTTGATACCATTTGCAGGGCGTTCCAAATGAGCGGTTATTGTCAGTGAAGTCCACTTCAACTGATATACCGTAATCAGGGAGTAGGGGGCAGTGAACACTGCGTAGGGACCCTGTCGAATGGAACGCACCTCATGTAAACGGGCCAAACATACCCATAATTCTTTGCGTTCTGATGACGTTGCCGCCTAGTTGGTCACATGTCTTAGCGATCTCTATCCCGCGAATTAAACAGCTGTAGCCTATGTTTTAAGTTATTCATCAAATGATCCAACCAATGAGAGTAATTTGCTTCAGAACTGGACTTGCACTGGTACCTATTTGATTCAGAAAAAGAGTCGATTTATTAGTTTGATAATCGGACTACATTGACCGTATTTTATGTTGTTACACACACACACACACACACACACAAACAAACAAACAACCGTTTAAAGTCATTAGCCTACTTGTTGCATTTAAAAAAGAACTGATTAGAAAGGAACCCGTTCAGATGAGTCATTCGTTGAGGAATCGGGCTACACCGATCCAGTTGTTTCCCCACTCACTCGCTCTCTCGCTCTCTTTCTCTTTCTCCTTCTCCCTCTCTCCATCTCTCTCGCGCCAGCTCAGTCCGTATCTCCGTCGGTCTGAGTCCTCAGCACTGGCAAGGGATAATAAACTGCCTTTCCGCAGCAATACGTGGTCAACGGAACAGCCCACAACAGAGGTAGGAACGCAGTCTCCGAATTCAATCATTTATGTGTAAAACTGCTAAAGAAACCAAGCCCCGTGAGATTTCTTTTTGTATCTTTTTTATTTTATTTTATTTGAATCAATATCCTCTCCATTGATGAGAAGTGATTCATTTGGAAAGCCACCTGCATGCTGATCTGTGTGAGCAGGCGTTTGGTGAGATTGTATCCTTCAGCCGGAGATAACGTGGCTTTATCAGATCTTGCCTGCCACTATCAGAGTTTCAGAAAATGGGTAGGTTTTAAAATGCACCCCAAACCAGATTCAGGGCATTTATAAAAACCCTCCCGAGGACCGTACAAACAAAAACAGCTATTCTGTATAGACTTTAGATAGTGTTTCCAGCTTTTTCTTCTGAAGATGATTGTTATTTCTATTCATTTAATAACTCATAGTGTGTTTTTTGTTTTATTGGCTGTAACAGGCTTGAAGTAGTAGTGCAAAAATCCGATTCCCTATCCACGTCTACTTTTTGTACAATATTTCATCTCGAGTCTTTCTAATAATAAAAGAGCGAACGATTTAGGGGAATCTTCTTGGCATGCGTTTAAAAGAGCATCTTTCTGTCTTTGTAAATGAAACGTACTGATGGATGTAAACGACAGAGAGGGGGTGCTGGGAGAGATACGGGACGGGGGAGAGCGCCATCGTTTGATTTATAACCTCACAAATACGCAACGACTGCCGAAGCCTGGGGTCCCCGCTTTGACTCGCTGTCATTTTACCAGCAGACGCCGATTACAGCGGAATACTGATAAAAGACAGAATAGCTCCCTCTGCAAGGGCTTCAGAAAGCTCTTTACCACAGCACGGAGAGAAATCAATGTGATTAGGGAGCTACACTACAACCACACCTGTTTCATTACAGCACACAGCGGCAGCTGGAATATCTGGGAGCTCTGAACATTTAAACCACATGACATTGAAATTAGAGTTTTGTGGCTTTTAGTTGTTTTTTAGTTGTTTTTTGTTTTTTCAGCTTTGAAGCTCTTTGGATGATCGTATAATACAAAAGTTGACAATCTGTGCTTTGAATTTTTGTATATCGTATTCATTTTGTATTGTATCATAAGTATTTTTATAGGCATCTAAAATGTAATCTTCAGGAACATTTACAATAAAATGCAATACATTTTCTATTACAGTTTATCTATCTATCTATCTATCTATCTATCTATCTATCTATCTATCTATCCATCTATCTAAATACTGATATTAGGGTCAAGTGAAATTTACAATATGCTCCGCCCCCCACTTAGCCTACTGTTTTGTAAGAATACTTAAGTATTAGGTTTTAAAGTGAACGTGAAACACCAATTTTGCTTCTGTAAGCAAACGGGATAAAATTACGCTAGCTGTAGGCTAATTATGGTAACTTTAAAGGTAAAAGTCTACAGTTACTGTAACTGGTTAACAGTAGGTTACGTTCCTTTACTGTATACAGTGAAAACTGAAATTAGATCTAATGGACATTTCATGAACATAATGGGTATTTCAGTTTAATAAAATACTGTTGAATCTAGTTTTTGGAAGTGAAAAGTAACAACTTAAACCTTTTATTTACAGTGAAAAATGTATGTATGTAAATTGATTTCCCAGAATTCTCTATTCACATACAATTTTATTTTATATTTTATTGGACTTTTATTGAAATAATTATTTCTACTTCTTTCTACTTTTTCCTTTCAGCTAGTTTTTGTGTTCTGTTTCATATTTCATTATGTTGATGTCATGTATGTATGACACTGTGCACTATAGCTTGTGGAAAAAAACACTTGTGAACAGTATTTTCATAATTTGAGTAATTGTAAAATATTAATATTATTTCCTTTTTTAGACCATAATTATAAATCCAATCTGTAAAACCTGTAAAGTTGCTACTGTATTGTTACTGTAAAGTTTACAAGCAGAACTGTAAATGCTTTTTTTATTGTAAATGTAAGTTATTTATCTATTTATTTTGTGTTGGGCGAGGCTTCATTTTATGCGTTGAAAGTGACTGAATTGTAAAAAGGGGTGGAGTTGAGTAGTGAAATTATTCTAAAATTAAATCAAGTTAATGCATTTAGCAGATGCTTTTATCCAAAGCAACTTACAGTGCATTCAGGCTATCAATTTTTACCTATTAGGTGCTCCCGGGGAATCGAACCCCCAAACTTATGCTTCATATTGCAACGCGATACCAATTGAGCTACAGGAACACATTCTAGTGGCAGAGCAAAATTTTCGATCAAATTCACACTGGCTTTACAATGAACTTGCAGCAGATTTAATGACAGGTTTGATGAGACTTGGGTTAAACCACAGTGGATGAATTTAGAGATGATGAATTAACCCCTCACTGCCAAAGCCAATTTGGCCCATATGGCAATGCTGAGTATGAGTGACTTCATTATTTGCAGCCTGGTTTGCAGGCTTTTCATTTATCTGCGGCAAATACACAAATGAATGATCTTTTAAAAAAGCATCATATGACTCCCTTAAAGAAGTGGATCTTTTTTATATTTCTTTAATTTAAATCTTATTATTTAATGGTAATATGAATTAAATCATGCATTTGTTTGTTTGATTGTTTATTATATAATAAATAATATAATAATATAAAACTGCTGAATGACTAAATTACTAAAATTGCTGAATATGCTGAGTACGTGACTTCATTATTTGTAGCCTGGTTTGCATGGTTTTGATTTATCTGCAGCCTTTTTTTAGACCCATCCACAGGTGCCAGGAGTGAGTCACACGGCTCCTTGTTTAAAGGCGCACCTTTACAAGAGCCAGAGTGTTTAAATGAAATGAGAATGTATGCCCACACGTCCACCCCTGCACATTATCCTGCGGGACTCTTTCTGTGCTGTTTTACCGAATGCACACACAATGCAATATTTCCAGCAGGTGCGTATTGACAGCTATAGGTGCATGGTAGGCTGGTCAATGGTATATCCATTTCATATCGCGCTCATATAGAAAGTAGTGGCAGGTACAGAACATGCAAGAGCAAGCGAGATGTAGAAGGGGATGGATTTTAATGCAGAAAAATGCACACACAATTTATACATTGATATTCATATGTCTGTGACCCAAGCATGCCCACTAATAAAGACAGAATGGCCCTCTCTAATTCATAATACAATCACTACAGCCTCTTGAATACGAAATCTGAATGAACATCCTGAATATTAATGACCGTTTCCGTTTGATTAAATTCTGTGATATTACAATGCTGTGTGTTACCGTTCCATCCTTGTCTTATGAAGAACCATGTTTGTGGTTCAGGATTCTTGAGTTATTGGCATTGATGGTTCCATGAAGAACCTTTAACATCCATGGAAATTTTCCATTGCATGAAAGGCTGTTTAAAGGGGTTATATGACGTTGCTAAAAATAACATAATTTTGTGTATTTGGTGTAATGTAATGTGTTTATGTGGTTTAAGGTTAAACCACATAAGGAAACGCATAGATTTTTACAAAGCTCATCGTTCTGAAAAGTGAGGAGTGCTCTGATTGGCCAGATATCCAGTGTGTTGTGATTGGCTGAATACCTCAACCATGTGATGGAAATGTTACGCCCCTTCCCATACTGTGATGCCGTCTCCCAGGACGACCAGACAAAACCAATAAAACCCATTACAAACGAGGCATTTGACAAAATGTTTCAAATTGTTATTCTGAGGTTCTAAGTTGAATCTAGGTTCATTTAGATGAAGTATTATGCATATTGTATTAATTTCCTTTCAGAATGTTGTTTGTTTGTTGCAAATTTTCACCTTATGGCTGTATTTGTACAGTGATATTACACTGTAGGTCCCTCAAGTTGGCATCAACCACTAACAGAAAAGCACCTTGTTTGCTTTATCAGATTTTCTGTACCAAGTTCTCCTATAGAAAATGTACATTTATTTGTCCTGCTGGAATCAAGCTGTAAAACCCTCTTGGTTCTAATTAGAACCATTATTTTTTAGACTTTAGTCTGGACCATTTGAGACAGCTGGCATCTGTACTAATAGTGATAGACTGAGGGAAGGGAGGGCAGGTGAGAGAAGGCAATTAATGGCTTTTAATCAAAAGTGGAAATAATCAATGGGGTGTTCACAGTTCTAAGTGCCAGAGGGGATTCTGGACCTCTGAGTGGAGCCATCCTGCTCAGAGGACAAAATATGTTGTAGCTGATTAGGTATGTGTGTGGGGCCAGTATCTGTGCATTTGCTTAGCAATGAGGAAATCAGGTGTGACTGAGTGCTGATTTAGACCAAGGGGGGTCTGCAGCCTGCAGTGAGATGTTTACGCATGCAACGGTGTAGACGCACATTCACTCTTGGACATCAGTTTATCTCGGACTAGATCTGTCCCAATGCATTTCCATTCTGCCTATTTACTCTCTTCCCACATACTACAGGGAAAACTGTTAAAATCCCATTTCCCTCCCCCGTTTAAAAAAGGATGCAACATTGTTTCAGCCAGTTCTGCAGCAGTTAGTTTCCTTCCATTTTTATCTTTTTGGTGAGTATTTCTTATCTACATTTTTAAGGCTGAGAGATTTTCTGACTGGTCTTTTGGAGCATAATAAATTTGGCAAATTACCACAATCTTATGGATTTAGCAATGATGTCGTAATCACTGACCATTAATGACACTGAAGTTAGGATACTATTGGTAGATGTGAATGAGTTCAGAACTGTCCGCTGTCATTTATTCTTCCTCACTTAGCTCTAAAGATGAAGAATTTCTCTTTTTAAGGTATATGCATAGAGTAGTGCATCCCAACCAGGTTTTATTTGTATCATCTTGCTTCAGAGGGATGATAGCTAGAGAGTGAAACCTGTTCACTGAACACTGCCGGGCGGTGCGCTACACCATATATTTGTGGCTCATTTTCGTCAGTTTTTTTCTTTTGGCCAAAAGCTAAAAAATGTAAAAAGTGTTATTCTTGGCCAAAATATGAGTGCTCTATGCATAATATTACTTTTTCAAGTGAAAAACGACTAATTTGAAGCATTTTTTTCCAAATTTGATCTGATGATGAAATTTTTTTTTACAGTTTTGATGGCCAGAAGGTGAACAGATTAAGATTAAAGATTTTCAGTTCTGTGTGAACTGTTCCTTTGAAGTGTTCAATATTATTTAAAAGGAAAAGAGAAAAAAAACAACAAATAAATAAAATAATAACGTTGCTGAGAATCATCTGTCTTAAAATGTATTAGTTAATCAGTGGTGGACAGTAACGGAGTAGCTTTACTTCGTTACTGTACTTAAGTACATTTTTCAAGTATCTGTACTTTACTGGAGTAGTTTTATTTTGAGCAACTTTTACTTTTACTTCACTACATTCCAAAGCATAAAATCGTACTTTTTACTTCACTACATTTCATAAAACATATCGTTACTCCCTATATCACGTGCTCCGACACGCAGAAGCGGTGTCTGATTCATCATGAACGAACTGAGTCTTTTCAAAAGAAACTTTTAAATCGGATCGCGAATCGCACCAAACGATTCGTTTTCGAATTAGAATGATCCGATTGCAGCTGTTCTGGAGTCGACCACTCACTGATTCAAATGAACCGTTTAGTGCGAGTCACCAGAAGTAAGAACCGGGAGATCTTGTGAGCGCGCGTGCGTCTGATGTTGCTAAAAGTAAGTTATGTCGAAATTTTGGATTAATTATTGTAACTGAAAATCATGTTTAGGTCAAAACTGTCAGTTGTTTGGGAACTAAATCCGTTGTAAAGAGTGATCTATTTAAGCCCACTCAAATGCTCGAGTGCAGACGATGCAGACACATCAATTTTAGGTAAAACAACAACAACAACAAAAAAACCTTAAAACAACACAGATTAAATACAATAACTCATGCATGTTCAAATTCACCGCTGCCGTAATGTTAACAGTTTTATTAAAATGTCCTATGTGACGTCTGTTTTTATATTGTTTATCGACAGTAACGTTATACATATGTATATTGTTTGGATTAACTAGACGAGTAGACAGACATGGATGTTCATCGTACTGAAAATAAGTAAATATTGTTAGCTGATGCTAACTGTCTAGCTAACAAGCTTGTTGGTGCTAAGTTGATGTAATTTTTATAAATGTCCAAATATTTTTATTCAGCCACATGGATGTGATGTTCAGAACATGGTAACTACAGTAATTATCAAAGTGGGAAGAGATGCACCCCGTTTGGCCAGGGGTGTTTTTAAACCACAGACAAGATTTGAGAAGGAAAAAATCATTATGAAATTTTTTTTATTATTTTTTTCCTTAAAATGTTCTTCCTAACTTCAGGCCTTATTATCATGTCATATATAAAGTTACAGTACAGACCAAAAGTTTGGACACACCTTCTCATTCAAAGAGTTTTCTTTATTTTCATGACTATGAAAATTGTAGATTCACACTGAAGGCATCAAAACTATGAATTAACACATGTGGAATTATATATGGAATTATATACATAACAAAAAAGTGTGAAACAACTGAAAATATGTCATATTCTAGGTTCTTCTTTTGCTTTGATTACTGCTTTGCACACTCTTGGCATTCTCTTGATGAGCTTCAAGAGGTAGTCACCTGAAATGATCTTCCAACAGTCTTGAAGGAGTTCCCCGAGAGATGCGTAGCACTTGTTGGTTCTTTTTCCTTCTGTCTGCGCTCCAGCTCACCCCTAAACCATCTGGATTGGGTTCAGGTCCGGTGACTGTGGAGGCCAGGTCATCTGGCGCAGCTCCCCATCACTCTCCTTCTTGGTCAAATAGCCCTTGATGCCTTCAGTGTGACTCTACAATCTTCATAGTCATGAAAATAAAGAAAACTCTTTGTATGAGTTTTCCAAACTTTTGGTCTGTACTGTAACTGTGATGTTCTGTAAAACAACTAACTTTAAAATACTTTTTTCGTACTGGTGAAAATCAGATGGTCTTCTCTGTTTTCTCTCAGGTAAATCACAGTGTAAGCTTCACAGTGAGCATTACTCTCATCAGCGTAGTCCATATCAACAACAAAAATATATTTTGACTCCATATAGTGGTTATTTTGGAAAAAATCCCAGGTATTTTGAGCAGTAGGATTATATAAAAATAAAAAAATAAAAAAATGTGCTAATATAAAATTCAATTAAGTAGCCTATGTAAAATTGCAAACATCTATCTTGCAGTACTTTTTTACTTAAGTACATAAAAAATTGAGTACTTTTGTACTTTCACTTGAGTAAAATTGAAAAAGGAGTACTTTTACTTTTACTGGAGTAATATTTTACCATATGTATCTGTACTTTTACTCAAGTACTTGATTTGTGTACTTCGTCCACCACTGTAGTTAATACAATCTTATGTTTAGATGTTTTTGTATTTTATTTTGCATCTTACAACATTAAAAAATCTTTTATTTGACAGTGTCAAAAAAATAAATAAATAAGAGTTTGGTTCCAAATCGCAAATAAATCCATTTTGATTTATTTGACTAAAAATGTGTTTTCTTTACCAAGAAAGTGGCAAGATGAAAACCACTTTTTTCTGTTTCAAACTTTCACATAGCATCTGTAGGTTATAATAACATAAAAAATGTAAAATCCAGGTTTTGATTTTCTAAGATTTATTATAAAATTGTATAATTTTTTCCCCAAAATGCTATAAATCCATGATCATCACACTTTTTTTTTCTCTCAAAATGCAATAAATCCATTGAATCAATATTAAAGTTATTTTTCATATTGAAACTGATGAAAATACAGAACATAGTAACTTGATCCACATAAGACAGCCTCTAAACTTGGTCAATACTAATTAGATTATATCATAATCAATACTTATGTACAGGCACTGGATTAAAATACATCCATCATCATCGCTTCCGACGAAATGAATTCAACGGGTCATCTTGTTAATGCTATAAATTAATTACAGCAATAAAATTAAATTTCATCATGAACAAGAACATGAACAACAACCACGGAATTTGACATTTCCTTTACATTCAACATGACGCTTCATCTAAAAGCACGTGATGGAAATTTACTGGTACTATTAATCACAGAACTGGCTTTACTGATGAGATCCGATTTATCGTTCAGCCCTTATTTGTTGATCAAAAAGTACAACGAAGAGGAGTAAAACTAAGATGCCGAGTGTAATCAAAGCACTGCCATTACTGTCTAGAGTGCAAGTAATGGTGCGCTGTGATTGGTCGGTTCTGTTTACAGTGTGTGAAATGGTGCGCTATGATTGGTTGGTACTGTTTACAGTGTGTGAAATGGTGTGCTGTGATTGGTTGTAAGGATATATCACATTCTGCAAAAAAGGGAGACTGGCTTTTCCAAATCACGGTTTGGAATAAAAAGGGATAAAGCATAACCTAATAACTCTGCGAATATCGTATTTTGCATAAAATAAATAAATAGACTTTTCATTACCGACCAAAAACAGTACTGATTTTGGTGGAAACAATTTTTTCTTTTTAAATGGCGTTTATCGTGTTTTGGAACCAAACTCTTCAAATTTTTGTCATGTAATGTTTCACATCCTTATATATATATATATATATATATATATATATATATATATATACATAAAAAACTTCTGTCCCAGTGTCTAAAGCATTACTGACCATGAACTCTAGAGGAATGCAATAATCCATACTATTCAGTAGACATTCATATCTGAGGCCTAGCGTGTATTTAGCTCTAATTTGTGTCTAATAGAGTCATACTGTCAGACTATTTCAGTAGGACCTAAGAGACGGCCCAGAGGAACCCCAGAGGCCAGTTATCACTCTTCAATTTCTGTTAGATCAATTTCGGTTAGCAAACTTAAAATTACTTGCTATGTATAAAGTCTGACTATTAAGCTATTAGCCTGTGGTTTAAAAAAAGAGAGTTCTCTCAGAAAATAAATAAATAATAATAATCAAACTGTTATGAGTCTCACATTAAGTTTTTAATTTACTCTGACTGAATATCAATTTGGCATTGAATGTGGCATGTTAAGGCAATCTGAATACAGAATTTAATGCTTCTGTCCCTTAGATCATTTTTTTTTTTTTTTTTTTTTTTTTTGCAGAATAAAATTGGTTTTGAAGTGGAATATGGCTGTAAACCATACTTTGAAGCACTGCAACTTGAATTTCACCATGAAACCAAAGTGGTACTCAAAGTAAAACTTTGAACAATGTTAGACCGCTTGGGGCAAGGAGTTTTTTCTAACACATGTACACGCTCACAGTTCCCTCTTACATTTACTTCTCTTAGAAGTTAAAGTTTTAGTAAACTTTAGTACCTTGCGAAACTTCAGCTTCAACAAAAAAATATATATAAAAGTAAAAAAAATACATTCCCAACTTGAATGATTTCATTTTTCCTTCTCACTCCTCTGTTTCAGTTTTTCCCCAATTTAATTTTCTTCTAAACCGTTTAAACAAGGTCACAATGTGATTTTACATATGCAAGGTTGGAGAGGTTTGGGAAGAAGGGACTCAGTCAAATCAATGATTTTTTTTTCTTCCCTGAGACGGGAAGATTGCCAACCAGCAACCACCTCAAATACGAATAATTAAAGCATATACCATTTTTATTCACTCTGCATCAATTCACTTTTGTTAAATTGTTTTTAATTTTAATTTTACTGAATCTAAAGCAGCATTTGTTTTCATTTCACAGCTGATCAAATCTGTGCCTTTCAATTTTGCTGTAATGATAATTCTAGGTAATGGATGCACTGGAGAAGGCCTTTTTAATTTCATACCTGTTAGCTTGTATGGCCTACTAAGCATATGTTCTAATGTGCTGAAGTGATTTTATTGATGAATATATTCAAACTCTAGAGGGCTGTTGAAATGATGGCTGATATTTTCAATTGCATGTCATCTCTGTGTGCATCTTTTGTTGTGGAGCTCAAATTTTTAATGATACGATTATTTTTGTGAATTTTAAGTATATGCAGAAAATATTTCATTGATTTCTGTACTGTTTCTGCATTTCGTTTCATTCATCACTTACTGATGAAAGTGAATGACCTGTTGCTTTATGTGAATTTAACAGAATTCATTATTTCATATTTAATTGTGTTTAAAAAAAACCTGTTTGAGTGGTGTTGCTTATTTTATTAAACTCAACATTTAAGAACAGTTTTGGTGTAAACAAAAGGTAAATTTTGTTTTCAAGCAGTGTTATATTAGTAATATTTATATTATTATTGTATAAATATTAATTATAATTATTTATTATCGATATTTTATTTTTATGTTTTCAGTTTACATTTTCATTTTAGTGCCTTTGTCTAGTGTCATTTGTTTTTATATTTCTATTTAGCTTTCATTCATTTTAATTCCATTGTAGAACGTAAACTTAAACAATTTTCAGATTTTAATTTTTAACTTTACTCTTTTCATCGAATATTTATTTTTTATTTTATTGCAGCTTTATTTCAGTCAAAAATAAAATAAAATAAATAAGTGTAGTTAACATATAACCACACAAGCTATATCCTCATGGTAGTTAGTTTGAGGATTTTAATATTGATAACCATATCTCTTTTGGCCGGTAGACAGGTTTTTAACTCCACACTTGTAAAATTAAAACTCTACCAACAGCTTTCAATTCATAGTGAACAAATTCCTGTTTTCACTTTTTATTCTTTTGTGTAAATGTGTTTGTTGCCAATTTTGTGTACATCTCATTTGCAGTCGTTGAGTTGTATTGTGTATATTATATATGTCCATTTAGTGTCTTTGGCCATCAGTCTTGATATAAGATGAATTTCAGAAAATAACTTAAATCTCAGTCTGCAATGAAGCTTGGGGAAATAATTGGTTTGGAATGACATGAGAGCATCTGTGTATTCGTTCACATGCTTCTGTGTGTGTCCTCGAGAGAATGTAAACCGCTCCTCTGGGTGTGTGTAATGACAGTGTGCGTTGATGGCCACCCTCCAGTCGAGATGCATGATGTGATAATACACACATCCCAGAGTTGGGGGTATTTAATTATTGTCATCTCCATAATTAATCATCAGAGGGCAGAAACGCCCCTCCCCCCTTCATTAAGGCCACCCCACCCTCGTTAAATCACATCATAACGAGTCAGGATGTGACCTGCGCGTGACTGATTTATTTATTTAAGCCGTTTAAAGTCTCTTCCAGTCATCCTGCCCTCGTTTGAGATGGTGATTGGTATTTGAGCTCGCAAATTAGCTCTTGAGGTTAATTCATGGGTGGGTGGAAGTGCTTCCATCAGGTGTTGTAATTGGTGGGACTGGGAAGGAGAGATAATTGTGATCTCCTCACAGGAGTTTTCTTACTTTTAAGTGCACTTGAAGATGCAATATTGCTTGAAGTGTTTGTTAGTAGGTTGCTGGGGTGTTTTGGGTGGTTGCTAGATGGCCTTTTATTGGACTAAATGAAAAAGCCAATGTTTCCAATGTTCTAGTATCTAAATCTGGTTTACAGTAAGCCCCTTCCAAAGGAAGTAAAATTGCTTGCAACCTCTTCTGTTTAAAGTCAGAGCTAATGTAACAACTCCGTTAACACGAGAAGGCTGTAAACTCTAAAATGACTGTAAGAATGATGATTTTAAACCGCTTTATGACTCAAATATGAGTTTTTATGAAAAATAACCATGGTTTTATTATAGTATAACTGTAGCAACCCATGTTTTTTTGACATGTTGACTAGCATTTGTATAACCACAGATTTACTACAAATACCATGGTTAAATTATGGTTAATTTAGCAAAACCATGGTTAATTTGTGGTTACCATGGTTTAACTATAGTAACCATGATTTTTTTGGTTTTATTTGTAGTAAAACCATGGTTAATTTTCGTAAGGGTTGGCAGAAGAATCAATGTAAGCATTTTCATAAAATTATAAACTTCGCATTTCTTTAACTGTTCCAAAAACTGGCCCCATTCACTTCAATTTGTAAATGATTCACAGTTTAATACAGTTAATACAGTTTAAATAGTATAGTCACAAGATAAGTAAACAATGAGTGTTAGCATGATCTTTAAATGATTGGATTACTATCATTATGCCACAAACGCTGTTGACTGTGCTCTAATGAGATGTCTTTAAAGGCATACTTCATCCAAAAATGAAAATACTGTCATTATTTCTCACCCTCATGCCGTTCCACACCCGTAAGACCTTTGTTCATACACAGAATATAAATTTTGATTATATTTGATGAAATTCGAGAGCTTTCTGGCCCTGCGAGGACGGCAACACGACTGACACGTTCAAGGCCCAGAAAGGTAGTTAGGAAATTGTTAAAACACTCTGACATCAGTGGTACCTGTAATATTATGACTTTCACGAGAATACTGTTTGTGTGCAAGGGAAACGAAAATGTTGGGTTACTCTCTTGAACGTGTGTCGGAAACTGAAATGGAAGAGAATAAATTTTTCTAATTAAAAAAAAAATTATTGTATGCAGCTTCATAAAATTACGGTTGAACTACTGATCACACTTGGACTATTTTATTGATGTCCTTACTACCTTTCTGGGCCTTGCACATTTCACTTGCATTGCTGTCTATGCAAGGTCAGAAAGCTCTTAGATTTCATATCTTAAAAGTATCTTAATTTGCGTTCTGATGATGAACGAAGGCCTTATGTGTGTGAACGACATGAGGATGAGTAATTAATGCGAGAATTAAATTTTTTTTGGTGAACTATCCCTTTAAGTATGATTAATAGTAAAAGTATCGACCATCAGTGTGTGGTGGTCAACTCTCGGTTGCCTTCATGTCTCGTTTACCGTCTTCTTCACTAAACCTGTCACTGGTCACTAATGGCTGCTTCCTCTGCCAAGAGTCTCCTCCACTTCGCCCTCTCACCTGTCAATCACACGTGTCTGCAGGGGGCGAGCAGTCTTGTCAGGACCAATTGGAGAATCTGTCTGTCCAGAGATGTTGCCATGGAGACACGCATGGATGACCACATGGTTTCTGTATATATATATATATATATATATATATATATATATATATATATATATATATATATATATATATATATATATATATATATATATATATTAAGATTTATATATGCTAAATCTGCTTAATTTAGCAGACGCTTTTATCCAAAGCGACTTGCAATGCATTCATGCTAACATTTTTTACATAACATGAGTTCCCTGAGAATCGAACCCACAACCTTCTGTGCTGCTAACACAATGCTCTACCACTAAGCCACAGGAACACTTATATTTATATATTTAACTTGCACCATCATGGCATGCATTACGGTAATTTTTTCATGGGTAATGATATTTTACATTGTGTACAGTATATGTGTGTGTTGGTGAGTCTGGAGGAGGGTACAGGAGACTGTTGATTTGCAGGTCAGCACTTTTCACTTTTCTGATTTCATGACTTACTCTGTTTTTCGCCTGCTATCATGCCTACCCTGATAGCCATTTTTACAGCATCACTTGTTGAAAGTGTGTGTGCATGTGTGCTTGTTTGTCAAAATTTTGCTGTTTAATTTCATGATATGGTCTCATTATTTTTAATCATTACATTTTTTTATGTATTTTCTTTCAATGTATTTTTTTTTGAAAACATATACCAATGAATGATAAAATATTATAATTGTATATTGTAATATTTTAAATAAGTATTTTTGTCATTTAAATGATCATATATATTTATATTAGAATAATATAATACTTTAATATGCTAAAATGCTTATATATATATATATAACAATTTATTATATTTTATAATTTGACTTATCATTTTAAATGTACAATTTATTTTAAGTTAAATAAGTTTTGTGCATTTGATTCATTTGTATGGACCACCCAAATGAACTGATTCATTCACTGCTACCACACAGATGGCTTTATGCAATATCGTTTCCAGCCAAATGAGGCAGTAATATGCTTTTCAGAAAGCATATTCTCTCATCAGAACATTGTTTTTGAAGCATCCAAGCTTCTGAGAGTTAGTAGTTCTAGTTAATTATTCCTCAACAGAGTTGTGTAGGTTGCATATTGGCACCTGATTTGTGACCTAGAGGTTCAGACCAGTGATCCATGGCTTTCTTATATTTACAATCCTTATTTTTCTTAAAAGAAACTTGTCTATGGGTTTCCAAAGAGGCGAGATGTGGCGCAAGCTGATGTTGGCTGGAAGCTCAGGGGAGTTGAATCATCATGTCTTTCTGTCTGCCTGTCTCTTTGACTCTTTACTGGCGGCGTGTCTAGAGGTTTGGGAACAGCAGATGGTCCCCCAGCGCAGGAATGAGAGTGGGCGGCAGGGGAGAAGGAGGTGTGGATTATCTCACCCTGGGAGAGAGAGAGCTAGAGAGAGATCGAGCTACAGCGTCTTAATAGTTTCAAACCTTTTGAAACAGACTCTGCCTCCTGCCTCATTAGAGGTAATGATTTAATTTTAAAATGATCCTGTTATGAGATTTGAATATAAATGATATTTAAATAATATTGAATTTATATTTCAGTTTATACCTTAATTTCTTAATATTTTACTTTGCAAATTAATATTACATAATATTTAATCATAAACAAATCATTTACACTCGGGAGTTCACTGGAGTTCAAGACAAAAGGAAATTTAATTATTGTAATAAGTTCAGAGAATTTCCATTTAATACGTGTATGTCTATATAAAATAATATTTATAGTTATTGTATTTTACAGACCGTAACATTTTGGAGTGCTGTATTTACTGAATATATTGGCAATATTTTGTATTAAATTTGAAACATAGTATTGCCAATATTTTCTATTTTTGCTTTTTTGATAACTAAAGTTTCTTATTCAAATGAATTTACAGCACTCTCTTCCATCCTTAATACCACGACTGAGGTGAGAACCCTGAGCAAGGCACAGAACCCCCACCTCCCCCCGGGTGCCCCAGCATATAGCTGCCCACTGTTCTGGGTGTGTGTTCATGGTGTGTGTGTTCACTGGTGTGTGTGTTCACTACTGTGTGTGTGCACTTGGATGGGTAAAATGCAGATCACAAATTCCGAGTATGGCTCACTGTGGCGAGTGGGGCGGGGCCGAGAGGCGTGGGAACGAGGAGTGAGGCCAGGTGTAGTGATTGGAGATGAGCTACACCTGCGCCCCACCGCCAGTATCGAGTCCCACGTAGGAGATGGAAGGATATAAAACTGGAGTGACGACCGTGAAGGACGAGAGAGGACCAGGCCTGGGATATTATTTTATGTTTGCTTTTTATTTGTGCGCACCAGTCGGCCGTGAGGGGCTGGTGCGCCGTTTTGTATTTATTTTAAATATTAAAATTATGTTTTGATTGTGCGCCGGTTCCCGCCTCCTTCTTCCCGATGTATGTGGATTGTTACAGTGGTGCCGAAACCCGGGAGAAGGAGGGACGCGCTGCTGAAGATCCCTCGCTGCTGTGGTGAATCCGCGGTGCCCTCGAGCAGGCGAGGTATGTGCCGCCAGGGACGCTCGAGGCGGTGGGCTGGAGCGAGTTGCCGGGGACGGGCGAGCTCGCTACCGACCGCCCACGATATGGAGGGGCGGCTGCCGTCCGTGAGGGAGCGGAGGAGTCGGCGCCGTTCGCCAGGGGGCCGGAGCCTGCCGCCTCCGTGACTGAATCCGGAGGGGCAGGGAACGGAGGACTCCTGCCGCTGCCCAAAATCGGAGGAGCCGTCGCCGTCCACCGGGCGGCGGAGGAGTGTCGTGCCGTCCGCCGAGGGCCGTCCAGTGCCACCGCCGGGCACCGCGGAGGTGATCACCCAGCCGGTGGAGGGCCGAGCAGCAGTGCGTCTGGGAACCAGAATTTTTTTTTTTTTCCTCTCTCCCCTCTCTCGTCCTTGTCGCTCCTCCTTCCATCTCCTTTTCTCTCGCCTCGTCTGTCCTACCCCCAGGTTCCTGCAGGTCCCCGTGAGCGGTCCCCCCCGGAGGGAGGGGGGGGGGGGGGGGGAGTAGAGCGTAGTCTCGAGGGTACCCCCCGGCCTGCAAGGGGCGATGGGGGTATGTGGCGAGTGGGGCGGGGCCGAGAGGCGTGGGAACGAGGAGTGAGGCCAGGTGTAGTGATTGGAGATGAGCTACACCTGCGCCCCACCGCCAGTATCGAGTCCCACGTAGGAGATGGAAGGATATAAAACTGGAGTGACGACCGTGAAGGACGAGAGAGGACCAGGCCTGGGATATTATTTTATGTTTGCTTTTTATTTGTGCGCACCAGTCGGCCGTGAGGGGCTGGTGCGCCGTTTTGTATTTATTTTAAATATTAAAATTATGTTTTGATTGTGCGCCGGTTCCCGCCTCCTTCTTCCCGATGTATGTGGATTGTTACACTCACCATATGCATTTTAGAAGACAATGAAAGTGTTTTTTGACCTTGTATGCATGTCAAAAAACACTTTCATGTCAACTTGTGGTTGTGGACTCCCAAATCCAAAATACGAAACTTTTATTACCCATAATAGGGGCACTTTAGAGCATATTCTGCTGCATTTATACAAGCCCTTTGACGGTTTGTGTCAAAGAGCTGTAAAAACGGTTACTCTGACAAAGTTAATGAATCGTGTATGTGCCTAACTCTCATTACAAAGCAAAAACAAACATTCTCCTGCGAGCCATAAACATTTCTCTCTGTTAATGTATGCATCATCTATGTACTATAGATAGTTTCAATGGCAACAACATAAACTAACATTAGCTGCACTTTTATAGCTCAAACTTAACTTCCAGTAGACTTCCAGATAGAATTAATAACAACTGCAAAGTCCTACTTGAGGAGATTCTGATAACAAGCTAAATATATTTGCTAAGTAAATCAGAAGGGCTTATTGAAAATCCTAATTCATTCTCTGCCAGCAGGGGGCACATTTGGAGCAGGAGAAATAGAAGTTTCACCAGCTGTACACAAAGTAGAGCTGCTTTATCAGGCATTAGATGCAAGGTAAAATGAAAATGACATATAAAAATTTCTAGGTACAGTAATATGAAAATTATGATTTTGAAATGTGCAATGCTCATGTTTCTTTAACAAAGTCAAAGCCTTTTGGAAAATTTATTTGTGACGTCAGTTTTGAAATTGTGGCATCATCCAACAGCACAACAACCTGAGCCCAACTTCAGTCTACTTATCACTTTAACTGTGTTTGTAGTTGGTTTGAGTGAGTGGAACGGAGGGAACGGGTTGTGCTTTGAGGGTTGATAAGTTCTTTGAGGTAGAGGGGGGCATGTCCATGGATGCCTAGATGTGTTAGGAGGGAAACCATGTACTCAATCCTGGTGGAGATAAGAAGCCAGTGAAGTGAGTGGAGAATGGGGGTAATGTGCTCATGTTTCCGCACTCTCATCAGGATCCTAGTTGCAGTGTTTTGGATGTACTGAAGCCTCTGCAGACTCTTTCTAGGGATCCCAATAAGAAGTGCATTGCAGTAGTCCAGTCTGGAAGAGACAAAGGCATGAACTAGCTCTTCTGCATCCTGGAGGGTGAGAACGGGGCAGAGTTTGGAGATGTTACGGAGGTGGTAGAAAGAGGTCTTGCATAGGTGATTTATATGAGCTTCAAAAGTGAGTTGGCAGTCCATTTTTAAACCAAGATTTGTGACTGTTGACGAGAGGGGAATGTTGGATAACTATTAGACATTTCATAAGATGTTGATGTATTGAACATGGCACCTGATGACTAATTTACTATGTTTTGTTCCCTGTCATTTTGTTTTATTTGATGTTTGATTCATCGCAGGTCCCCTCTTACGTCATACTCTGGGGTTCCCTTAGGTATTTGCGAACATGCGCATTCTTCAAAAACGGCGCTATTAGTTGATGTGCAAACATGCATAGATGAAAATGTATTTATATTAAGATAGAATGTAATATTTGGATTGCACTGCATGTTAGCTTGCTTATTGTGCTCAAGATCATATTTATTTAAGCCCATATCTCTTGTTAACAAGAAACTGTGCTTCTAACCACAGGTCGAGAGCTTTAGTTCCTTCCCACGCAAGTTTGTGACACTGTTTGCGAATGTCGTTTGAACTATGGTTTCGGGAAACACAGAATCGTTGAACTATGTGGATAACAATGGAAATTGCGACCATAGTTGGCTAAAGATGATTTTGGGAATAGCACCCCAGACCGAAAAACAAACACAGACAGGAATTGAACTTTGGGCCACAAATTGTGACGTCAATGCGATGTAGATTTTAAACCCGGAAGATAAACTAAAAAATTAACCAGTTTTCTCCATAGATTGTTAAAAAACATGGACGTAGTGTCGTAACGTCACACATAGATTTCTGAAGAGCGTTTTAGAAGTTCAAAGTGAAAATTAGCTATATAGACCAAAACCACTTTTTATGTATTTTTTCTGCTGTGAAGTTGGTATTTTAACATGGGGAGTCTATGGGATTGACTCCCTTTTGAAGCCAGCCTCTAGAGGCCAGTTGATGAATTGCAGTTATAGTCACCTCCGTGTTGGTTTCACGAGAGACCAGAAGTTAATTTAAGTTAAGTTAAAATTAACGGATGCTAACATTGTCTTTTATGATGTGTAACAAAAACACCTCTGCTAAAATCTCAGAAAAAGTAGTCTAGTGTAACAGAGGCCAGCGACTAGTGCTGTGCAGGTAAACCTCACTCCCTGATCTCAGGAGACGCACTAGCGACAGATAATAGTGGCTGCAGCCATTTAGCCTCCTTGTTGGTGTGTCCGCCTCCCATGCCAGAATCCCAGGTTTGAGGCCCACCAGGAGCGAGTGCGAGGTGGGGCAGTGAGGACTTTGGAGAGAGGGATAACATTGGTGCCGTGACCCGGATGGGAGTGAGGTTTAGGGGGTGAGTGTAATGGAGGCCAGCGAGTAGTGCTGTGCAGGTAAACCTCCCTCCCTGATCTCAAGAGATGCACTAGCGACAGACGCCAGTGGCTGCAGCCATTTAGCGTCCTTGTTGGTGCATCCGCCTCCCATGCCGGAGACCAGGGTTCGAGGCTCCGTCTCCCATGCCGGAGACCAGGGTTCGAGGCCTACCGTGAGCGAGTGTGAGGTGTGGTGGTGAGGACCCGGAGGAGAGAGGTAACACTGGGGTTTTATAACCCTTTAAGTGGTACTTCATGCATTGCTACACTATTAATAAGAACAGACCTTTTTTGACCCTGAGAGTACGCCAAAGTTTTGCTGATCAGACAACAACTCAACATGAAATGGCTTTTGCAAACACATTTTTATCTCTGTAATGTGACATTTCTGCAGAATGTTCTGTTTTTGTGTTCAATACTGTACAAAACTTTTATTCATTGTGAAATTAAGTCTTCGTATTGAAGAATGCAATGCTTCTCGCCCATCTCATCCATCTCCCCCAGACACACAGATATCATTTTAAATATTTACATCTTACCTTTTGTGGGAATTTGACTCCAAGCTCCAAAAAGTGTGAAAATCTGACACATTTGCAAATTGGCTGTGACTAATAGAGGCTGTAGCCGAAAGGTTAAATGTCTAAAGTGTGGAGGTTCTGTGGTTTAAATCTCACAGCTGCTAGAGAACGAACATGCCTAAAAAAATGAAGGGTAATGAGTTTAACTTTGCTCCAAAAACCTAGTGGAATTGACTTGAAAGAATAGGAATAGATAGGAATCTGTCTGTCTGTCATCTGTATTTAAATTTAAATCAAAATATTTTATTCTGTCTAATGAAATTTCCAACACGTCTTTGAGATTTGTCATTTAGTGCTCTTGTGTTCTTTGACGATTCTGATATGTTTTGACAGTAGAGGACATTAAACACAAGGCCCATGTCAAGCATGTCATAATCGCACAAACACATCCATGTACTGGTAAACTGTCAACATCACCCCTGAAATTTCATTAACGAATGCAAACTCCTTGAATAGCTTTGACCACACACACTCACTCACTCTCTCTCTCTCTCTCTTTCTCTCTCTCTCTATCTCCATCTCTTGCTGCATACTAAGAGGCTTACACCCAGATCCCAGTCTGTTCACTATGGAGGGCACGCAGTGGCTGGGTGAAAAGCTGAGGCTTGTGTGTGCGTGTCTCTTTCAGTGTGTGTCTGTGGGTGTAAGGTCCAGCCCCGGTGCAGGCTGACTCATGGCAATTAGAGAGAAGTCTTAGACCAGCCAGAGACTCCAGACATCTGTGTGTGTGTGTGTGTATGTGTCTGTGTGGCTTCCCACTTTTCCTCCAAACCACTGATTGTGTCTTTTTCTGTACTTACCAGCTTGTAAATTCTTTTTTTTTCTACATAATAGTTAGTTATTTTTTAAGTATAGCATTTTTTTTTTGAGTATAATGAGCAAATAAATAGTTTGTGGCTGACCAGAAAAAAATGATGAACATTGTAATTGACATCTGTCAAACTTCATTCTGTAAATCATGCAGATGTCCTGATTCCTTGAGTTGGCTGGCAATGAAGTTGACCCACATTAGTCACAACAGTTCCTAAAAATGAATTTGCCCATTAATCATGCAGCAATATACATACACATAATGCTCGGAAATGGCGTTTGGCTTAAGTCGAGATCATGAGAGATTTTTTTTTTTTAAATATGTATTTTATTTTCTTATTAATTAATTAATTTAACAATAACAATTATGAGGATAACAATAATCAGTTATTTGTAACAATTATTTATATCAATATTTCAATTATTATTATATACATATATACATACATACATAGTCATTTGATACTTACTGGTTTCTTCATGTAAATAATATAATCATTTAATAAAAATAAAAATAATTCCCATTGCATATCACACGATGTACCTGAAGCAGTAAATTACACACAATTATACTCTATTATACATAAATACTATCTAAATGTATCTATTATTATATCTATGCTTAGAAAGTTTTTACTAAGTTGAGATCATAATATGAAATATAAAAAATATTGAAAAATATTTATTTACATACTAATTTATTGATTCATTTCATTAATAACAAAAATAACAACAACAGCAATAATAATAATAATAATAATAATTTATAAAAAAAAAAGTGTGAAGTGACATTCAGCCAAGTATGGTGACCCATACTCAGAATTTGTGCTCTGCATTTAACCCATCCGAAATGCACACACACAGAGCAGTGAACAAAACACACACACACACTGTGAGCACACACCCGGAGCAGTGGGCAGCCATTTATGCTGCGGCGCCCGGGGAGCAGTTGGGGGTTCGATGCCTTGCTCAAGGGCACCTAAGTCGTGGTATTGAAGGTGGAGAGAGAACTGTACATGCACTCCCCCCACCCACAATTCCGTCCGGCCGAGACTAGAACCCACAACCCTTCGATTGGAAGTCCAACCCTCTAACCATTAGGCCACGACTTCCCCAGAAAGGGGGAATCTTTAAGTCAAGATTGCATGAAAAATAAATTCAGAAACCATAAAACTAAATGTATTTTACGATGATGATGTCGATAGTAATATTATTGCCTATCTCATGATTTGAAGCAACAAATGAAATATTTCTCCCTTATGCAGCAATATGCATTGTTTGGTACTTTTATCTATATCTTGAGAAAATAATGGGGAACAATTGAAAATATTTTTTATAGTTCTTTATTTTATCACATGTACCTGACGTTAAACCTTGACATTTTTTTCTTTCTTTTTTTTTTCTCCAGTTTGCTAAATTAGTAATATGTAGCCATAGCTAACCTAATATTGTTCTCATTCTAATTGTCCTTAATTCAAAATAACCGAACTACTACGGAATAGCTATTAAATACACCTTGTTGTTTTCTCTCTTTCTGTGTCTGAATGTTTAAAACTTCTAAAATGTGTAACCAGTGAAGCTGTTACATTTGCAAAGTTGAAAACAATGGCGGAGAAGCATCGTAGCTAGCTTTTTGAAGGTTCGAATGAAAGAAACTGGAAAGACTGTTTCGATAAACTCTTTGTAAACGGTGATCGGTCGTTCATGGAGATAGTTCTGCCCCAAACTCACACTGCTGGCTGAGCATGGTGCCAAAACCATCCGAGCAATGACTTGAATGCATCATAGAGCCAAACTGGCGTATGAGAAACTATTTGAACATAAATGACATGCATCAGCTACACCATTTCCCAGTTCCTGTCATCACTTCCTGTGGATGCTACAGTTAGCAGATCCCTCATTCCTCAAGCTCCCTTGTTCCTCCGCATCGAAGCCCAGAGCCTCTGCGTTTCTCTCATTAACTTTCAAAGCACACATGAGGAGAGGTAATTTCATGACAGTGCACTGCAATCTCCTCCCAGCCTCCAGGCATAGCATGTGCCATTAATTAAAGCTGTGCTAATGTCTAATAGCAGGGAGAAAAAAACGTAATGAAACTTAATATCTTTTTTTTTTTTCAGACAGACATAATTTCACGCTTTATGTGTAGAATTGCATATGCTCCATTATTACCTACTGTAGGCTTATCGCAGTTGTCCTGGAAAAAGGAAAAGGCATGTTGCCGTTTCATGCATGACGTGCGTGTTCGTACTGCTAGCCGAGGGTTTTCTAGGTTTTTGTGTCAAACAGATTCCTGCAGTGTTATGCTTTCAAACAATAGATCTTTGTAAGCATGTGTGTTTGTTTATACCCTACAGAGGTGAACATGTTTATTTGATCCCCTGCTGATTTTGTAAGTTTGCCCACTTACAAAGATATGAAGGGTCTGTCATTTTTATGGTAGATTTATTTTAACAGATAGAGACAGAATCAACCAAAGAATCTAGAAAAAAAAAAACATGTTATATAAAGGTTAAAAGTTGATTTCATTTCATGAGCTCCATGCTCAATGGGTAAGGATTATCATGAGAAAAGCTTGTTGAGAAAGGAGCTTGTTGATGATCTTAAGGCAGTTGGGACCACAGTCATCAAGCAAACCATTGGTAACACACTACGCCTCAATGGATTGAAACCCTGCTCAAGAAGGCACATGTACAGGCCCGTTTAAAGTTTGCCAAAGAACACCTAAATGATTGAGAGAAGGCTTGGGAGAAAGTGCTGTGGTCAGATGAGACCAAAATTGAGCTCTTTGGCATTAACTCGACTCACTGTGTTTGGAGGGAGAAAAATGCAAACTATGACCCCAAGAACACCATCTCTACAGTCAAGCACAGAGGTGGACACATTATACTTTGTGGATGCTAAGGGTACAGGACGATTTCACCACACTGAGGGGCAAATGGACGGGCCATGTACTGTAAAATCTTGGATGAGAACCTCCTTCCCTCAGCCAGAAGGATGGGTCATGGATGGGTCTTCCAGCATAACAATGACCCAAAACATACCAGCAAGGCAACAAAGTAGTGGATCAAGAAGAAGCACATAAAGGTCATGGAGGGGTCTAGCCAGTCTCCAGACCTCAGTCCTATAGAAAATCTGTAGAGGGAGCTCAAACTTTGAGTTGCTAAATGACAACCAAGAAACCTTAAGGATTTAGAGAGGATCTGTAAAGAGGAGTGGATCCTGAGATGTGTGTATGCCTGGGGACCAACTATATATACAGTATTGTTCAAAATAATAGCAGTACAATGTGACTAACCAGAATAATCAAGGTTTTTCGTATATTTTTTTATTGCTACGTGGCAAACAAGTTACCAGTAGGTTCAGTAGATTCTCAGAAAACAAATGAGACCCAGCATTCATGATATGCACGCTCTTAAGGCTGTGCAATTGGGCAATTAGTTGAATTAGTTGAAAGGGGTGTGTTCAAAAAAATAGCAGTGTGGCATTCAATCACTGAGGTCATCAATTTTGTGAAGAAACAGGTGTGAATCAGGTGGCCCCTATTTAAGGATGAAGCCAACACTTGTTGAACATGCATTTGAAAGCTGAGGAAAATGGGTCGTTCAAGACATTGTTCAGAAGAACAGCGTACTTTGATTAAAAAGTTGATTAGAGAGGGGAAAACCTATAAAGAGGTGCAAAAAATGATAGGCTGTTCAGCTAAAATGATCTCCAATGCCTTAAAATGGAGAGCAAAACCAGAGAGACGTGGAAGAAAACGGAAGACAACCATCAAAATGGATAGAAGAATAACCAGAATGGCAAAGGCTCAGCCAATGATCACCTCCAGGATGATCAAAGACAGTCTGGAGTTACCTGTAAGTACTGTGACAGTTAGAAGACGTCTGTGTGAAGCTAATCTATTTTCAAGAATCCCCCGCAAAGTCCCTCTGTTAAAAAAAAGGCATATGCAGAAGAGGTTACAATTTGCCAAAGAACACATCAACTGGCCTAAAGAGAAATGGAGGAACATTTTGTGGACTGATGAGAGTAAAATTGTTCTTTTTGGGTCCAAGGGCCACAGGCAGTTTGTGAGACGACCCCCAAACTCTGAATTCAAGCCACAGTACACAGTGAAGACAGTGAAGCATGGAGGTGCAAGCATCATGATATGGGCATGTTTCTCCTACTATGGTGTTGGGCCTATTTATCGCATACCAGGGATCATGGATCAGTTTGCATATGTTAAAATACTTGAAGAGGTCATGTTGCCCTATGCTGAAGAGGACATGCCCTTGAAATGGTTGTTTCAACAAGACAATGACCCAAAACACACTAGTAAACGGGCAAAGTCTTGGTTCCAAACCAACAAAATTAATGTTATGGAGTGGCCAGCCCAATCTCCAGACCTTAATCCAATTGAGAACTTGTGGGGTGATATCAAAAATGCTGTTTCTGAAGCAAAACCAAGAAATGTGAATGAATTGTGGAATGTTGTTAAAGAATCATGGAGTGGAATAACAGCTGAGAGGTGCCACAAGTTGGTTGACTCCATGCCACACAGATGTCAAGCAGTTTTAAAAAACTGTGGTCATACAACTAAATATTAGTTTAGTGATTCACAGGATTGCTAAATCCCAGAAAAAAAAAATGTTTGTACAAAATAGTTTTGAGTTTGTACAGTCAAAGGTAGACACTGCTATTTTTTTGAACACACCCCTTTCAACTAATTGCCCAATTGCACAGCCTTAAGAGCGTGCATATCATGAATGCTGGGTCTTGTTTGTTTTCTGACAATCTACTGAACCTACTGGTAACTTGTTTGCCACGTAGCAATAAAAAATATACTAAAAACCTTGATTATTCTGGTTAGTCACATTGTACTGCTATTATTTTGAACAATACTGTATATATATATATATATATATATTCTTTTTGTTAAAAAACATTCACCAAAAATTGGAATATAAAGTAAAATATAATTAATATAGTGTATATAATGCATTATTCATTACATGTATATCATAATAAAATAGTTAAATTAATACTGTAATTTCATTATGGTTTTTAATTATGGTGTGCATGTGTGTTTGTGTGTGTGCATATACATACTTCAGTTTTTTTTCTTATATTATTTGAATTTATTTTAAATAAATATTTACCAAAAATTATCATTCAATCACATGAAATTAAATGTATATGTTGTATGTTTATGCATATTATTTATACATTCCATGTAAATATTAAAATAAATAACACTCAATAGTTTATTGATGTGATATATATATATATAATATACACAGCTGTGCTCATAAGTTGACATACCCCTTACAGAATGTGCAAAATGTTAATTAATTGATACAAAATAGGAGATCAGAAGTTACATACGACATATATAGACATACATAACAGAAGTTTACATATACTCCACAAGACAAAATAATAACTGAATTTATAAAAATGACACCATTCAAAAGTTTACATGCCCTTAAATCTAACATATTACAAATTTTATGTAATATTAAACATTATGTGTAATATCAAATAATATATTATGTTTATGATTTATATTAAAACAGCTAAATAAATAAGTAAATAATGAATGTATTCATTATAGTAATCAAGTTTTTCATAAGTTTTTATGATTACTTTTTTCAAGTTGTGCATGTCATCCAAATTCTTCCAGGAACTGTCCATGGTGCTGAATTCAATGCCTCACGCCTTTCACTAGTGCTCTCCGTGGTGCTGAAATGACTCTGTGGCCCAGACCAAATTATGTTTGTATGGGGTGACCATGATCAAGACTCCTTCACATCCCACAGTACACATTTTTCAGTATATTTGTGTTCCAGCCTGAGCTGGCATGCACACCTTTACTGCTGTGTTGTTGTTGCTACGTATGTTCGAGTAGGTGGACGCCCATGAACGGATGTGGACGTGGCTTTCTCTGTGTGTGTGGGTAGGCAGTCAACCATAATTGGCTACATTCTCCTCACCATCTGGTCCAATTAGAAGCTGTGATTTCCATCCTGGTGTGGGCACGGAAAGCAGCCAGAAGGCCCCCTGCCCAAAATGCCAACGTTCTTCTTCTTCATTCCAAGGTTACTGAATCAAGAGCATTATTGGATTGAGATGATGCCATTTAGGATGCCTTCTTAAAGGAATAGTTAACTTGAAAATTCTAATTTACTCATCCTCAGGGCATTCAAGATGTGGATGTGTTTGGCTCTTCATTTTAACAGATTTGGAGAAATTTAAAATCACACAAATTACTTATACTTTAAATGGATCCTTTATAGTGAATGGATACCGTTAGAAATGAGAGTCCAAACAGCTGATAAAAATTTCACGATACTCCACAAGTAATCCACATTACCCCAGCGTGTCAATTGATGAAACAAACCCTTTATTAAGAGCCCTCTATCCATATTGCTTGGTGACTGAATCAGGAGAGAAATATGCATGCATTATTTACAAGCAAAAGCAGTTCTAAACAAATATGTTGGTGGACTTTGATGTGTGAGGACAACAGAGGATGGACATTTTCACTGGAGGAATCATTATTATGGGTTATGGACTCATATTTTGGCCAGAAGAAATGGTTTAAAATGAAAACACCTTGATGGATTTGTTTCTTACAAACACAGCTTTACACTTCACAAGATAATAATTGACGGATTGGAGACTCGTGGATTATTGTGATGTTTTTATAAGCTGTTTGGACTCTCTTTCCGACGGCACCCATTCACTGCTTTCTGGCCATACACTCCTAAAATAAAATTTCTTATAGACATTGATGGTTCAATGAAAAACCTATAACATCCGTGGAAATTTTCATTGCACAATATGTTCTTTATAGTGGAAAACCCTTGGAAAAAGGGTTATTTTATGAACTTGAGAACCAAAATGGTTCTTCTATGGCACCACTGTGAAAACCTGCAGGAGCCTTTATTTTTAAGAGTGTAGTTGTTCTTCTCTGAGGTGTTCAGTCAT
This sequence comes from Carassius gibelio, assembly GCF_023724105.1. NCBI lineage: Eukaryota > Metazoa > Chordata > Actinopteri > Cypriniformes > Cyprinidae > Carassius > Carassius gibelio. The sequence goes on along the minus strand of NC_068417.1, from coordinate 23,839,777 downwards.
CCTCCAGTGGACCAGGCCTCTCTCACAGGTCACTGGTCCCAAGTGGCTCTTCCATTCCCGATGTAACCGAGTCCAAAGCATCTAACCCAGCTGAAAGTTCCTCACCATGGTGATAATGACTGTACTGCCCTTTTCCCACCTTTTGATCCGTGTCAACGGGGCTGGACTGCATCGCTGGCCATTCAGCCACCGACTCTGACATTTAGAAGAGTAAACGTTTGAGAGGATACCGAGCAGCCCTATTAATGTCAACAGTTGTGTTGGGTAAGGGTCGCTATGTTCAATCTCGTAAAGCACAGTGACTGTGAGAATGTTGCAAGGTTTGATGCGTTTATTATAGCTGGAGTTATACTATAGATTAATGTGTTGCTGATGAAGTCGACGTTGCCTCTAAGTTTGTATGTTTTATTGAACTGATGTCACTTTTTAATTGAAGCACAGCATAAGGTTCTTTAGTTCTTTTATGATATGAAGAGAAACACAAGGTTAGTGTTTGAATCTAAATTTGTAATTTATGCCTTTTATGTCAAGTGTCTTGGAATTAAATTTGGCTGCTTATAAAGCTGTGACAAATAGAGCGCTGGTATTGTTATCCATTTAGCAACGTTTGAATTCTTGCCTGTCCGTGACAAAAGACATGACAAAACTATACTCAGGAATGGCAATTTTTTAAAATAGAATGGAGCAGTCGAGTTTATTCAAAACATTTACACAGACTTGGTGGATTCAAACAGTTCCTTAACCTATTTTTGCATGTGATTCAGTCAACAACAAGATAACTGAATGTGACATGAAAAATAATAAAAAAAACTTTAATCTTTTATTTAAAATAATTTATTTATATTTATTTTAATCTGACGGTTTAATGCCATGCATTTATTTATTTATCCCAGCCTTGACCCAGGATTTCAATCAGAAACTAACTTGTAAAACAAGGGTTATTTTACAAAAAAATACAAAACAAAAAATACTAAAAATATTTTATTTATTTAGTTACACTCAATTAATTTTAATATTCATTCTTTTAGTCTTGACCCAAGGCCAAGCCAAAAAAAAAAAAGAAAATTAAAAAAGAACAACAACAACCAAAAAAACTTCAAATACCAAAGTTAAAATATGTTCCTTTTAATCAAAAATACAAACCCTGGGACATAAATGTCCAAGCATGTTGTTTAGAGGCTTACTAAGAAGACAAAAATCAAAGCAGTTCATTCCAGGAAGAAATTTATTTGCAAACTATTTCCAACACTATGCATGCAAGTTATAACAGGCATGTATCTGCAGCTAATTGCATTGCCTATCTAATTTCTAAAATTTATGCAATTATCATGAACGGTAATTACGCTGCACAGCTTGAAACAAGAAGCAATTAGCATAACTAAAACCGTGAGTCAGATTTGTGTTCAGTGAATGCCCCCGTCAGACCTATTCTTTTCTTGTCACTTTAGATTTTGCTTTTTTATTTTTTATTTTATGAATTCCAAGAGTCTGTGTACGTTGGATTTTGAATATAGAGCCGAGGTCTTTCGGACCACAGTCCAAATTCAGACAACAAGATATTTTTTCCTCCCCACACCATGAACCATTTATCAAAATGCAATTAGCACAAACAAGCATTTTGATCTCCACACATAAAATGAGCATCCGAAGAAGCATATATAGAATGATTTAGGTCAGTTTTGACATTTCTTCACTGAGAAATGGTTATCAGCTTTTCAAAGACGTTATTAGGAACACTGTGATAAAAATGTCATATGTGGACATTTTAGAATAGTATTTTGCAAATACTATTTGAATGAGTACTGGACCTCAGCTTTAATTTCTTCCTAGTGGAGCAATTGTAATTCTGGATCCATGACTGGTTTAATTTTGAGCAACTGTTCCTTTAAATGCTAATTAAGGCCGCAGTAATGCAGTGTAATAATAATGATGTATATGGGGCTCCCCTGCTCCTTATGGTTATTTGGAGATATTCTGAGGGGACAATAATAAATCTGTGCTTAATTTCCTTTCTTTTTTTTAGCATCCTGCCTAATCATCATTCACAGAGAAAATCTCTCTATCTCCTGGTTTTTCTTGAGCTTCTTCTCTCTTCCTGGTTTCCTCTGGTGGTTTCCTGTAAGGATTTTCTCACAGACTTCTCCTTTAATTTAATTTTACGCTCCATTAATAAGAAGTGAAGGTGTTAGCGGGGTGATTTGCAGACTTCGGAAGTGGAAGAGGAGACCGAGAGGTTTATTTTAATCCATGCGACAAAATGGAAATGAGCGTTTGTAGCGTGACTTCACCTCAGTCTTCGCTTGAGAGTCTAGAAAATTTTTGTTATTGCAGCTTTGGCTTTATATTTTGAAGAGTTAGATTAGATCTCAGATAATTTATTTGAATTGTTAAACTTTGCTAAATTAGTCTGAATTGTGTATACTTTTTAAAAAAATTTTAACTTTTACATTGTATTATATATATTTTACATATTTTAGTTTTACTGTTTTTTTATTGCAAGGTAAAATGCAAACAAGTTTTCTCAAAGACCTGCTCAAAGTTTGTGTCATTTATCTAAATATTTTGATTTTTGTTAATTCACTTGTTTTATTAGTAGTGGAAACTGTTTATTTATTAATTTATCTGCTGGTTTAAAAATAGAAAACTGTAATTCCATGATTCACAAACAACTTCAACTTAATCATCAAAGCTAATCTATTTATTTTATTATATATTCAATACAAACCTCAACATTTCAAAGAGTTGTATTTGCACACATTAGGAAACACAACGTTTAAAGCCGGTCTCTTCAGGTGCATCGCCATGGCGGTCAACAACCTGTTTAATAGGCTGGCGCCTGTTTTTCTAACAGCACGCATGTTTTCACTCCCCTGCTGATTATAAACTGACGGGCCTCAGATGTACACAAGGTTATGTTGTTTACTTCATCTGTCCAAAACAGCAGGTCAACAAATAGCTTTGACTACCTAGCTCTTGTTCGGGCCTCTAGCCAAAATGGTGACCGCGGCCCCCTAGTCTCTCTGCTGCTAAAACTGGAAAAACAGCGTCTGGCACCCTCACCCATTTCCTTTTTCTGTTCGCCATGTGAAATGCACAAGCTGGTGGTGCAAAATGAAAGTGATGTGACATTGTGGCCAAGTATGGTGTCCCATACTCTGAATTTAAACCATCCAAGTGCACAAACTCAGTAGTGAACACACACCGTGAACACACACCTGGAGCAGTAGGCAGCCATATGTTGCAGCGCCCGGGGATCAGGTGCCTTACTGAAGGGTCTCACCTCAGTCGTGGTGTTGAAAGTGGAGAGAGTGCTGGTTATTCACTCCCACCAACGACAATTCCTGCCGGACATGAGACTTGAACCTATGACCTTCGGGTTACAAGTCGACACGATTGCCCCAAATAAACCGAAGCTCTAAGTACATGTTGTTGTCTGTATTTGGGCGTGCGTAGGGCTGGGTGATTTTACAAAAAAAATTTAAATCTCAGTTTTGTTTCCAGAATGCTTGACTGATTATTGATTGATTTATTTTTTAACAATTTTTAACTAGTAAACTTTCAAATGCAATTATGTAAAAATGTATGCGACTACATGCGGTTGGATCATTCTTTTCTCTTTACTGTTATCACCGGCATATTGTTAAAGTGTCTAATTCTAACATTTGGTTAAATTTCTATCCAAATCGCGATTCCTTGATTTCTAAAAAATGTAATCGTGGCAAAATAATAAATTCTAATTAATCGATAAAATCTGGAAAAATCACCCAGCCCTAGGGGTGCGTCGTTCCCTGGTTGATTACAGTGGTTTACGACATGCATCTACATTATTTCCAGAGCAAATTGTTACTCTCTGTATTTTTCCATTTTTAGCGGTGGGGGTTACAGACTCAGTGTTTGTTCATGTTCCTCGGGTTTGTTGCTGGTGCGGTTCAGTTCAATAATGTGACATCCAGCTGGATAACTCACCCGGGAGGGTGTTTTTTCATGGATGACATCGTTTGCAAAAATCAATGGAATATGTGACTGTGATTTTCCAAATGACCACGCAGGAAGGCCAGCTGTTACATCAGCCTTTTGGCTCATAATGGATCAGAAAACTTGTGGTACAGCAAAGGCATGGACTGGTTTGTATTTTTTTTTTAGATAAATGATTCTAGTTGAAAATCTAAAAAGCAAGTCAAGTCGTAGAGGCTCATTAATTGAAATATGATTATGTAAAAATAATTATGGACATTGAAATAAGTCAATATTAATTTTAAAGATTATCTGGAAACACCTGAAGATAAAAGCATTGAATTGTGTTTTAGTTTTCATATTTTCTTTCAGTAAGTCACTTTGAAGGTATAGTTCACCTCAAAAATGTAAGTTTGTGTCATTTGCTCGTCATTATGTTCTTTCAAATCTTTCAAAACAAGTTACTGACTAATATTAAATAAATATGTTGCCATATTCAAACTTGTTGCATGTTCGTTTTTGGTTGTGAGACCAATAGTGTTTGGTGTCAATAGCTGCATATCCATTTCCCCTTCAAGTTGGATGAATTGAAATTACGAAATTATGAATTACAAAATAACTATCTAGAGTGCGTGGAATGGTGCGCTGTGATTGGTTGAGTGGATATATCCCATTCTGCAAAAAGGGAGATTGTCGCTTGTCGCGGTTTTGAAAAAAAAGGGAGAAAACATGACCTAATAACAGTGAATATCGCATTTTGCGTAAAATATAAAAAATTACTTTTCAATACCGATCAGAAAAAATAACATTTTTTTTTTGGAAACTTTTATAAAAAAGGTGTTTTTTTCGCGATTTGGAACCAAATTCTTCATTAAAAAAAAAATGTATAAAAAAATGTATCAACTGTGATATACGTAAACCTACCAACATCGGTCACCATGACTTATTGTGAGAGGAGAAAATGGCATTTTAATCGAGTAATATTAAAAGAAACTGTGTCATTTTGCAAATATTTGGAGCAAGTTTATATATATACATATATATATATATATATATATGTATGTATGTATGTATGTATGTATGTATGTATGTAGTTTTTTTCATATTTTGGTTAATAAATAAATAAATAAATATGCTTTTGAGAATAGCAACTCTGTAATGGTTTTCTTCCTCCCAAGTGATGTAGCTATAAAAGAGCAGAAAAAGACTGATGGTAAAGAAGAGAAATAGAAAAGAGATGAAAAGAAAGGAAAAGTGCTCCTAATCACAACTACACTCTAAATCAGTGGTTCAGAAAAAGTGTCTCTCATCTGATCTGTCATTCCCTTAGCTGCTGGTATCTAATGGATTTTGAGTGTTTCGTATTGATCTACAACAGCCAATGTTCTGTATCAGGATAATTGGACTTGAATATTTTAAACTGGACATGGTTACATGTTAAAAACAGCTTGGTATTAAGTGTGATTGCTTCTTTTTGAGAGTATGTGAGAAAAAGTGAGAAAAGAGAAGTGAAATATGTGACATGAGGTAATTCAGCGCTAATGGTGATTGACGTGGAGGCGCAGAAAAGTGCAGATTGGAGATCGCTCTCAGTGTTAAGAGCTCTGGGTACGTGTTTTTAAAGCACTGATAAAACAACTCTTTTCAACTGATAGGAGAGACACCTCCATAACACATCTGACAAGCTTGGCAAGATCCAGAAATGTTAACAGCAATGTGGGACACAAAGGGGAGAGAAAGAACAGACAGGAAGGAAAGAGAAAGACAACCAAAACACAATATGTCATGGCAAAAGCCCTACTTTCAAGTTTTGTAGTTGATGAACATGCTGCACGAAGCTATCAGCTATAATTAAAGTCATTATTAAAGACTAAATCAGTTAAATATTTGATGCAAATTGTACATTATGGTGGTTTTTAATCTTATTCTGATTTAGTTTCAGGAACATGGAGAAGTATCATTTTAGAAACTACAAGAACTACAATAAGTCTTTTTTTTAGACCCTTAGAACTAAATAAACTCTAGGAACTGTTAGATCACAGATTCTTCTTTCTCTCATTGTGATGGTCTTGTAACTTAAAGACTGAATGTCCATCTGCTCTTGATTCTAATGATCTAATATTTTTTGGTGGAAAGTTATGCCTATGGCTGATTTTGCAGATGCCTTGTCCAAATACCCCTACTTGCAGTCTTGGCCATTTGAGAGCATGTGTGTGCGACAAAGTAAGCCCGCAAGACTGTCCCAGATCGTCAAAACACCAAAGCGCAGTGCCCTTAACATGCACTAAATCCAAACTATCTCGAAAATCACTCCGGAGTGTTATTCGAGGCTTATGCCGTAATGTTTTGGAAAAAGAGGTCACAGAATCCTTTCCAATGTAAGTTAAATGTTAATATAATAATTAGATACTACATATAATTTGCACATAGTGTTGCACATTTTATTGCAAAGATGAGTAGTGGTGGTATTTATTTTGTACGACTTTTGCAACTGCTTTTAATCACTTAATTAAAGCACCACAAATTGAGTTGTTTCATGTTACTGTATAGGCACTACTGAACAGACATTTAGAGGTTGATTTAACCTGTTAAATGTCACCCCGTCCCGTATACGGGACGCCTACGTTGACTATACTATATTACAATCAAATTTAATCTAATCTTGACAAACTATATATCGTTGGAAAGGTCTAAGACTCCCAAATATATATTATACCAATATTTTTTGTTAAAAATTATGTAGGAAAATTAATAGATCAATTTATGACAAGAGTGCACCCTCAGAAATCTACATTACAAAAGGAGCTTTGACCTTTGTTTAAAAAAAAGACTTCCTCGTTTCCTCTATCACATTTTAGAAATCATCAGAAGTTATATATCACTTGAAAACATAAAATTTCAAAATTCATCCTTTAAAACCCATTTTAAAATCAGACATTGCATTACCATGTAAATGGCACATCAAAATCATGTTACAAAATGTTTTCAGTCGAGAAATATAAAAATTTAGGTTTTTATCATGCACATTCAAGTCTATCTTCAAAAACGTGAGTGACAGTTATCAGGTTAAAAATGCAGTATTTAAAATCTAAATAAAGCTATGTAAACTCTTGCATTTTTACAAAACTATAAGTGTGTCCCATCAGGTAATGAAAATGTATACACACACCTTTGGTCTTTATCCTCACTTGAACACTTGGGTCGAATACAGAAAATACATCATATAGGTCAGGGGTCGGCAACCTACGGCATGCATGCCAACAGTGGCATGCAGAGGGATAATCACTGGCATGCAAACAATAGGGAAAACTGCGTATTGATGTACATTTTGAGGTATTATAAAGTTTGAGAATTAACTTGCACTAGTCTACAGATGTGCGAGCAAACGCTGCACATACTGGGCCCTTAAGATCAAAGCCTCAGCGGTCTAACAGCACTTGTCAATGTCAAAATGACTGAGATGACCAATTAAATCAAAGTAGGTGGGGTTTACTGTTCACAGAAGCAGGGGTGAAGCATCAGTTTAAAGTTAAAGAGAGTGAAGTAAGCTGCTGGCACAGTGGGTTACCAGAAAAATTAAAAACGGCACGTCATGCCGAAGAGGTTGACGACCCCTGATATAAGTAATCAAGTGGCCAAGTGCAAAGACCACAAGTGCGGGTATTTGAACAAGGCAATTGATTACCAGGGTTCAGGCATGTTTAAGGGCAGTGGCCCTCCAGGAGTAGGTTTGGACATCACTGATTGCCAGTTCTTCTAATTCTAATGGTCTTTTATTTTGCAGGGCGAAAGTTGTTGTTGTAGTTTCAGTACCCTTGGAAATTGTTTTTTCTGATTCAAAAAGTTTTTCTTTGATTCTTATAGTTTAATAGTTTCTGTTAAACCATAAGGACCTTCTAGTGGATGGCTGTTCCATGACTAATTCGAACTGTCCTGTAGTGTCTATATAGATAGTTTCTTCATCTGATTCTAATGGTTTTGTAGTTTCTAGAGCGATGGTTCTCTGTGGTCTAGAAACTATATACAGTATATAACCATACAGCCATTTAAAGTTACATAGGTGGTTTATAGTTATTGCTTGTGTTTTCATCATTTGTAAATTGCTTTGGATAAACACATCTGCTAAATGAATACATTTAAATATCTTAGGTTAAATACATGTCTGTCTCTGATTCTGATGGCCGTATAGTGTCTAGATTAGTGGTTCTATTCCTGATTGTTGGCTACTGTATGTTTTATTTTCTTGACTGAAGGCCCTTTTAATAATTTTAATAACAATTTTGTTTTGTAATGTCTATGAAAATTAACTGTGGTTTTATTGTAGTATACGTGTAGTAACCATAGTTCTCTTTCAGTCTCGACTTCACATCAGATGATCGACAAATTGGGATATCGCTTAGATAGACCAATCTAATTAGAGTGTAAACTAAACAAGCCAGTGCACATTGGCATGCAATTATTGCATCCAGATGCAGTTGATCACAGCGTGAGCATAAAAAGGCAGCAGGTGCAATGCATTCCAGCTTTTCACTTCAAGGACGCCGAAAAAGATTGGTTCCTTAATGCCCCTATGTTCCAGACTGGCTTCTTTGGCAACGCGGTTGAGAACCTAGAGCTGGGCGTAGGCAGGCCGCCCCACCCAGAGCAAGAGGCCCCAGGACAGGTGACCCAGAGAGAAAGGAAGCTGCGAATCCGTATAAGCCGTATGAGCTGTGCATATTTTTTTTCAACTAAATGTTACTGTTATCATAATGCTGTTCATATAAAAGGAAACAGACAGAGGGATTGAGCATATAAAGCCTGTAAGAGCCCAAGAGGGAAAATGTGGGGTGGGAAAGGGGAGAGATAAATTAAATCAAGGCAGTGGTAATTCGCTTAAATACTGAGATAGTGGCATCTTACTTCAGCCTACTTGGACCGCACACTGAGGGGACCCCGCTGGGCATATTAGTTTAGGACTGGAGAATGTATAAAGGGATTAAACTGGGATTATGTTATACATCTCCAATGCAAGAGGTTGCTTGGGAGGGAGAACAAGAACCAAAAAGATACCTGGTAAATATGATATGCATACAAGTATTATGTGGACAGTGTGCATGAGGACATTCAGAATATAGCCTTATACCCTTGGGCACGGCACTTGTATTTATGCATTTTGCCAAAGTGTTTATCCAAAGTAGCTTTATGCATTACAATACATTTTAGCAGTTCATAATGTTTGTTCCATGGGAATCAAACCTATTAACTTGGTGCACTCTAGAGTAACACACACATAACCCTAGATTGTTGCAGTGTCACGGTCCCTGTAGTATGTGCACTGTAAATTTACCATTATTTGAGCTAAATCCTATGTAATTTCTGTCAATATTATTGCTGATTTAAAATATTTTATTGACACTTGATAAGGGGATTACATTATTTTCCCATTAAAGTAGATAAGAACTGTAGATGCTTATTGCATTCACAGAAAACTGGTTTCAGGATGTGTTCCAAGATGGCTTGCCTTGCCTTAAAGGGACTTTGGATAAAATGATGAGCTAAAAGCTAGTTTCATAATTAATTATACCTTAGAATGTGCTTTGTAATGTAAAATGGGCTGTAGAGAAGCAGGAGGTCTTTGTAGCTAACAAGCAAGGAATTCATAAACTAGCAGGTGCAGAGATATCAGCCAGTGCATACACAAATATTCATGCACAGAGGCAGAGTAGTTCTGCCTTACAGAGTAAGACACCGCCTGTCACAACACAATAAAGTGAGCAGAGGAAGGCCACAACACAAGCCATGAGAGAGCGAGAGAGAGGGCAGCAGAGGTCATGTCTGAGATAAAAAGCTGTACAAAAAGCATTGCTCATGGAGGAATTGATTTCACATTCTTGTATGACTGCCAAGCAGAAAACAAAGAATAGAGCTTTTTCCTCCGGTCCCTGTTGGAACGGGGAGCACAGAGACTATGAAATAAACACACACGCATACTGTAGCCTCAAATTTGTATCATGTATGGGATTTATTTTAGGGAAATTAGTCATATGCAGTACTTGCTGAGGAACTCATAATGTATTTAACCAACTGTATGTAATTGGCACGTAGCTCGTCCCACACCATTTGTGCTATGATCATAAAAAGCACATCAACATATGTGGAAAATTATTAACTCTTTCCCCGCCAGCATTTTTTAAAAAAGTGTCCAGCCATCACCAGCGAATTTGATGGCCTCCAGTATATTTTGATGTATGATCATTTGAATATGCAATACATCAAAATAAAAATCAGAGCCTCTACTTAAAAAAAAAAAAAAAAAAAGTTGTAATATTTATTATCAACACTTTTTTTATCAAGACTTTGAATATAGTTAGGTTTCATAGAAAAGGAATATTTTGAGCAAAAGTTGAGAAACTCGCATTTTTATTAAATCCTGCACCTGGATGATATTCAGTACAATTATCAAAGCATAAATCCATTAAATCACTTCCATCAATACCTCCAAAGCTTGCACAGACATATACCGCTTCATGGATCAACATTTTATTGCATAACATTATGCAGTTTTCATTTATATGTTGTTTATTGCCGATGATCACATTATTTTTTCAAATGCATCTGTTTAAATAAGAGATTGCTCGTTTCTCCATCCTGTTCATGTGTTTTTGTTTGAGAGGTTTTGTACTCGTTCAGAAGATGTGTACTAGCGCCCTTGAGTGTATAACAGTGAAAACATTAAAAGCAGTAAAAACCCAAAAACTTTGGTGGGGAAGCGTTGTCTTCTAAATTACGAGATAGCTCGTCAATGGCTGGGAAAGAGTTAAACAACTGAAAGTGGTGATAAGGTACCTTTTAGACTTACAGTGGGTTTTTTGAATACCCTAGAAGCTGCATACAATGCTGTCATATGCAAATAATGAGCAACCACTCAGAACACAATAGCAACACGTTAGCAACCAAAAATCCACTCAAAACACAATAGCAACAAGGTAACAACAGAGAAACCACCAGAACTCCTGTGCATCGCAACATGCTAACAATGGATACCACTCAGAATACAATAGAAACTGCATAGAAACATGCTAACAACCAAGGAACCGCACAGAACACAGTAACAACATGCTAACACATGAGAAGCCACCCATAACACACTATTAAATGCATAGCATCATTGGATCACCAGTCACTGCATAGCCACATGCTAACAATGAAAACTTACCTAAAACGCAATAGCAACATGTCAACAACTGAGAATCCCCACCCCCACCCAAAAAAAAAAAACACAAAAACAATACGCTAACAAATGAGAATAATTTAGCCAAAACACAATAGCGACATGCTAACAACCAAGAAACCACCCAGAACACACTACCAGCAGCATGCTTGGAATCCAGAAACCACCCAGAACACAATAGAAACATACTTACAACTGACAATCTACCAAAACACAATAGCACAATTGCTAAAAACCAAGAAAGCACCCAGAACTCCACGTCAACCGCATAACATCATGTCAACAACCGAACAACCAACCATCGTTCCAGAAACATTTGTTTGCATATGTTTGAATTTGTTTGCTTGTTTGCAACTGTAGATGTGTTAGTTCTGGGGGGTATGTTTGAGGATAAGCGTGCAGATAACCTTAGCTTTCGGTTCCAAAATCGGAGGTTACTTTCAGGGTATGCAAGTAACCATAGTAACTTGCTCTCTGAAGATAACCTGCTCAGGAGCAGGTCATGTTCCAGGGTTAGTTCACTGTGATCTACTGACGAGCCTTCAGTGAGCGTGACAGTGTGCACAACATATATCATATATAATATTACCATATGTAATATAGACTGACATATATATATATATATATATATATATATATATATATATATATATATATATATATATATATATATATATATATATATATATATATATATATATTTATATATATATATTAGTATGATACGTTAATGATGAAGAGCTAACATGGTTATTGTTTATTTTATTGGCATATATAACAGTTATCTGTATAAATTATGAAACACTATAAAAAGGTAATGTTTAATTTATTTTATATATATTACGTTTTATATTATCATCTCACACATGAATAGGCATGTTCTATGTTCTATTCTATGTCTAAATTCTAAATCAAAATACATATCTGAAATGACTTTATATATAATTAGCATCAAGAAAGAAATGGTATGCTTTTTTTTTGCGTCCGTTTCCATGGTGACTCATAACTTTTTAATTTAGAAGGAAATATCTGAGTTACTTTTCCAAGTAATGTAATGCTAGTTACTTTGTTTCCCAAGTCTTGACTGACAGGTCTCGTGTTGCCATGTTGAGAGAAATCGGGAATACGTCCCTGAGGCATTGTGTGGGCTGTGATGTTACTGTAGTTCTAGACTAAATATGAACATTATTTACTCTTCTCACTGCACAAAAACTGATTCAGTACTCCCTGAGAATGAATAAAGAAAGTCTAATGCAGACTCAGAATATTATATAAACCTGCAATTATTAAAAGTTAAAAAAGACAAGTATAATTTATTTATCCCATTTTATTAACCAGTGTCTTTACTATTGACATGGGATGATCCAATTCAACCATACTAAAAAGCAAATATGACACAGTTGTGTTTAATTTTTGTTATTGGTGAATAACGTTGAAATTTCTTCTCCTGCGTCATATTCTTCATGCAATTTGTTTGAACTGCGCCCTCTACCGTACAGACGTGAATTTACATTTCCTTCAGCCTGAGGCGCATTCATTGCACTTCTGTTGTGAAAGGGGCTTTTACATTTGTAAAATAATAACTTTTTATATTAAAAACAAACAAGCAAGCCCTGTCCAGATTTAAAAAGTAACTCAAAAGTAATGTAATGCATTACTTTCAATTAAAAGTAACTAAGTAATGTATATATAACTAGAGAACTGCTTATCCCAGAGCTTCAGAAGCTTAGGTAACTTTGCTTTAAAGTGAAAATTGCTATAAACCCTGTAGCCTGTAACACTTTCAATATTTTCTTCATAAGAACTGCTAATGGATATGATCTATCTGAATTCTTTTCATTAATTCAATTTTTTGTTCCATTTCTAAAATCCAACCATACCCACTAAACAAAAAAACGCTGTCTCAGATTTCAGCTCATAATGCTCCAATTATCTGTAAGAGCCCATTTGTGCAGCACATGGTTACCACAAGGGGAGTTTTCCTCTAATAAATGTCTATGAATGTGCACCTGTCAGAATTATACCAAATGCCACTGATAAGTGGGATTTAAATGTAATTTGAACCGACTCACTGCCTGTATTGCTGGTGCAGTGTTCCATTCGCTGAAGAAATTTAGCATTTCATCTGTAATAGATGAAATTAGTATGATGTCGCTCAGATGGAGACTGTGGTTGGCATGTTATAATGAATTACACAGAAGAAATGATCTGCATTACATAGTATTTCTAAATGTTATTAACACTGATACATATAGTTGAATGAAATGTTTTAGAGTTCAGGGTTTGTCTCATTAGATCGCTTTCCTTTGATTTTCAGCAATATTTTATTGAAGCACTAATGTAAAACAGCTTTTTTGCTTCTTTTTTTATTCATTTTTCTGGTGCGCCAAATGAATCTGGAAGTGTCGCTTCTGAGTGTTTGTTTGTAAGCAGTAAATTCATCTCTGAGATGCTGAGATCTGCATTATGCATTACTGAAAATTATATTAAAAGTGGACTGAGAAACTGAGAGTGGAAAAGTTGCCAAGAGTGAACTATAAACAGCACTAAAAAAAGAGTATCGAGGGAAGCGAGGAGGCATGCGAGGTGAAGAAACCAGGGAGATGGAAGACCCGTGGAGCCATTAGGATCACGATTGCTGCCTCTCTATTTGTCTTTTTCAATTGTTCTAACTTTTAGTCTCTATAACAATTTTTTTTGTCAGTTTGTTTTCTCAGTTAAGATGTAAACGGGGGTATCAATGACATATTTTGAGTGAGCTAATTAGCGACTGATGAAACTTGACGTAATGATTTTGAGAGTCATTGTATGTGTGACAGCAGTTAAATACACTGAATGGTTTGAAGGGAATTCCAGATAGTGCACAGACTTATGGTTGTGAGTGTAAAGCCAGGTGAGATTATTGTAAGGTCCACTTGAGAAACCCAATCCGAAATGAGCGTAGAACAGTGAGTCAACTTTTATTAATTAAAATTAATTTTTGATTCAAAATCTCCCCAAAGTCTGTTCCTCAAAGTCTGTTCCTCAAAGTCTGTTCCTCAAAGTCTATTCCTCAAAGTCTATTTTTTTAGAATGAAGAAGATGAAAAATAGCAGGTAATCAAAATGCACTTGCAGTACAGTTGCAGGGAAATATCTTATATTAGGCAAAATCATGTTCTGAAAAACCAGGTTTTCCATTTTCCACCCCAATTTTCCCAAATCCAAAAAAAAAAACAAAAAAAACAGAGGAGAAAGGGGAATGTAAAGCTGCCTTTTCATGCCTGTTTATAAATTGTGTTGTTTTTGCGAGATTATCTCTTCTTGACCTTATCACATTATCTGAGAAAGGTACTTATGTATTATGAATGACATGACTATTTAGGGCTCTTAAATATGCTAAATTGCTCATTAGATATGCAGTGATTACAGAGGACAACCAGGGGACTTCCTAGATCTATTAGAGTAGGAAGGGAAACAGGAAGAGAAGGAAGGAAGTACGGAAGTATGGACATGAAGACAGGAAAAACACAGGGAGGAAGGAGACGAAGGGAGTCACAGAGAAAAAGGAAAGAAAGAAAAAGAAAGAAAGAAAGACAATGGAGGCAAGGAGAAAAGAACAAACACTGAATGGTATGGACAGAAGAACAAATTATCAACAAAGAACCAAGTATTGAAGAGAAACTGGAAGAAGAAGTGTAGATGGTAATCAAGGAAGGACAAAATGAAAACGAAATGGGAAAAGGAAAAGGAAGGAACAACAAGGAAGTCAGGAGCCAGAGCTAGATATATATTCATATGGCTGCATGTCAAGTCTGGCCAATGTTAGCGAACAAGCCAATTAAATATTTATCTGTTTACCGTAGTCAAAACAGATGAGCTCAGAATGCT
The DNA here is from genome assembly GCF_023724105.1 of Carassius gibelio. Lineage (NCBI taxonomy): Eukaryota > Metazoa > Chordata > Actinopteri > Cypriniformes > Cyprinidae > Carassius > Carassius gibelio. The sequence goes on along the minus strand of NC_068417.1, from coordinate 23,824,741 downwards.
TAAACAGATCGGATGCCAGCCTGAGCCAACGTGAGCACATTGAAGCACACATAAAAGCAAACTGTCTAGTGTGCGGAAATTTCTATAGCTATCAGATGAGATTCTTTTAGAAGCTGCTGGCTTGAACAGTTCTGATCCGTTTCCTATTGTGGTATTTCACTTTGTTACTACAGGGCTGTTTTAATTGCTCTAATGACTCTGGCGTTAGATGGAATGATACACGATACACAAAGCGCACCCAACAACTTTCAGAAAGCTTCTGTGCTGCTGTAAATGCTGTCCATGTTGGCATGCTTAGCCATGTTTGTGCTTAGGTGCGTGTGTGTGGGCTGCTATAAGTAAGTGCCAGATAAATTCCTGAAAGATTAATAAGGCCTATCACAGAGATAAACGGGCAAAGATTCGACCACTAGCAGAGGGAGTGCTGAGAAGATACTTGCGTGATTGTGTGTGTGGGACTTGCTTTTTCCTTTATGTCTCCATGGTGACTTGCTCTGTTCTGGTTGGTTTCCATCCATGTAGTCGATCTTTGCTTCTTGCTCTTTCAACTGCCAGAATAAAAAAAAAAAAAAAAAAAAAAAAAAAAAAAACAGGATTAATGGAAGAGTTTGCTATCAACTTGATGATAATATCATTGAAACTAGATGTAGAAAACACACACACACACACGTTTGTTTTTGTGAAAAGTGGGGACATCCCATAGGCGTAATGGTTTTTATACTGTACAAACTGTATATTATATGACCCTTCACCAACCCTACATCTAACCCTAACCCTCACAGGAAACTTTTGTAATTTTTACTTTCTCAAAAAAATAAAAAATAGAAATAAAAAAAAAAATCTCATTCTGTATGATTTATAAGTGTTTTGAAAAAAGGGGACATGGGTTATGTCCTCATAAGTCACCCTCTCCTTGTAATACCTGTGTCATACCCATGCACTTATACAGAGTTGTGTCCTGATATGTCACAAAAACAAGAGCACACACACACACACACACACACATTTTTGTTTTTAGGAGCGTTTGGCTGATTATCCCCTTATGTTGGGTTTAGTACATATTCCAGAGGCTTGGGCAACTCATATTTTATGTACATTATATGTACATTGGGACTTTGTTAAAGAGTAAAGGGTATGTATGGATAATGGTATCTCCTGAGATGACAATAATTACATTCCAAGTTGGATAATTTGACCTTTGACCCCTAATAAGAGTCCTCTACTGTATTTGGACTCGGTGGAAGTTAATTAACTGGTCTCATAAGGCCATTGTATTGTTTAAGGAAAGTTGTCTGTCGGTAACCATCAACTTTGAACTTTCCTGCAGAGTACTAATTTCACCCATTAAATAATATATTCATATATAATGATGAAGTAGCGTATTAATGGCAAAGCTCATTATAAGCCTTTAAAATTGGTCTATTTTTTAAATAAATGAACCAGAACAATGCCTACAATCTACCATGATTTGCAGATAATGAAATGTTTTTTCTATGTAATGTGAATGGTATACAGTACAATCTATATACTGCAGAAATAGTGATATAAGCATATTAGCATGCTGCTCTGAAGATCTGCCAAAATCATCTTTTCTTGAGGGAATGGAGGGTCAAGACCTCTTCACATTTTGCTGTCTCTTTTGGAAACTGCAATTATCTCCCCTCATCTTCAGGACGATAACTGTAATAAGTCTAACAATTAGCACTGGGAATATATAATAGTGTTTATGAATATAACCATGCTGACTGGCAGAGCACATCAACAGAGAGATTAGCCTGTCAGCGGCCGGCCTTTCCTAATGTAAATGCTATCCCTTGGACTATCGAGACGAGAATAGCGTGGTCTGCTGAGCAGCTAATTTCCCCAACTTAACGATCACTTAAGTTGTTTATTGTCAACTTATAACCTCCTGGGTTATAAAACGTAATCTTACACTCCTACAATTTGTTTTTAGGACAGTTTTACTCCCAAAGACTTTTACTCAAGGGCTGTGAACTGAAAAGAAGCTTCCCTTGTTAGTTTGATGTTGGGGTTGTGTGTTGCTAACAAATTAGATTTTGTTGTCGGGTTTCCCATCACTGACTAACTGGCACCCTTGTTGAAATGGTGTTGAAAGTTGTCTTAAAGCAGCAAATAGGGGAAATACGCTCCATGCAAGCAAAATGATCCAATTCGACAGTTGTGCTTACAGAACAGGCCAGTTTATCATTCTGCAAAGCGTCCGAACTCTGCCGTAATTAGCCTGGTGACCTTGATGGAAAGTGTAGAACTGAACTACACTGGTGGTCGGAGATTCAACAGGAATTGTTAAACAACTACAATGCATATTTGATGGGCCTTCAAACAAAACAAATTCTTGAGAATGCATTAGTTTTGCAAAATGAAGAGGCCCTAGATGTCTCCCTTCCAGAACAAAAAAATCGGCAAATGTTATTGTGGATGTTGATGGCACTAATAGTTAGAGCGTTGACATACAACTGCACACATGGCGACACAAGTTCAATTCCCGTCTTGATCCCATGATGATCGGTCTCTACCAAATGCTTACCTGTCAACTCTCTGTGGTCCTATCTCAATAAAAAGGCATAAAAAGCCCATAAATAAAAGGGGAAGTCGTGGCCTAATGGTTAGAGGGTTGGACTCCCAATCGAAGGGTTGTGGGTTCTAGTCTCGGGCCGGACGGAATTGTGGGTGGGGGGAGTGCATGTACAGTTCTCTCTCCACCTTCAATACCACGACTTAGGTGCCCTTGAGCAAGGCATCGAACCCCCAACTGCTCCCTGGGCGCCGCAGCATAAATGGCTGCCCACTGCTCCGGGTGTGTGTTCACAGTGTGTGTGTGTTGTTCACTGCTCTGTGTGTGTGCATTTTCGGATGGGTTAAATGCAGAGCACAAATTCTGAGTATGGGTCACCATACTTGGCTGAATGTCACTTCACTTCACTTCACTTCTAAAAATAACTTATTTTTATTTTTTATTGTGAAAGTTTATGTTCGACAACTTTTGACAGGACTAGCTAAACCAGCACTAACCAGCAATAGAAAGTCATGTCATGCTGCACTGATCTTTTCAGCAGGGTTGTAACTTGCCAAACATGATCAGAGGGACTTTCTTTTCTTTGTGTTGTACCTGAGTGTGACTTTATTTTGTAGACTCTGCCAGAGAGAGCCTCAGTTCTTCCTGAAGTGACTTGTGCCAGGAAATCTTTTGTGTGGAGAACATCATCGAAAGGCTTGAGGATTTTTGACAGTGTACAGAGTATTGCTTCAGACTCCTTTCTGCTGTCTGTCTCCTTATTCGTAAACACACACAAACAGTCCCACAGCAGATCTAAAGGTGGGTGTTGTTCTAATGTAGTAGGGAACACATACTCACCATTCTGTTGGGCGAGTTCAGATAGACACAAAGACAGCTCTTGCTCTCTCTTGCTTTTCCTCGCAAATAAACCGTCAAGTGACAAGAAGCTGATCCACAGGGACTGGGAGAGCCACCAAAGAGAACAGAAGCTAAGGCAAGCATCATGCTTACCAATGTTCATATGAGGCTAGGGGTTGTATTTAGATCCTAACCCTAAGTATTAATCTTTGGTGAGTAACTCGTTTATGTTGGTAGCACAAACGGATAATACCTCAAATTGTGTGGCTGTTTGAGGAGAGGTGTATTGGTACTTTTCCAAGAGATAAGACTTGTATTTTTTGTTTGCCAGATGATGGAGTAGGTGAAGAATTCCCTGAGATCATAAGTGTCCATTTCTGACCCTGGAGGACCAAAGTCCAGCAAACTCCAACTTACCTTCCTAGAAGTTTCTAAATCCAAGGCCTTGATTAACTGGTTCAGGTAAGTTTAATTTGGGTTTGAGCAGAACTCTCAAGGGTTAGACATGCCTGCCCTTCTGGGACCAGAATATTGAGGAGACTTGAGGGTGGGCTCTTTTGTCTTGGGTCAGTAAGCACCCAATATCAGTGCTCTGGAACCTGCCCCCAACACTGTGGCATCATGCTGATGAGTTTTGCATAGGCAATCCAGACTCACTTTGCCATCAAAATGTACAAAACTCATTGGCTCTCTTGTTACATAGATAAACTAGGTGGAACTGGAAGCCCTAAAAAATCACACAGTCCAACAGATAAGCAGGCCCATGTTCAGCTACTTGGTCCATGTTCCTTTAGCAGAGTTGTACACTAATTCTTAGTACAGTTGATGGAGATGGTCCATATTCCTTCTCCCAACATCACTCTCAGACATGAGCTCATTTCCAGACAATTTTCTATTCCAACTGATGCATACACTTTTGTTTTTTATAAGACCTGTTGATATCAGTTTCTGGGGAACCATTTGGGTCATATAAAAGCAGACAGAAAAGGTTGTTCCTTAGGAAATACAGTTGTGAATCTCATTGTAACTGCACTGGAAATACTCTGTCTTATTTATAGGTTCTGGCATTGAAGTCATTTCTAAACCTTTAGAATTATGTCGACCATTCGTCAGCGATCCAGACTATGTTGACTAGGCTTTTGAGTTGTTGTGAGTTGAGTTGTCGAAAGGCCAAATGTAGTAGTTATAGAGTTTCTGTCTAATGGAATGCAATCTTTATTCATCACCTCACAAACAAGGCCAGAAGTATTCTTTTTCAGAAACTTGCAGTGTGCGATGTTGCTATTGAAGTCCATCCACTAGCACGGACTAGCACATCCTTCTGAGGCAATGTGGTGTTTATTTTGGAATCTCAAGGATGAAATATTGTCCCTTGCAAGTCTGAATCTTTTCATATGGAAACCAAGATCTCTTCCAACTTATCTAGGACATAAAAAAAATCCATCATTTTGCTTTTTAAAAGAGCTTTATTTGCCTAAACCCTTTGGGCAGATCCAAACCCTTCCATTCTTAAATTCCTCCTGAATAACTTGAATGATGTGTGACAAAACCTGTGCATTGCATTGAATTCGATCTGAAACATTCAAACTGATTTTTTTTTTATTAATTATTTTTATTCAGAGCTAGAAAGTTTCATGCAAGAGTAATATGCTGTTTTGAATTTAATAAAAACACTTGACCCAGTTAATCCACCAATTCCTCATTTTCCTCACTATGATGCATTTTAGGCGAATAAATAGCTCTATGTTTGTGATAAAGGTCAAGGCCAAATATTCTTTCTACATGGGCGGAGTGAAGGATGAACCACAGTATCGATGTATAATGGGATTAAGGATGCACTCTGTCTCCCTCTCTTTTTGTTATCGGTCTCATTTCATCATATTCTCTGCAGCTCTTTAGTTGGAAACTTATTGCTTTTGCTTGTGGCTCAAACTAATAAACCTGAGCCTAATACAGGAATATGGCATTTGGTGGGAGCTGTTAATAGATATATAGAGAAAATGAAAGCATAATCCACACTTATTCAGTGTGTGTATGTGTTTGATAATGAGGGACATGGAATGGAGGTAAGGAGATTTTGCAGGTTGTAACCCTTAATCTTTAACATTTATAAAAAGTGTTTAATTTTCTTTGTTAAAATACTCATGTCATCTTAATATGAATATACAACTGTAAAGGCTGTTTCTCCCAAAGTGTAAACACTGTGAATCTGAGGCTGTAGTGCTATAAAAAAATGTTGACTTATAACCTTTTGGTTCAACCAATGGCATGAGTTTGGGGCGGGGCTCTGTTGTCTGAATAGTAGATTCCTGTTGTTAGCTCAAAAGTTAAAACGTTACTTTAAAGCCATGGCTCACTCAAAAAAAAGTTTATATATATATATATATATATATATATATATATATTCCACAGAATAAACTTCACACAGGTTTGGAATGACACGAGGGTAAATGAATCATGACAATTTTCTTCTCTGGGTGAACAATTCCTTTAAGATAATAAAGCAATCTTTTGTCTGACATATATACTGATGAAAAATTAACCCTTAATCAGTACAAAGCTTACATTGTCTCAATCATTTGTATAATTCTTAATGTTCTGAATGGGGAAACAAGCTAAGATCAGTGTTAGCCTGTGAAATGCTAACATAAGCTGACAGGGTATTGAATATTCTTTATTGGGCTGTTCGATTTAATGACTGTCAGATTACAGATCAGCTAGCGTTGTTCCATTTAGATGAGGATTGATTACACTCTTAGCAATCAATGTGTTTCGGGGAGTTTTGCAGATGCCGGAATTACTCCTCACTATTTATTTTCTTAAGATAGCTAATGAAAGTAACCAACCAGATTAAGGTCTTAAATTCATTGAGGCGAGACCCGTCTCATGGCGGAGGAACCCCATTAAATCAGGGTTATCAGAAAAAAGAGCAACATCAACAAACAGCCATGCAAATCTGTATGCAAATGTGTAATGTTACAAAATGGAAAACAATGGATTGCACTTTGCTTTATGCAAATAAGCGAGCCGCACAGCATTGTGGGTGATGAGTGATAGAGATAATGATCAGAAAAGGGTGATTTCTCAGGGTGCGGGAGTGCAATCAGCTTGGTGTTTTTTTTTTTTTTTTTTTTTTTTTTTTTGTCAAAATTGTAAAGAAAACCCATCATGGGAAATCACTTGTGGCAAAGCACTTGTGGCAGGAGAGAAAGAGGTCATGTCGATGAAAGTGAAGAGAGGTGGAGGCTAGAAAAATGCGTGTCTGTTATTGAGCAGCTTTTGCTATCCAGTTTAGATTGAAATTCAGGGATAGTAAAACCACCTATTGGGATTTTTCCCCCCATAAAAGATTCATGAACAGACTAAATAATAGCTGTTCTCCAAAACTTAGTAGGTTGCCCATCTAGAAAGAACATAAAAGGTGGCTATTTCAAAAGAAAGGCAAGAAAAATATGCTACCTTCTAAGATAGCTTCCTTTGGCCAAATTCTAAGGCAACACAGAAAAGGCATAATAATACCTTTAGACAAGGTCTGTGAGGAAATGAAAAACATTCAAGATAGTGAGAAAGTCGAGAGGAATGTAATTCTAAATGGTTCAATCCAAGTAAACCACTATTTTAGCTCATATTTCTGTTTGCTATGTATTCAAGTTTAGCGTTGTTAGCTTAGGGACAACATAGCTGCTTATGAAGAGTTTCAGATTCCTTATTTACAGTATGATATTCCATCTCCATAAATTGTTGCCTTTGAAGGTTTTGTAACAAGGCTAATATCATATTTAAACAACCCTGTAAGCATATTGAAGTTAGTTAGTTTACCAATTATAATTATCTTACATTTAAAAAAAATATTAATATTAGAAGGGAGACCTTTTAAGGATATGCAGCACAAGGTTGTGGTTGTGTGTGTGCATTTGACTTTATTTACCATGTGTGGTCCTCAAACATAAATGTCTGAAGCAGCTGCCGTGGCACTTTATCAGCTGTTAACTGACAGCTTCTTGGCATGCAGTAATTGCTGAGTAGTATTTTGTTGCTCACTTTGAGCTTTTATTAATTCTTTGTCCTGGCCCTTCCAGTCGCCAGAAAAACACACAGTCATCAGGCCCTCCAAAGCTGCTGGAGTCCCCCCATTCGCCACATGATTCCAACATGAAATGTTTTCAGATCAGATGTACTCGCTTTATCATGTAGATAGGACTCTTCCTGGAGACCATTTTTTTTTTACTTTAGTTCCAAGTTGTGACTATACTGAGAAGTTTGCTGTCAGTTTTTATCACACTAGACTGATTTTCCCCTTATTTTTGAAAGAGTTTAGACATAATCACTGTAACTCACGGTTCTTCACTGAGCAGATGCCTGCAAGCTCCACCAACTTATCAGTCAAGTCATTTCATCTCAGTAGCTCACTGAACGTTCCACATTAATGCATCGCCATGAGCAGAAAAATTCTTTGTCGGATATGTGTGCGGTTTTTTTTTTCTTTCAACAGAAGTCCAGTCTCATCCATTCTACACAGGTTCTTAGCGCCAGTGTGTTTTACCTGAATGACTACGTAAGTTTGTCTTTTTGTCTCAGGCTCAGTAAACACTGCTTCGCACTTCCACGTTCAAGGTTTGGGTGCGAAATGGAGACAGCAGGCGAGTGTTGTACTGTCAAATTCATATTATGACTGATATATGGCACCATAAAAGTGAGAATGGTATTTTAGCTTTGCCAAATGTTGGATGTATAAGATGCTATAAGAGGTTGTGGGCGTGCAAATCCTGTCAGAGCGGAAAATTCCAGATACCGTAGAGGTCCATTACCTTGAAAAGCTGCTTCTAAATCCTACTAAAATGATATTGCGTATTAGCATTGCCAAGGATTCTGTTTCTTTTTCCTCCCAAACCTTAACTATTTCTTACAGTTTCACTCTTTTTGGTAGGTGTTTATTTCAACGGAGCAACCAAAAATCATCTGGCACTGCAGTAAGGAAGTCTGCATGTTGATCATTTATTGATTTTTCCACACCAGTTCATAGTCAGTGCTTCCTTTGACCACACAATATGTCATCGTAGCTAAGGTAAAAACAAGTCAATAACAGACCCAAGGTTTGTGGAAATACTTACTCTTCATTCAGATATCCCAACATTCCAGAAAGTGATGCAACCCACATTTAGAGACTATCCCACATAAAAAAATCCACTTTTTGCAGATATCTGAAGAGGCACATACCGGTTTGAATGGGCATGACACTTGACAATGCATGTCTCTTGGGTGAAGAACAGATATTCAAGTACGACTAGTGGAACAGAGTATAAACAAGAAACGAGAGACACTTTGACATCCGTGGCTGCTGCAGGCTACATGATACCCGGCACGTACAGTAAACCTCTCAAAGTCATCACGATGAAGGTCATATGACAGTTGTTTTGTTATGATGTATGTACTGAAAATCTTAAAAGCATCTACAAAGACGTTCCACGTCATCTCTTAAATCCAATATCCTTGAATCAAACGTCCTAAGAAGCGAAAAGTCAAAAATGTGAGCTTTAATCTGGTATACACCAATCATTTTTAAGTAAACAAAGCTTTAAATCAGACCTATCTGCTTGTAATTCATCTGCAAGGTGAAACAGCAGGACATGACCCATCTTCAAAGACTCTATTTGCCCCTGAAATTTGGTGAGCACCTCTGCTCATCTCCTTTGATGAAATATAAATGGGGGTGATTTATTTTCTAATGATTGATGTTCAATCACAGCATGTTTGTTTAGAGCGATACTGGCTACAGCCTGTTGAACATTTCATTGTGAGTCATTGGCGACTGCCACCGCCTGCGTTTATTACTCTGATACTGTAATTAGGCTCATATACAACCTCATTGGCATTGAGAAAATGCACTTATATTGCTAACATCAAGATTTGATGGGTAGTGGGCGTTTTTTGACGCACTAGCTGTCATTAAAGTAATGCTTGGTCTTCCGTAAGTTTGCGCGAAGGGGTCGGATGAGGTGTGTAGGTGACATAAAAGATATGGTAAAGCTTAGATGGGAAGGTTGTTCGCCTTCAAGCATGGACACAGGGACGATCTGAAAATATAAAACCTATGAACTTTGCTTAGCATAAATGAAGATTTTTCCAAGTAGCGTTTAGCTATAGTAGGACTTTTATAGAAGGGCATTTGTACAATCCACAGCCGATGCTACTAGATTTATCTAGATACTTCCTTCTGTCCTAGTAATGTAAGAATTATTTTGGCCTTGGATGCTCATATCGTCCACATGAGACAAAATACGGCTAATTATCTTAATGAAACCACAGTAATGTTTCTATTATCAGTCTAAGTGGGATAATTGTCCTCGTGAGATAAAGTGATCTTTAGCAAGATATTTGCTAAATAATTAGACTTGAAAAAACGCAGGTATTCAACTGCACGGCAGTTGGTGTAAAAATACATCAGTGGCAATTGATACTGCGGAAAGAGAGAAAGACGGAGAGGTTGTTGTGACACAAACAGTCATAGCAAAGGGAGAGAGCTTGTCCTCTGAGATTTAACTTGATGTTTGGGTCCTTCCTCGAGGGGTTCTGAGACAGACAGAGGAACTGGACTGGGAAATTAAGAATAAACAGACAAGTGCGACAAGTGGGAGTGCAGAAAGCGAGTGAGAGAGATCGACAATAACAGAGGGCAAATGGCAAGAATGGGCGATTGCCACCGACAGCACTGTAGAGGTAAATACAGTATGAAGTCACACATCTGAGCACAGTTTGAGATATTAAGATGTCACTGAAGCTCTACAGAAGACATATTTGAGATTACAAGGGTCTTATTCTCAGTTGAAACATTTAATATCATTGCATTCTAGGAGAACAGTTGAGATGGTAGAGAGATCTTGCTATGTATACTGTATATCTATACTGTTGAGTTAGATGTTTACAGGTCGTTTATCCTTCCTGAAATGCCTCCCTTAGTAGCTTGGGTCTTCTTTTCTAAGTATTATCTTTTTGTCCAGCCCAACTGTCCATGGTTTCTTTTTCTGATCTTGTTTGTCATTCAGTTACTCACTTCCTGTCTGTCGCAGACTTATGTTTTCGTCTAAATCCCATCCGCTGCTCGTTCTCCATGTGGTCATGGCTCTCTGCTCGGCATCGATTGCTGCCAAGCTGGATCGAAACATCATTTTCATCTTTGCTTGGTGTACTCACATCCACTTCCATCCTGCCCTGCTTGTTTTCATCTGCTGATGAATTATCTATCTATCTATCTATCTATCTATCTATCTATCTATCTATCTATCTATCTATCTATCTATCTATCTATCTATCTATCTATCTATCTATCTATCTATCTATCTTTTTGTCACTGACTTTATGTGGAAATCAATGTAAAGAAGTCTGATAAATACTTTTGGTAAACTACGAGATGTTAAAAAGGAAATTAATTGTGAGCACTTCAGAATAACACGTACAGAAAATAATTTTTTTTTTGCTTGTCCACACCCTGTGGCTTATTATACTGTACTTCTTCTTCTTCTACATCTTTCATTCTGTCTTATCTGACTTTCCGATTTCCTTTCATATCTGTCTGCCTTATTCAAATTACATCACACATCATCTTCAATTTCGGTTTCCTGTCTTTTTCTCACTTTCCCTCTAATAATAGTTTCCTCTTCATCTCTTTTTGTTTCTTCCTGACACATTGGTTGATGAAAAAGGATGTGATGTGAAGTACATATGTGTAGTTTTTTCAGGTTTTGTTAACTGGTAGAGATTCTGGAGTATCGTGTCTATTGCAGTTACACGCTTATGTGATGTTGTTGTGCTACATGGTCACAGAAATTTATAGTTTGCATTTTTAAGCATTGCATTACACTATATGCATGTGCTGTCTGAGGGACTGTTTCTGACTGCTGTCAGAGAGATGTACACATGTGGAGACAGCTTTTGCCTCTTTATAGGCCTCGAACGGTTAAATATTCAGACTTGTATGTGTCAAAATGCTCATCTTTGCAAGTATCCTCATAAACACAGTAATTAAGGTCTTAAGTGAAAGCAAACAGCTGAGAAAGAAAACACATATGTAACAGTAAATTGGATCCAGGTAGCTCTTAAGATGACAGCAGTCTAATATACCGGCTGTCTTTCATCCAAGTTAATCAAACAACAAAAGAGGGAAAATCTCTTTCTGCTCTTGACTAAATCACTTTCGTAACTCTGAAAAAAAAAAAAATTTACACAATGAAAACCATGCTGTATTTCTATACATTTGATTACTTTATACAATGTATTTACCATTTCATATTTATTTGTTCTTCTGTGTCCTATTGGTTGTAATTGGTTTCTTATTCTTATTTAATTGACTGGTTGTTTACTTGTCTTCAGTGCAATATTTGTATTTATTTTTTTGATATTGGCATTGGTGACAAGAATTATAACATTTATTTGGTATCAAAAATTTTGATTTAATAAAGACCTCTAAATTAAGGGTTTGCGATAAATATCGTCCGATAATTAATGCGCATCTCGTCAGTAAAGACGGTTCTCTAATCAGCGGTAAATTCCATCAGGTGTGCGATTTCACATAGAGCAGCTGTTACTACACAGAGCCGTTGTTTACTGACTAGCTGCGCAAATAAACGCTGATAATGAACGTGGATTTGCGCAGCTAGTCAGTTAACAACGGCTCTGTGATTATTTATTTATCGCGCACGCCTAATATAAATAAAAAATAACTAAAATGTGATACTGTTATTGAGAAATGAAATTCATGAATTCATATCTTGATGGGATTTTGGTCATATCGCCCATCCCTAACTGAAATAGTTTGTCAAATGATCTAACTCTTAATTGGTATCATGGCGACATTTGAGAGGTAATGTAACAAAACAGTCCAGTCCGTTTTGTCCCTTTGAGTGGGACTGTGCCTATTAGAAGCAAGTAGTTTAGGAAAAATTGTAAATGTATTTTCAGTTTGTAGATATGAACAGGCCAGTTTCGCCACACTAAATTTAATCTAGCTCTTTGCTTTTTTTCAGTTGCATATGTTACATTTACTTATCAAGTATTCATTAAGATGAAAGCATCTCTCGTTCTCAAATTCGGTCTAAATTTCAAATCTTTTTATGTTTACTGCCAGACGTGATTGTGTGTGCTTTTGTACTCTTGGAAAATCACAGCTTCTATGCTAAGGATAAAAATAAAATAAAATGATTTGATGCTGTTGACAAATCTTCAGGCCGTAGAATGAAGTGTCTGTGTGTGCATGATAACCAATTGTGATCGCTTGGAATATTGCATGTACTCTGTTGAAATGTAATCAAAGTCTTATTTTTCTTTTCCTCCATTTTTCCCCAGTGGACTTTCACAGAAGATTTGGGTGTCTTGAAAGCAGGGTCTTCCCTGGTTGGTTGGGAAGCTCTAAGTAAACAAAGCTTGTTACAGTGGTATACCTGACCTTTGGATCTGAAAAGTGGCAGCAGAGTCCTATTGAAACAAGAAGCCTCCAGAACCATCCAAAATATCATATAATGATGGAATTCAAATTAAACCTTGAATACTGATTTATTAGAGTGAAAAGGTAAGAACTTTTTAAATACCACAAACCTCTTGTAACTAAAAAAAATGCTATTGCTCTTAAACATCAGAACTAATGATAATAATGCAAATGTTGTGCTAAATATTGTGATGTTCTTGTGTGGAGCACCTACAGCTCTGCATATTATTCTGAATGTAATTGCAAATAGTGCTTTATCATTTTAGTCTTAAAATGATAAAGCACGATTTAAGTAGGACTGGGAATTGTTATTAATTATACTGTATTTCTGATTCAATAACTTACGTACGTGTGTAAAATTTAATTAAGTTTATACATTTAGCAGATGCTTTTATCCAATGCATTCAGGCTAATATTTTTTTCCTAGCATGTGTTCCCTGGGAATTGAACCCACAACCTTTTGTGCTGTTAACGCAATGCTCAGCCACTTAGCCACAGGGTCACACAGGATGTGTACTGATTTAATCAATAACTTTTAAGTAATAGTTAGAAGTTATTTCATTTTGGGTACTTTAGTAGAGTGTTCCACTTGTGTTATGTTCAAAAGCTTTTAAAAAAAAAAAAGTTCAAATCATTAATTCTTGATTCTCAAACCTACTGATAAATGCACCCAGCTGTGCCAGCATAAACTTTTTTTATCCAGCATGTAATTGTCCCAGCCAAAGGTGCAGTTTGCTTTTATATAAGAATACCTTGTATTGCCTCATATCTCTCTCTTTGTCATTATCTCTCTATTTGTCAGGCAGTCATGTGATAACTTTTGGTCTGATGCTCAACACATACAAAAACACACTTACTCAGAAATCACCGGACAGTCCCTGCTGTTCTCCTGCTGTGATTTCTGTTCCGACTCTGTGGTTCTACCGAGAAAGTCTGCTAGCCAATGGGGGGAAAGATACTATACTTAAGTCTGTGTGCACTGTATGTGTGTTGGTGCTGAGTGTGTTCAGCACACTGTAATAAAGTAGTGTTACAATGAACCGTTCTCCTTTAATAAAGAGAAAATGTGTTAAAATCTTTTTCAGCTATATAACGTTCATTAAAAACCATTGTGCTTTTTGTTCCAATGACAGCCTGCACAATGGCAATAGAAACGTCAGTTAAACCAAGAACAAAAAACTAATATACATCATATATCCACACTGTAAGTAATGTAGGTATTAACCTATGCTGCCATGGCTGCAATAATGGCTTGTATGTGCGTAAAGCAGAGGTATACATTTCGCATAAATAAGAAACCCAATATTTGTTCATGTGTTATAGTGCTTTTTCACATTTGCCTCGATTCCCAGTGGTTCCAGAAGGCGGGATTTATTTGCTTGCTTGTCTTCAGCTCCAGTTGCTTCTAGGGATTTTCTTTTGTTTGACAGAGTTTGTAGCTTCTCTTGAGGGTTCGGAAGCAAAGGGCCAATCATTGTATGGTAGCCGTCAGTCAGTCCACGTTTCAAAAACTTGGATTGTGCATGCTGAAAATATATTCACCTTGTCCCTAAGGAAAGAGCCAAGAGAAAAGAGGTGAAAAGAAAAACATTCTGATCAGATTTTTATCCTCACTGAAGGTACACTTACTACAGGGACCATAGAATAAAAAGTGGACTGAAAACGAAATGGTTGTTTGTTGCTTGCATCTTTGCAAGTGTTGTTCAGTTGTCAATCATCATTGTGCCTTGCACCAGAGTGTGCTGAAGACACAACAGTGATAGAACAACGCTTGCAAGGATGCAAGAAACTGGAAACCTTTTAATTACCAGCTCAGCTTTAGCCTGAGATTGTCAAAATCTGGTTCACATTTTGTTTATTCTAGTCAAGAATTGGAGATGGGAGATAGCCTAGCTGACATGTAAAACAACCAAGCTCAAATTAATTTGCTTTTGTGTAATCTGGTGAGCCTTGGCAAATCCAGCAATTAGTTCTTTCTCCAGAAGAAACTGGTTGAATCAACCTGGTACCTTGCAAACATGAGTTGGTTTCAGAGCTGACTAAAAGAAAAACCTGTGTGTCTTTACTCACAAAAGTTGCAGAAATCCAGCCAATCAGATTAGATCTTAACAGATCGAGAAAGTCTAGTTTTCTTTACATTTTGCATATTCTCTGAGCCTCCCACTGAGACTAACCACTAGGTTACACCATCTCATTTTAAACTGCATGGTAGACAGTTTTAAGAACCCCTATCTCCCAGGGAGCATCTCAAGGGATTGAGGTCTAGTGGGTAAAGATTTAGGGTCGTACACTCAACTGTGATGACTTGCTGACAGAGGCTCTTAGAGATTTTATCTATTAGCCCTTTTGGAAAGCACTGTAACTGTGAGTGTATGAGTGTCTTCTCTTCACTGTGTATCGTCTTCATCTCCTTCCATACACCAGTGCTCCTGTTAAATCTACTTGTCGGCACCCCAGATTGCCTTGGTGACATGTTGCCTCTTGTGCAATAAGGTGCTCGTGAGTGTGTGTTGCCGCATGAGAGAGACTGCTTGGCAAGCTGGGAACAGCTGATACATGCTAGTTTCATTTTTTCGGCAGCTCCGCCGAAGATAAGGGGCTTTCGGACAGACTGTTTAGGACTTTGTGTGTGCGTTGGGTTATCCAAGATAAATTCAGGCATGTATGGGATTGCGTTATTGGCCAATTCCTTTCTTCTCCCTACTTCTGTCCTGACTCCTTAGGCTCATGGCAGCATTTGTTACCTGGTCGTCTTACCGAGGGCTTCTTCGCCTATTAGCAATAAAGACCAATTTGACTATCATGATATAGACTTGCCCAGTTCTTCAAAACCGAAACTCTTTTGAGACTTGTTAATGAGAGCAGTGGGTTATTTCCTGCTATGTTTGTTCATTTGTTTGTTGTGTGAGAAACCGAGCCAAACCCGATGGAGTGGAACCCTGCCAGTTCTGGTGGAATGTTTCCATTGACCGTTCAATCACTGGCTAAGACACCTGTCTGGGGACCAATGAGAGGGAGTTACCGGGCAGAGCTCCACCCATGGCCCTTAGGATTCCACGCTAAGCTATTCCATCTCTCTCTAGTCAATGGTTAGCCAGCACTAGTTGCCAGGTGCTAGTTCCCCTCTCCAGCAAAGCAGTCAGGCATGTTGGCAACCCTATTGTATGCAAACCTCTCTCTTCAATAAACGTCCATCCTACATTTCCCCCCTTTAACCTCGCTGCTTGAGCCAAATGCCTGCACTTCACCTTCTTGTACAGCACCAGAGTTGCTATTGCTGCTCAACGTTGGGGTGTGAGGGAAAAGGCTGGTGCCAGATCAGTGTAAATTGGCATCCTCTATTGGTTTCCAGGGATGGGGAAATCTTCTGTGGCTTCTCCACCCCAGTGGCTCATCTGCATTAGCGTCGTGCTAATCTTATTAGCTTCTTGTTATTGAATCCTGCAGGATTTTTTTTTTTTTTGCCTGCTGCTACGTGATGCTGCATATTATAGTTCTCCCTCTGCTGAGCCGTAGGATATAGAGGGGGAGAGAAGAGACGAGGAGACAGGAAGCAGAAAGGATGGAAAATCTGACCAGCCTTCCACTTAAGTACAAGTTCAACGTAATATATCCTTACCTGTCATGTGCTTGAGCAAATCGCTCACTGTGGGAACGTTTGCGTGTTTCCTGGCTCAATGTTGCATATCTTTTTTTTCCCCCTTGCTTCAAATTGAAGGCTTTTCTAAATCATTGCTTTCTCAGGGGAAACACATCAGTCTCTTTCCCTCTCTCTGTCTCTTTCACTCTCCCATCTAAAGGGAATAGTAACCTTTTTCCCTCATATGTTTAATAGCCTGCGCATTGAAAACAGCAATTTTTATTCACAGCTAGCTTAGACACGATGTGCATTTGAAACCATAGTAAATGCATTTGAATTACTCGCAATTACCTTGCATCCAGTTTGGTTATTAACGTATAAACTGACCTGCTTTTTCATCTTTACTAGGAACCCTGTGTCTGTGTGAGTTTAATGATTGCTATTTTTGCCTTGAATCAGTCATGTCTTTTACAACCAGTTCAATGAATGCAGAGAACTTTTTTTTGATACAAGCTGTATTTTGTCCCATATTTAAACAAAAGCATATACGCAGACAGTTAAATAATAACACATATATTTATTCTGTGAATGGGCTGTCTGAGGCTGCAAAAATAGCACAATTTTGTATAACAGCAATGCAGAACATGGTTAAAAACCAATCCAGTTGACTCTGTGGCAGCTGTGGGGTAGAATACATCTCAGACATCTGTGGCTTACACGTGACTGTTGTCCTGCTGCTCTCAGTAATTCTTCTTGGTTGGAGCGAAATCAACTCAAAGTGATTAATGACCAGATGGGTCTGAGCTGAAGATGCCACTCGACCTCTTGAATTCTGCTTGACTTTGTAAACAGTCGCTGTAAATTACAGCTGTGCTTTTGATGACCACAAGCAGAGACCACATTACCCAGCACTCTGATCCCTGCACTGTCACTTTTATTTAAGGGGGAATTGTAGAATTGAAGACTGATGTGGGGTCAGTTGCTCCTCTACCCCACTGTGAAGATCATTAGTAATTGCATAAACCCGTCCCAGAACAGCTTTTTGTAGTCCACAAATTAAGTGTAGGCTATAGGAAAAGATTTCATTAATTACATTTTTCAGTTTTGTATGTTGTTATAAGAATACATGGCACAAATCATATGGAACTTATAGTGTTTAAAGATTTTTATTTAATTTTTTTACACAAACCGTGAACACACACCCGGAGCAGCGGGCAGCCATTTATGCTGCAGCACCCAGGGAACAGTTGGGGGTTCAGTGTCTTGCTCAAGGGCACCTAAGTCGTGGTATAGCCAGCCCGAGACTTGAACCCACAACCCTCTAACCACTAGGCCACGACTTCCCTATCTATTGTATAGATAGATAGATAGATCAGGTAATGTCAGTGTTCTCATTAGGTTTTCATTAATGGCAATAGCACTGATTTGTAATAACATAATGAGCAAATAGCGATGAACTAACCCCTTTACGGTCATTAACACAAATAGGACATAACAATAATCCAATTGCCGGCCAGTCATTGGATTTTAGGGGTTGAGTTAGGGTGAGAGGAAGGAAAGGTATTGTTCCAGGAACAGTAACGGATGTTTTTCTCGGAACATGTGTAAATCACATTGTGCTGAGGGTATAACGTCATCCTGGACTGTATTAGTATCACTCTATAATTGGCTTTCTCTCGCTTCTGCTAGTCACGACTGGCACACTCACCAGTGTGACTGGCACCCCCCCACAAAGTCCTGGTCATATTTCTCTCAGTATGTGTTTGCGTCTGTTTTTGTCTGTGACTAAGAAAGACTGTGAAAATATAACAAAATAGTGACGATACTCTCAAAAAACAGGCGCAATAAAGAGGCCAGAACAGGAGGAGATAATAATCACAATGGCGGCACATCAAAACCATAATGAGACAGACGGCACGGCATGCTTCAACAATGCAGCTGTGGAGTGGCACGGTTTTTTTCCTGCGGTGGGGGGTTAAGGGGGCTATTTTCAGGCTGGTTTGATCAGTTGGTGGGTGGTCTAGGCTTTGTTCTCATCAGCTGTCTGGTCGCACTGCTGGAATTACAAAAGGTTTCAAAAAAGAAAGAGAAGGTATGAGAAAGAAATATTACTGGAGTGAATGGGAGCGAACGGTGGGGGAGTAAAAGAATGAGTCAGGTGGATGAAAGGTAGTTGAATGGGAGAGGAAATGAGAGGAGGGAAAGGATGATAAAGAGCGAAAGGGCAGGTGATTCAAATGAAAAGATGGAGGTGAGGAAAAAGGAACATGGACTGGGGCCATAAAAGCAGGTGAATGTGGGAAGAAATACTGTAGTCAGAGAAAGGCTGTTCCTCAATTTCAAGAATGCAACGAATGGACTTGCGTTCTTGTGAATGCCAGTCATGCCAGGATACCTGAATGAACTCTGAAGGACATCAGGACTCGGAACGGATCTTTGTGAGAATTGAGGTATGCTGTGATTTTGTTGCTTACGTTATGAGGATAAAAAACATTCCAAAAGTTCCAAAACCACTCCTACATTATTCTAATAATACACCAACATTACATGTTATCCATCACTATACCCCAAAAATTTGATAGACAATGTGATAAGATAAAATTTGCACGTATTCATCTTACACTTTGGTGCTCTATATCTCCTGCCTGAAGGCATCAGCTCATACTCCTTCTGTAGAATAAGGCTTGGGTCACCAATCATTTTAAGCTTCCTAACAGACCTCTTAAAAATGTCCTGAAGAGAAAGTGAGGACAACATACCAATTATATTTCCAGCTCTTCTAACCACATTTTGAAGTTGTGATCTAAGTTTAACAGTCAAATTGCCAAACCATATCGTAAAACACGTTATAGATTAATGCTGACTAGCTTGTGTACAAACATAGTCCACTTGATGACTCCACTGCAGCTGAGAATCAAAGTCAATACCTAAATACTTATAAGTTGTTACCTGCTCAACTTCCTCCTCATGAACTAATACTGGACTGTGATTACCCACCAATCTTGGG
The DNA here is from genome assembly GCF_023724105.1 of Carassius gibelio. Lineage (NCBI taxonomy): Eukaryota > Metazoa > Chordata > Actinopteri > Cypriniformes > Cyprinidae > Carassius > Carassius gibelio. The sequence goes on along the minus strand of NC_068417.1, from coordinate 23,805,300 downwards.
TCAAAGATTATTTATTTCCTCACACCAATGCACAACCCAGACTATCTCAACTTTTTTGTCAGCAAACTGAGTACCGTATTTTCCAGACTATAAGTCGCACTTTTTTACATAGTTTGGCTGGTCCTGCGACTTATAGTCAGGTGCGACTTATTTATCAAAATTAATTTGACATCAACCAAGAGAAATGAACCGAGAAAACATTACCGTCTAGAGCCAGGAGAGGGCGCTCTAATGTTGCTCAGTGCTCCTGTAGTCTACACTGAAGACATAGAGCGCCCTCTCGCGGCTGTAGACGGTAATGTTTTCTCTTGGTTCTAAATAAATGCGACTTATAGTCCATTGCGACTTGTATATGTTTTTTTCCTCATCTTATACTCAGGTGCGACTTATTCCGAAAAATACGGTATAGGTGTATGATCTGAAAATTTGATAATAGTTATTTATGTACTGATTTCTACAATTATTTTCTATATAATGTAAACATCAGTATATAAAAGCAGAGTATTAGAATAGAACTCCATCAGTTGATGATGACTTATTTCGAGAACAACGAGAACACAAGATTCAATATTTAAATAGATGAAGTCAGGCTTATAGGGCATGGAGGCACTGTGTTCTACTTTGTTTTTTGGGCAGGTTAATGTGTTATTGTAGGCAGTTACATCCTTGTTTAACTCTCAAATGTGTAGAAAAGTGTGCTGGATCTGAGAGATAGGTAATCCCAGATCTCCTGGAGGTTATAATTAGCTTAATTTTAGAACAACATTATATCCTCACCACAATACAAAAGCAAACATGATAAAAAGTTTTTGAACAAGACTGTAGCTTGCATTAAAGGGATAGTTCACCCAAATAGCAAAATTATGTCATCAATAACTTACCCTCATGTTGTTCCAAACCCGTAAACACCCCAAACCCATGTTTACTAGTCAGTCTATTGTTCGTTATCTGGGTCGGTTCGGTGTTCATCTTCAGTTCTCTCCTCACAGCAGTTCAGTCAGATACTGTTTGAGTACATAAATTACTCCGGGATATTTGTTTGTTTTAACTCCGAGGGAGTGTCAGCCACATTAAAAAAGTTAACAGCTTAAGTCATTTTTGGATTAATGCATATTGGAGATGCAAACCATTTAAAACGATTCAATTTTGGTGAACTGGTTCAAAAAGATCTGGTTACATGGAATGATTCGTTCGCGAACCGGATATGACAAACTGCTTTGTTTTGAACTCTCTCACAACAGACACGAAAGAGAAGACAATTCTGAAAAAAAGACGTCGTTTTTGCTATTTTTGGACCAAAATGTATTTTCGATGCTTCAAAAAATTCTTACTGACCCTCTGATGTCACATGGACTACTTTGATGATTTTTTTCTTACTTTTCTGGACATGGACAGTAGACCGTACACACAGCTTCAATGGAGGGACTGAGAGCTCTCGGACTAAATCTAAAATATCTTAAACTGTGTTCCAAAGAAACTGTGTTTCTTACGGGTTTAGAACAACATGAGGGTGAGGTATTAATGACATAATTTTGCTATTTGGGTGAACTAACCCTTTAAGGTTGTAACTTGCAATCATAATAACGTCTGAGCCCTTGGCTAGTAATGGAGATGTTTTCTCTCACTTACTCATTGAAAGTTTGTTAGAAGCACTAGATCATACGAGATCCGATGATCAAAAGAGTTTGTCTGAAATGTGTGAAGTTCTGCTCACATAATGATTATATTTAGAATGTAATTATTGTGACTTCTTCTACAAGATCAGAGAATGTGTACAAGTGCGAGTGACTGAACAGATACCGCATTGCATTTAAGTATTAAAAGTTAGGAGTTGGGTGGCCGCCTCGTCTCGATTATATGTTATATGTTTCTTCCGGCTTTCATCAGTTGGTCATTTCAGGGCAGTGAGATTGCACGCTGATTTCTCATCATTAGTTCCCCATGGCCTTAACCTCCCCTTCTCCCCTCAACTTCTCATCTGCTGTGAAGAAAAAAATAAATAAATAGAAATAAAACATTTTTCCTCCTCCTCAGGCCTGGGGTGAAGATATGACATCCAGTCCTGAGCATCTACAGTAACTGAATTTTAAAAGCATTTTGATGCTTGAAGAAAAAGTATTATTTCATTTTGCTGTTATTCCAAATAAATTATTTTTGTGCAAGCTTGTCCCCCTCACCCCCACCCCCCCGCATCACAAAGTTCAATAGCGCTTTATTTTTTATGTTTTATTCATGAGAATTGTGACCTAACTTGTAATAAAATACAGGGGATTTGGACTAAAGGCAAGGTCGTTTCTTTATTATTATTATTATTATTTTGTTGTTGTTGACTTTTTCCATAAGCTGTCTTAAAACGGCAACACTTATGGCAAACTGATGAAAAAAATACCCCCCCCCCCCCAATTTTTTTTTTTTTTTTTTTACATATAAATAAATAACTAAATAAATAAAAATTATAAAATAAAATAAATCATCAAAGGCATTGTTATAATGGTCACATTTCGTGGCATTAACCAGAGAGAGAATTATAAACCAGTGTTTACAAATAAATACATTTTCATCAATTATTTGTAATTATATTCATTACAATGCAGTTTTTTTACTGTCTAAATGGTTAAAAATAATAATAATAATAAGTTGAAGTTACTAACTGTAAATTGTATTTTTATTATTATTAATAATAATGCACATTTTTCTTACATTTTAAGTGGTCAATAATAACACTACTAGTAGTAATTTGTTTTTGTTAGATCTAAATCCTACTAATAATTAGTGATGCTACTACTACTACTACTACTACTACTAATACAAATAACAATGGAAATGTTTATTAAAAAAAATAACTATTATTACTATTAACAACTGCTATTCATTTTCATTATTATTATTATTATTTATGCAAAGTTTTGAAACCTAAATGCTATATGATCAGTAATAATAACAATATTAGCAATAATAATAGTTGTTATAATTGTAGTTTATAAAAACACAAGGGGAAAAACAGAATTGGAGCCTGCATAATATTTATCATGCTCACAGAAATATCAAATTTAAAAATAAAACCGTATCAGTTTATTTCTGCCTCATTTTTTCAACTAAATGTTGGTTTGTTATATACCTGAATTTTTATTTACATTTTTTTGACATCTATATTTTCACCTTTTTCTATCTTTCCTTGTTATCAGGTCATCACATGAGTAAATGATGTACATCATGCAGTAAATAATACAATACCTCTAAATACCATTGCACTGTATTTTCTTGTCATTTGTCCTCAAAGGAGTATCGACCATTTGTCGTTGTGAAATGCACCCGTCACCTCTTCGGTCAAGCCATCAATTATGCTGAGCATGTTTGCTTCTTAACTAGAGCGAGCGATCATTACACTGAATAATTAGCATGCGTATCCACCTCTCTCTTCACTCCACAGGGAGAGGAAGAAAAGGTGAAAGGTAGGGAGTGAGGCGTTAATTGATATACGTTTTGCTCCCTTACGACTTACTTTTATAGGTTATCACCGAACAGACGACTAATTTAACATTAGCAACAAGGGAGGAGTGACCCAACCAACTAATTAAAGGCTCACCGAATGAATAGAAACCTCGGGTACTAGGAGGATATGGCATATGGACCTGGTCCTGAAGCATCTTGTCTTGAGTGAAAAGCTCCCGGAGGAGGCATTTTATGAAAAAGGTCACACGTAATGGGCTGTGTCATGAGAACCAAGTGTGTGTGTGTGTGTGTGTGTGTGTGTATCTTGGTGTTTAAGTGTGTATGTGAGTACCTCTGTTGTAAAATGTGATGATAGATGATCTCTTGCACCCAAAAAGAGAAGTCTGTTGTTGTCATCCTCACTCAGTAATGGGCACTAGTGGGATCAGGAGACACAAACTGGCAAAAAAAGTCCCCAAATGTACCTAAGGGCCTGATCCTCCAAAAGCTATCCCAGTGTGCTCTTCTGCTCTCTTTCTTCATTAATGCGGACAGACAGGCAGGGAGCCAGAAGAATGGGGTATTTCACAAAAGTCAATGAGGTCTAAATGCTTACATTTCCTTCTTAGGAACAGGGCATGGAGTAAATGCTTAGCTTTATCCAGTGTTGGAGAAACTACTTTAAAACTGTAGCTTTTCAAGCTATACTACGTAAGTTGTTAAGCTACAATCAAGCTAAACTTTAAAAACAGTTGGCTACATTAGCTGCAATATGCGATGATACTCATCAGTTTATGGCAGCTAATTAAAAACTGATGGACAAATCTCCATTCTTTAATATTACTTCAGCCAATAGTAGCTAACACCAAACAGCATTATTTCCAAAAGTTTTGTTTTGTTTTTAGCCATTTATTGCATTGTTAGAAGACATTTTAGGAGAGTTTGATATTTTTTGGCTAATGTTGTTCGCACAAACCTATTTTGCTCTATAATAGCTAACGCCAGACGGCATAAACTTTTGGTATTGACATTTCTTGTCCATCACCACTAAAACAAACCATTGTTATAGCCATTTATTGCATTTTAAGAGACATTTAAGGAGAGTTTGTTTGATGATTACCTCAGGTAGTTTGGCTAATGCTGTTACCGCAATAAATTGTGACAGAAAATTGCAGTGCCATGGCATTGATGTTTTTGGTCTGTTTACTTTAAAACAAGCAGTTGTTAAAGCCATGCAATTTTAGGAGAGTGTGTTTGATTATTTCCTCAGGTTGTTTGGCTAATGCTGTTGGCGTAATATACTATGATATAGTTCTGCGCAAAAAATCACATGTGATTGTCATGGAAAAATCGTCACTAAAGCCAGTTCTCTGATTAGTAGTAAATCTCCATCACGTGTGTTCAGATGGAGCAGCCTTTAATAAACAGAGCCCGTAGTTCGCTGACAAGCTATGCAATATTGCGTTCATAATCGCAGATGAATCACATTCAATTATGAACGCGATATTGCGTAGCTTGTCAGTGATCTACTGCTCTGTGTATTAAAAGGCACTCCATCTGAACGCATGTGCTGGAGATTTACTACTAATCACAGAACCGGCTTTACTGACAAGATGCTCATGACAAATCCCATGTGGTTTATCGTGCAGCCCTACTATGCTAGTAAATTGTGATACAGCACTTTGATAATTGGTCAGTAATCAGCACAAACTCTCGACTAATGTTTCTTGTCTTTCTGCTAAAACAAACAGTTTCTATCCATTTTTAGAAACATTTTAAGAGAGTGTGTTTTATTATTACCTAAGGCTGTTTTGCTAATACTGTTACCACAATACATTGTGACAGAAAATTGCAGTTTAGCACTTTGTCTTGCTAACCTGTGTCTAGTAGCTTATTACAGCTAAATCTCCTTAGTTTTGAAAAATGTTCAGCAATGCTACTGAAAACTAAGTTTGTAGCATCTCTTCTACTGTCTACTTCCCTCTGATCCTGTGTAACTGAAGCAAGTTTCACAGAGTTTGTTTACACATACCTAATTAGCAGTTATAGCATAGTTGATTGTTCATCAATGTGTACACTAAGTACACTAAGATTGGACCGTATCGCCTTTCTGCAGTTTTATAGCTGTTTGTGGAGAAATAGGATATGTTGGAAAATCGTCCTGAGAGAATAACCTCCCGTCGGAGTAGGATGATTGCTTCAGTGTGGACATAAATGAGAAAAGCATTGCTATTTTTCGCTAAGGACCGCTGAGTAATAATGAAAGTATTTCAGGACTGGGGCACACCATTTGTGATCTGATTTATTCTTTATTCCTGTTCCTTTCAAGCTGAATCACAATGATTAGCTCAGGGTGACTCTGTCATGGGTGAAGAGCATTTAACCCAGCGAGGAGACTGCTAGCTGTTGTTATCGCCGTATTGAAACCTTGCCACTGGCTTTTTGAAGAATATTTTGTTCTTATAATCGCAGGGTTCAGATTATCCATTTGTTTGAGAGCCATTTATACTACTTATTAGAAGTTTGAAAACCTATTAATTAGAATAACTTTTCAGTTTATGGCCACAAACTTACACTAGCATATTTTGCATCGCTAGCATCAAGTTTATGATGATACTTGCTAACATGTTTAAGCTGGTTATCTTGATTTTTTTGATTACTACAGCATTACCAAGTCACAATATCTAGCTCTCGGTCATGATTTATAAGTTGTTTCATGTGCAGGTGACTTTCTCAGGTTAGCCTCAGGATTACGGTTGCCACCTTCAATACAGAAACATAAGGGATGCCTGGGGGGGAGGGGGGTATCTGGAGCAGCCTCCGCCATTCTTTCAAATCGCTCTCTGCCAAGAGACCCGCCCTTCTCTGACTCTGATTGGCTGTGAAGCTGAAACAAACCAATCAATCCAACGATGGCAGCGAGTATTGCCCAATCAGGGGCAGAATAGGACGAGCCTTCACAGAATGCCGGTGGGATGATCTGCATGAGATGCTGCATTGAAGACTCCAAAAATACGGGACAAACCCCGTATTGATTCAAAACGGGACGCGCTATTTTATTCTCAAATATGGGACGATTCCGTATTTTAAGGGATGGGTGGCAACCCTACTCAGGAAGTGGGCAGTGGGGTCAGGTGATGATCTGAAACGCCTTCATCTGTGTTGAATGTAGTGTGTATGTGTGTGACATTTGATACGGCTGGGACCAATTACTCGTCTTGTGGCTAAACCTGGACCATGCCTGATTACCTCCTAATCTCATACACGCACACATCAGCAGTTACACACCTAAATTCAAATACACACACACACACACACACACACATTGGTTATTTTCTTCTCTATCTTTCTCACACTGTTCTAAATCCTGTGGAATAAATTTAATGAGGGGCTTTAGTTTTTTTTTTTTTTTTAAAGGAGATTGAGAAACAAAGCTGCTATGAGGCTAATCTTCGTTACATCTGAGGGTTTACTTAAGATACATTTTGGGGACAACATTTTTTAAATCTGACAGAAATAAAAAAAAATGATTCTAAATAATATACATTTTTGTATAGTTTCTTCATCAGAGTAGATTTGGAGAAATTTAGAATTACATAACTTGCTCACCCATGGAACTTCTCCTGTCAAATCAATCATTTCGATGTTTTTAACATTAAACCTGGCTTAAATACGAGTCCTACAGTATATCCATAATGTTGCTTTCTTCAGTGAAAAAGTCATCTAGCCTGAATCAGGAGAGACATATGCACAGATCAAGCACAGTTTACAAGAGAAAACAGCCTCGAACTGTTCTAAACAAATATGTTTATTGATTCTGATGTGAGAGGACAACACGGATGGACTTTTTTTTTCTACAGTAGACAGCATTATCATCGACTCATATTTTAGTTGGAAGCAACATTTAGAAGTTACACCTTAAAAACACACCGATTTTTGTCATAAATTGATGGGACTGGAGTGGTGTGGATTTTTTGTGGATTATTGTGATGTTGTGATCAGCTGTTTGGAGTCTCATTCTGACGGCACCCATTTACTGCAAGAGGATCCATTGGTGAGCAAGTGATGTAATGCTACATTTCTCCAAATCTGTTCTGATGAAGAAACAAACTCATCTACATCTCGGATTGGCCTGAGAATGAGTACATTTTCAGCAGTTTTTTTTTATATTTAGATGAATTGTAAGTCTCTTCCTCCTCAGATATCTCCATAGTAATGTGCTCTGGTTGGACAAAAGATTTTGATATGCATTACACATTAGTTTTATAGCTCTGTACTTTTGTATATTTCCACAATTGACTCATAACTTTTTTTTTAAGGAATTGTAAGAAATTAATTAAAAATACTTGAATGAAGCTACATGCAATCTCTAAGAACAAAGGACTTCCCGGCTTTCATCGGAGCTTAATTGCTAGTGGTTCAGTAGGTGGCAGGTTCATTCTGCAGTTGCCAGCAGTTCTCCACGGTCAGGCCTCTTTACAGTTATTGTAGTGGTCTTAAAACTGCGCAGCTGGATATCCAACCACTGCTTAATAAGACAAAATCTTTTGCCTGTTCTCCCTGCAGATTTCTTCCACATCACATAACAAGCTGCGGTTAATGAATGCAACAATGCAGGTTTATGATACGTCGAGCAGGGCTTGTCAGCCAGACAGCGAGATTTGTTCCATTTTATGCAGTGCATAATCATGTTAAACCAGAGGGCGTGGAAATGCTTGACTGGATGCGGAATAACGGCTGTCTGCCGCCGGTACAGCAGTTCAGATTCGGTTCATCGCGCACAGACTGCAAGCTGGTATGTTGCTGTTTTTATGAGCACTCAGACACGATTCAATTTCACCCCTTAAATATATGCATAATTATGTAGGTGTACTGACTTTTTTATTTTTTTATTTTTTATTTCTTACAGTTATAGCCATTTTCAGTGACAAAGCAACTGCAAGTCAATCATTTTCAGGGAGCATTGGCAAGGTGCAGTGGCAGTTGGCGACGCAACAAAGTTGACTTCAGCTTTATGCAAACTAGCATCATAAACAAGCATACATTTATTGTAAGCATTTTCAGTCTTTTCTGCTACAAATTAGTATATATAAAATATGTATATATACAACTGAAATATTAATATAAAATAAAATAGCAATTCAAAGATATAAACATATCTGTATTTTGTATATTTTTTTTTTTGAAAATTCATACAAATTAATCATTTTTTAAATTATTCTAGTGAAACTAAATTATTAAATTATATATATATATATATATATATATATATATATATATATATATATATATATATATGTGTGTGTGTGTGTGTGTGTGTGTGTGTGTGTGTGTGTGTGTGTATATACACATATGTATGTGTGTGTCAATATGTGTGTGTATGTATGTGTACACACAAACACACACTTCTAGTGAAACTTTTTTGAACATTAAGATTTTTTATGTTTTAAAAGAAGACTCTTCTGCTCACCAAACCTGCATTTATTTAAACCAAAGCACAGCAAAAGCAGTAATATTGTGAAATATTTTTACTGTTTAAAATAACTGCTTTCTATTTGAATATATATTTTTATATAATTTATTCCTGTGATCAAAGCTTAATTTTCAGCATCATTACTCCAGCCTTCAGTGACACATGATCCACATTTATAATGTTAATGATAAACATATTTATAATGTTACGAATGTTATAATGTTATATGTTATATACAACATATATAATGTTATATTGTTTATTCATCAAAGAAAACAAAAATACTCAGCTGTTTTCAAAATAATAAAAATAATTAGTTTTTTGAGCAGCAAATCAGATTATTATAATTATTTCTGAAGGATAATGTGAGTTGAAGTAATGCTGCTAAAAAAAATCAACTTTGAAATCAAAGGAATAAATTACTTTTTTGAAATATATTCATTAATTTTTTGTAAATATATATATATATATATATATATATTTTTTTTTAATACAAATATTTACTGTTTTTGCAGTATATTGGATCAAATAAATGCAGGCTTGGTGAGCAGGAGAAAATTGAAGTATCTAGAATGTCAAAAATCCTTGATAAATTCTGATTATACTAATGCCAGTTTTGTTTGCCATCTCTTCTTTCTATCCGTTACGCTTCATCGCAGGTCAAAGCTAATGATTATTTTTATAGAGGCAATCTGCAAGGGCACCGTTTTAGTTACCAAGCAACATGGTGATCAGAGTCGGTGTATTTTGCTTAAATTAGACTGCGCTGACGAGACAGTTAACGAGATGAATGGCTATAATGGAAAGCTTGAACATTACATTCTTGTTTCATTCTACAGTGCGCTCATTACAACAGTGACCCATGGTAGAGTCTATTAAAATAACACAGGCAAGTTCAGCCACCGTGTGTGTTTTTGCAAACCCGCCGAATCCTTGTTTTCTGGTCTCCCTGGTCTTCTAGATTCTCAATAGTGGTATTTTTTATCAAAATGCATATATATATCTGATTCATGATCATTTCAGGATCGGCCTCATTTGGGTGTAATTGGGAATCCCTTGCAAAATACATAGTGAAAGAAAAATGAAGCAGAATAAATTGCAACTCCCAAATGGCACAAATGAAGTGGCTGTATTTTAGAGATGGTTAGATGTAGGCTAGTTCAGAAAACACAGTATTTAATCAATCCTTTTGAGCTATGCTTATGCTATCCCCTTTATTTTTATTTCATTTTATGTTTTAATAGACCTATACTTTTGGCTGCATGTAAAATAACATTTCACAAAAAGTATTTAATTTAGTGTTTTTATTATATTTGTGCCAATCACAGTCCTATTTCTGTTTTTCACCACCATTTCCCCCCTCTCTTTGTCTCTCAGAATTAAACTATCTGTTTTTGCAGCTGCAGAACAGCTTTTGTTACAGCCTCTATGCAAAGCCAAAGAACAGACATAGATAGTTTATACCAAAATGTGCGGCACAAACTGTTAAATACAGCTTTAATAATAATAAAAAAAATATTATCAGGAACCGTGTTAAAAATGTATTTCAACCATACGCTAATAACATTATGATCCCTCAGAAGAATATGCAGAGCTGTAGGTGCTACACCCAGCCCAGGAACGGCAATGATACGTATTTAAAAACCTTACTGCAGCTTTTTGTTTTGATTTTCTTTGTGTTGTTTAAAATAGGCATCATTGCGGTGGCCCAGTGGTGCACCACACAAGAAAATCTCAGATCAGAGTCGGTGTATTTTGCTTAAATTTTGCTTCGCAACACAATGAAATTTAGCACAAGACAACAGAAACAAGCCACAAAACAACAGAAACAAGACACAACACAAATAAATTAGCACAAACAATGGAAACAAACTACAACACAATGGAAAAAAGTCATAACACAACAAAATTAGCACAAAACAGTGGAAAAAAAGTCATAACACAACAAAATTAGCACAAAACAATGGAAAAAAAAAGTCATAACACAACAAAATTAGCACAAAACAGTGGAAAAAAAGTCATAACACAACAAAATTAGCACAAAACAATGGAAAAAAAAGTCATAATACAACAAAATTAGCACAAAACAATGGAAACAAGTTGCAACACAATGGAAACAAGCCACAGCACCACAAAACCCTGCTGAAAAACATATCATATGTTTGGATTTGGATTTAATGCTGGTCCTTTGCTGGTTTATGCTGGTCCTTTTGCTGGTTTATGCTGGTCCTTTTGCTGGTTTATGCTGGTCCTTTTGCTGGTTTATGATGGTCCTTTTGCTGGTTTATGATGGTCCTTTTGCTGGTTTATGCTAGTCCTTTGTCAGCACATGACCAGCATAAACCAGCAAAGGACCAGCAAAAACCAGAAAAGGGCCAGCATTAACTAGCATCCAAGCATCAAAACATACAAACAAAATGTTATTTTTTTCAACAGGGAATTAACAGAGCAGAAAGAAAGTAAGCCACAACACAATGAAATTAGCCACAACACCAAACAAAGTTACCAGAACACAACAGAAAAGCCACAACACCACAGAAAAAAAAAGCCACAGCACAATGAAAACAAGCTATAACCCAGCGAATTGGCACAAAACAACAAAATTAGCTGCATGCATTGTGTTGTAGCGATTTCGTTGGGTTGTGCTCAACTGGGCCACTGTACATCTGATACTTATTTTTGGCTTAGTTAAGTCAAGAAATGCTCTTTTTGGACTGCAAGTTCCAGAATGTTTATAGTACCTCAAGTTCTTTTTATCCCAGAAGGACCATGGAAAATATGATATGACCCTGTTAAATGAGTCATAACTGTCCTGAGCTAAGAAATAGCAACCTCTTAGCAATGTTTCACATCTTTGAATCTGTTGAATATGTAGCCTGGTGCTTGTTTAGACCTTTATGCGCCTCGTCTCTGTCCCTGCCTCTCAGTGAAAGAGTGGTTCTTGGGAGGGTAGGTGGCTGGAGCTGTGCCAGTCACGACTAGAAGGAGGGGAGAGGGAGCGATAGATAAGACGAGGAAGGAAAGAGCAAGGCTCCTTACATCGCACTCCTTCCACTCTGCTGATGCATAGAAAATGGTGGGTTGACGCACACACCGCCTCACACAGTGAGAGATAAGCCTGCATGGACTCATTATAAAGCAACAAGACCACACACCATTGTGTAGTGTTTATGTACTCTTCCAGTTTTACTGAAAAAATTTATGAACTACTTACCCACTGCTTTTCAAAGCAAAAATGCATTTTGTCCCTATGTGTGCAAAATGTGATTAAACATATACTTTAATATTTTATTTGCAATTATTGTATTTATTTGTTTTCAATTTTTTTAAAGCTTTTTTTGAAGCTTTTATGACAGCAGTCTTATTTTCTTTATAATTTCGTATGTTTTTTGTACTTTATTGTATTTATTAAATATTATATATAACCATGTCAATTAAAAAAAATACTTTTAATGAAAATTAATACATTTTAATGTTTGATAAATAGTATTTGAGTAGTAAATACACTTACACTGTGTGTGTGTGTGTGTAATAAAAAAAACAAGTATTTTGTTTTTTCTATCATTTCAGATTTTTAAAAGTAGATTGGATTCATTGGGCCCTATTTTAATGATCTGAAACGCAAGTGTCAAAGCGCGAAGCGCAATTTAGTTTGTGGGCGGGTCTCGGCGCTGTTGCTATTTTCCCGGCGGGATAAATGGCTCTTGCGCCCGGCGCAAATCTAAAATGGGTTGGTCTGAAGTAGCTTCATTATTCATAGGTGTGGTTTGGGCGTAACGTGAAATAAACCAATCAGAGCGTCATCCAACATTCCCTTTAAAAGCAGGTGCGCAAGTTCCATTATGGATTGCTATTATTATGGCGTATTTACCAGGCGCACGCCAGGAGCGGTTCACAGCCGAGGAGACTGATGTTCTTGTAAGAGCAGTGAAAGACAGAGAAGTTGTGTTGTATGGGGATGGGAGAAACCCACCCAAAATAGCGTCGGTTAAACAGGCGTGGGAGGAAATAGCCACAATTGTTTCATCGATTTTTTTTCCTGGTTCTTGACGGACAAACCAATTTGTCAGATGTCCTTATATACATATATGACCTCAAACATGTCTGATCCTTAATTACTACAATTAGCCTCAATAATTTGTAAGCTAGATTTATGCCTATTTTTTCACATCTTCGTGTCACACCACAATGATTTCCGTCATCTCAAGTGTTAATATTTTTTTAGTGTAACAATTTATGATTTGCAAAAATAACTGTTGCATCTGTGTAGATTACATGAGCAAAGTGTATGCGCGTTGTGCACGCTATACACTATGGTCAAGCATGCGCCCTTAAAATAGCATAATGAACAACGCGCAACGCGCCACTGACTTTAGACTAGGTTTTTTTCTGGTCAGTGGCGCAATTGTTTAATGGAACAGCAAAATAGCATCAGGGATTGTTTGCGCCGGAACACGCCTCCTTTTTTGCGCTGAACCGCCCAGGGAGCGCAAGTTCATTCACTAGTTTAGCGACGTGCTTCTGTGGAGGGAAAAGTGCGCTTTGCGCAGGTGCAAAATAGGAATGACACATGCGTCGGTGTACAAAGTCAATTGCGCTGGGTGCAAGATAGGGCCCATTATGAGTTTCTTATTACTTAATGATTGCAATCTTTATTCTCTATAGTTATTGGCTCCCAAAAAAAGAGCAAATTTGCTCTCTAGTGCTTCATCCATTCCTCGGGAAAGACAGAGAGACACACATGAAACAATGCATGCAATAATTTCATCAGTATCTTTGGTGAAAAGGGGTGCAGGAAATAAAAACACAAGACCAATAGGAGAACAGGCATAATAGAAACGAAAGAGAGACGGGAGGAAAAAGAAATAACATAAGGAGCAAGGAGTGTCCGTGGAATCAGAGAAAAAGAGAGGGTGGGAAAAGTGAGACAACGACAGGAAAGGTCTGTAACAAATCTGATCAAAAGCTCCTAAATCTCTAAGGACTCAGAAAGAAGGAAAGAGAGGCAGAACTGCACTGCAAAGAAGCAGCGAACTGAAAAAGGGAAGGATGAAAGAAATAAAAGTGAAGCAGAAACAAAGAGTGGAGGAATGACACAGCAATGGATCGTTAGCACACGGGCCTTCATCTTGTTCCCATACTTTCAGGCTTCGACAAGGGAACATTTTCTCTACTAATTCAGGGCTGCTTCCTTGACAGAAACTTTATAGTGTTTTTGATTTTCTAAAAGAAAACATTCAGTAAACACTTTATTTTCAATCTTATTAGACTTCTAAAACGTGTTTGATTTTTACGATGTGATTGATGTTTGCTTGTCTAAAATGTGTCACAGAGATACTAGAGTGTATGGCGGTTGCTAGGTTGTTTCTAGGTGGTTGCTATGGCGTTTGGATTGTTTATTAGTGTTTGAGGTTGTTAGGGTGTTTTTAATGGGTGCTGGGTAGGGTTTATACTGGTTATAGCTCATTTCAGTGGGGTTGATGAGGGTGAGTGTTGCTAGGACATTGTAGGGTGGTTGCTAAGGTGTGTGAATTGTTTTTTTTGTTTGTTTGTTTTTTTGCTCATTGCTGTCAGGGTGAGAAGTTGAGGAGGGCAGTATGACCAAAATCTTATATCATGATAGGAGTTGTTTTATTTCACGTTAATGATATATATATATATATATATATATATATATATATATATATATATATATATATATTTGCTTTAAATAAGGTTATCAACAATTTTGATGCTGTAGAAATGTAAAAATTCTTGTTACCAGTGTCAGTGTATATATATATATATATATATATATATATATATATATATATATATATATATAAAAACTAATGCTAGCCTAAATTAAAAAAAAATCTCAAGCTGACTGAAGACAATTAAGCAGTCAGCTATTAAATAAGAATAAGAAGCTTACTACAAGCAATAGGACAAAAAATACAGTAGAACAAATAAAATAAATGCTACATTGTATAAAGTAATCAAATGTATAAAACACTGCTGTGTAAATTAAATAGATATAGTTTTCTTAATAAAGTTACATAAGTGATTTAGTCAAGAGCAGTGAGAGTTTTTGTCTCATTTGTTGTTTGATTTACATGAATGACAGAAAGCCGGAATAATAGACTGCTGTCACTTTAAGAGCTACCTGGATCTAATATACTGTTACATGTTTTCTTTCTCATCTGTTTGCTTTCGCATAAGACCTAAATAATAGTGTTTACGAGGATCCTTGCAAAGATGGGCATTTTGGCCTATAAAGTGTAAAAAATAATACTCTATGAAAACTGCCTTCACATGTGCATGCACATGCACATTTAGCGAAATGACTTCTCTTTTGCTGCTGCTTGCGTGCCAACGGCATGTAACTGTGATAGACAATTGTCAAAAATGATCAAACTAATTTGGTTAATCATGTCTACCAGAATATTATTGACAGGTGAAGCAACCAATCACATTTTGTTTTGTGCTGCGTCATGTTTAAGGGCGTGGATATATCCCCACAATAACAGACTGGTGAGTAAACTCTTGGACAAATTTTAAAGAGCCTATCCTGTGAACTTGACATATTTCACATACTTTTGAAAATCCAGTGTTTCGTTGATCCTAATAAGCTCTCACTGTCACAGTTGTAAACATGGCAGATTTCATCTTATGTTGTTGAATGTTAAAATACACAACACGTGCATTTTCCAGAAATCCAGTAGAATCTAACCAATCAGATGATGACGTAGAAACTCCTGAAGCATTTCTGATTTTGTTTTTCGTATGCATCAGACGTTTCAGCCAACAGTCCATGTCGTCATTGCCACATTCGAAACTACTACAAAGAAAAATACCGTATTTTTCGGACTATAAGTCGCACCTGAGTATAAGTCGCATCAGTCCAAAAATACGTCACGATGAGAAAAAAAAAAAACATATATAAGTCGCACTGGACTATAAGTCGCATTTATTTCGACCCAAGAACCAAGAGAAAACATTACCGTCTACAGCCGTGAGAGGGCGCTCTACGTCTTCAGTGTAGACTACAGGAGCACTGAGCAGCATAGAGCACCCTCTTGCGGCTGGAGACGGTAATGTTTTTTCTTAGTTAATTTCTCTCGGTTCATGTCAAATTAATTTTGATAAGTCGCACCTGACTATAAGTCGCAGGACCAGCCAAACTATGAAAAAAAGTGCGACTTATAGTCCAGAAAATACGGTATATTTTCAGATCGCTTGTTAGTACTGCTGGTTAGCTTTTGTATTCAGAGACAGTGATGCTAATGCTTTGATTCTGAGTAGCAAGAGTGACAGTATGGTAAAGATTAATATCTATACATTTTTTTACCACGTTCAAACCCACTTAGCACCGAGGGTGAGTACATGGTGACAGAACTTGAACTCTCCCTTTAAACAGATTCCAGTTATTTTTCGTAGTTCTTCGCATTCTCTCTTTTTTCTTTTCTTTGTACTGTATGTTCGCACCTTGTGCTCGGCGTTCCAATTCCTAGTATCCCTTGTGCAGTCGGTGTCTTTCAGCACTTGTTCTCTTGGCTTCTGTCATTCTAAGTGCCCCCACCCAGTGCTCTCTCTATCTCTCTCTGTCCCTTGCTCTCTCTCGTTGTCCTTTGAAGTGTAAATCTCTTCAGCAGGACTCCTGGCTAATGAAGCTGCTGTCTCGCTGTAATTAGAATCATCTTGGGTTCCCTTGACACGGCTGTGGTGTGGAAAGAGAGGAGAGAATACAAAACAGAAACAAAAAGCCAATGCAGTGATATTCAGAATTGGCTACAGTCTGAAATATGTTGTGGGAATACTAATGACTTACGTAAATGAAATAGCCAATAGTCAATAATTGACGTTTTTTCACCAGAAAGGTGGGCGGAATACTCAATATAGAGACGGATGGAAGGTGGCTATTATGTTAAATGAGACTTTCATCAGAAGCGTTGAAATGCATGAACGCCTTTGGAAAGCTTCTATAATGGCTAAAATTACACCTACGGACGTTCAAAGAGAGGGAAGAAATAACATTGATAGACGAAGACGCCTGTGCTTTGATGTTATATTACCTGGCCCATTTTTCTGGTAGTAAGAATATAATTTCTTCTAAAATATCAGAGTAGTCAAAGTTGAATACAATAATGTGGGATTTTAGTACTTTTCGATTGCCGAAGTATGCGTTATGATTTAAGTGATAGTTTACCCTAGAATGAAAACTCTTTTCCCTGGAGTTTATAGTGATATAGTCATCTGATAAGCTATGATATGTATAAGATATAATATATTTTATTTTTATCTAATTTCAGTTGTAAACATTTTGTGCTTTTATTTATTTTTTATTATTATTTTCTCATTTTAGTACTTTTTTTCAAGTAAGTTTCCAAGGTAAAAGTTTAAAAAAAAAACAAAAAAAAAAAACAATCAGTTATTTTTCTGAAGTAGATATTTTCTTTAGTATTTTATTTTTCTTTGGAAGCCAGTCTTGGAAGGTTTGGAATCACAAAGAGGGTGAATAAATAATTCTAGTTTTTTTTATACATTTTTTTTTTTTTTAGGTAAACTGTATGCGTCACAATGATTACATGAAAAAATTGGCATTCTTTTTACCTAGACACTGATCATGTACAATGTGTTTGTAATAAATATCCATGACAAATTGAAAAAATCGAGCCGACACAACATAAGCCTTCCAAAGTCTGTCTCCAAGGAGAGGACACTTTGTGAAAAACATTATTAGTGTGAGAAAAGCTTTTCATCCTGCAGAGGAAAGGACAGATAGTGAAAATAAAATGATGTCATTTGAATTCAGAACCTTGTTTCCCATTATGACATAATCCCGCTGTTGTCGATGCCAAATCGGTTGTTGCTTTTGCAGTCTAATGCCTGGATGGAGATCAAACAAATTTGAGGTGAGACATTCCCAGAGCCTCTTGAATATAATGTCCTTCCAAAGGAACACAAACCCAAAATAATTTTACAGGGGTTGGTCAAAAAAAAAAAAAGGATGTTTTTACACTGAGCAAAAAATGACACTTAAGCTTTAAGGAGGGAAAGAGATCAAATAAGATTTATGTATTGCGGCATATAGCTTCCCACTTTTGACTTGAAGCAAATCAAACATAATTCTTCATGAATTCAGATATTTTTTAAATTGTATTTTGATAAGCTCAAGTAATGCAAACATGCACTGTCATGTTAAATGACAGTAACCTCAGCAGATGCTGTACTGTTGATCGAACACGCTCAATTATGGCTCTATGATTAATGTCTGAATAATGTTTTCTGAATAAGGCACAAATGACAGGGGAGTCATAACGTGATTTCTGTCGTGAGCGTCATGAGGACTCTGGGATTGGCTGGGAGACATATTACATTTTTCACTTTCATTTTATGGCCAATATTACATAAATATTGTATGTTAAGTTTTATGTTTTGTTTCAATAATATAAAAAGTTAAAATAAAAATATTAGAACACAAAATTAAAACAGCCAATCAGTCTGATTTGATTGAATCATTTAGAGGGTTTTGGAGCAACTGATTAATTGAAAAGATTTGAATCAAAACATTCTTTTACAAATTACTATTTCTGCCATGAGCTATGAATGTGATAAGGTGAGCCAGGATGTTATAGGATGTTACGATTTTCCTGAATAATAGCATAAAGTTTGGCTGAAGTCAAGTTTTATTATGTTTTATGACTTTCCTTTTGAAGCTTAATGACCTTTATGAAAATAGCTGTCTGGACTCATCTAGAATATGTTTTTGTGTGTAAACATATTAATTCAGTATCATTTTAGAAAGAGCAGAAGGCTCTACTGGAGTCGTCTATCTGTTTGAAAACACTAGCTAATGTGTTGGTCTCCAGTTCCGGTTGCTAATAGTGCTAAAACTCACTTTCCAAAGATTTCTGCCTCCCCCATCAGTGTTATGAACCAAATGCTTTATGAAATGTGTTAACAGAAATGTGAAATACCATTGTACCACAATGCTAACTCAAATGTACACAGTTTGTGGATAAAAGTCTGTCAGGAGATACAGGGTTCTGAGATTAAAATTTACTTCAGACAAAAGGGAAGAAAATGGCTCAAAGTCTTAGTTTTTCAGCTTAGAACTGATTTGTAATACTAATGAACCAGCTAGCTTACTTTGCTATTCATAGGCTAACCATTGTTTTGATGCTGTTTCACACAGAAATGGAAGTAAGATAGCTTGCAAAAGCAGTTTTGTGGTCATTTTAATCTGGAAGTGAGAGAACTGTTATTGCTTTTCTGAAGGTTATGATGCATGCTTAATATCTAACACCAAACGCTGAACTTGCCAGAGGGTTAGCGCACTTAGCTAGTTCATTAGGCTGTGGTCGGCAGCTTACACCCAAACAGACCCAGGCTTGACTTTCATGTAAACCATTTCCTTAGAATCCTTGCCTGAAGGCCTCCAAATATTTTCCCTCTCTCCGAGTGTTGGGAGAAATGAGTTTTTGGCGGGTAGGTGCTGCGGTAATAACTCAAACAAAGGTACAATCAGGATTTTCATCAACAGTCTGTATATAGTCGTTTCAGATGGTGGAAATGTGATGTGATAGAGAGAAAGAGGTAGTGATATACAGTACAGCGTTACACTGTGGGGTTCAGTGACATAGCAGTACCCAAGATACCCTTTTCTCCTTTTTCTTTGTGGTCTGTTTTATACTCTATTTTGAACAAAGCTACCTTGTTTTCTTTTGTGAAGTCTTAATTTGTTCATTTGCATCCAGGTTTGCTGTTTTGCTTGAGTTGCTTTAACATCTGTTGAAGTTCAGTATAGCTAACTAAAGAAAAAACTAGCTTGTAAAGCTAACTAGTAAAAATAAAAAAGATTGATGATATTCAGTTTGCAAACATGCACTTCTGAAGTCAATTTTAGCATTTAAGAAGAATTACTTGCAAATATAATTAGTATTCTCTCTAAATGAAGATTATACACTGCAGATTTAAGGAGAAACACCCAGTTTGACTGATATACTCATTTTGTTAGCTTGAGGATTAGTCGTTGTTTTTCAGTTTGCATCAGCAGTGTCAACAATCTTTTTTTTCTTTTCTTTCCCCCCCCCATCTGAACAGGTTATTTAACTAAAGCTAATGTGATAAAGAAAAAAACCCAACAACATTGGCTAAAAAGAAGGATGAACAGTTCATATCTTTGATGAATTAGAGTGTAGGCGAATACATTTCTTTAATGCTAACAAATATGCCTATATGTGTTTCTCATTCCAGAATATTGTTTTGAATAATCGGACATCTTTGTTGGTGGAATGGCTTGGATTGGACACGGTCAAATTTGTATGGAAAGCTGTCTATTTTGTACCCAAACAGCAGAGCGTATCTATTAGCGAGCATTTCAAAGGCTTTTGTACTCTTTGGTTCGCTGTTGTCCGTAGCTGTTAGCTTGGAGAATCTCTGCCCCAATATTGTTATCTTCTTAAGCTCCCATTGAGGGCGAGTTGCTTTGATTGCTGTCATGAACAAATTGCATGCTGTAATGCTGTTTAA
This sequence comes from Carassius gibelio, assembly GCF_023724105.1. Taxonomy (NCBI): domain Eukaryota; kingdom Metazoa; phylum Chordata; class Actinopteri; order Cypriniformes; family Cyprinidae; genus Carassius; species Carassius gibelio. The sequence continues at coordinate 23,784,881 of NC_068417.1, read as the reverse complement.
ATGGCTAGAAATGTCACAAACAGCAAACCCACCCCCTACCTCACCCGCTTCACCTCAGCAGACGAACAGCTGAGTCTAAACATATTTTCTTTGTAAGAGCAGGAGTTATTGATAAAGCGTTCCAGAAGCCAATTTTGCAGTCCATTTTTCCAACATACTCATACTGTACTTGTTCACTCATGCGGCATGAGTGGATCGTGAGCAAGGCTTTCCAGTTCATTGTCTATGGGAGCCAAGGTACATTGTGATAGAAAGCAGAGTGAAACTACAGAGCATTAAAAAGTTAGGAAATGCTGGGATTTATGCAAATGAGCCATTGGTACCAGCCAGTCACTATGAGCTCAAGGTAATCACATTTTTACTTACTGCTTGGATTCTGCTTTGTAGCTTTATTGCTATGTTTCAGGACTGAGTGATATAGCAATATTAATAATACCAATTGCTTATTGCCAATATACCAATAATCTGTATAAAAATAAACACTAGCAGTTCCAGGTTTCTCACTGCTACGACAACATAGTCGGTGAAAGTCCCACCCATTTGTGAGGCTCTCTGCTCTATAAGCATATACACAGCCCTGAGTGAGAAGCAGCGGTCCGCCATTACTGTTCTCTTGCTGTAACATTAAAAGTGTAGTGTGTTGGGATGAACCAACGAACATAAGAGTCTCCATAGACTGCTGAAGACATGGTGGTTAAATTTCATTTTTCGAAGGAAATGTCCCGGGAAAAAAACTCAAAAGTCCTAAAAGTGTCAATTTCAAAAAGCTATGAAAAATTATCTTTGGGGTATTTTGAGATATACACATCATACACACACTCTGGGAACAATCCGTCCTTCAGATGAGACCTTAACAATTTGAAATATTATATCAATGCATTGTATGACACCTTTGAACACTACATTATGGTTTCCAAATTGGGGTTTGCTAAGGAACTGCAGGGTGTTCATGAGTTTAATGAAAAGCTAATAATTAAATCATAACAATTTTAATGAATAATTTTAAAATAGCATCAATCAAAATAAAATACTTACTAAAAAAATACATATTTAATTTGTTTACATGTCATGGTACAATTAATCAACATCAGAGAACAGTGAACATGCAGTTGTGTTGCTTAAATATGAACTTATGACCTAAAAAGTAATGTAAATATATTAGGCAAAATATGTTTTGCTGACAAAAAAGTCTGGGAACCCCTGGATTAAATGCAAATAAGAAATAATGTGAATTTGTGCATTTCAGTGCGTTTGACCACCATGCGCTTCACCAGTGTTGAAATGTTGAGGAAAAACTCTTCTTAAAATTGAAATCATTTCTGTAAATCCAGTGAGCAAATGTTGTATTTTCTGTATAATTATAGCTACCTGACTAGAAATGGTTATTTGTGTAAATGTCCACAAAACTGGAAGATGTTCTGAATTTATTTTCAGAATGTACACAATAATGCTAGTTTAGAAAAATAACTAAAAGATTAAAAAGAGGAATTAGGGAGATTCAGTAAATTATTAACAATTTGTTGAGTGAATATGTAATCAATAAAAAGTAACTAGTTTGATTATGATTATTTTAAAATGCAATTTAATCTAATTAAACACCCTTATTGTCAAACCCCAACCCCCCCCCCCCCCCCCCCACTAAGTGTAGCTTCTTTTATTTACTTTCTTGCGATCTCATTTCCTCTCACGACACAATTTGAGATCCTAGCACCTAGTAGTGTTTAACACTACATACTCTCCTTTCCATCTGCCAAGCATGTCTGTTGCCATATCTGCATCAGAGTGTTAGCGATGACTTAATCTTGTTAACTGGGGTGCTGATAGTCCCCATCAGTGTTTGTAGGGTGATATAATGTGAATCACTTGGCTATTCTTGTCCTGTTTCTGCTGCCATCAGCAGCAATAACAACAAGGGAATCCCACTGATTCGTCTTTCAGATACAAGCCTGACAGTCAGAGTGTCTTCTGCATGAATATAGTTAGGGTATGGCAATGAATGTAAGGCTTTGTCACCTTGAGACAACGAGACCTGCGATTCAGCTATATCCGAGTTGTTTTGCAGCATATGCCTTGTGATATTGTAACAAATCCTTTTGTTTCTGTCCGTAGCCTGCTGGTTTATTCCATTATAAACATTAAGGGCACTGTAAGGAACCATCTCAGGATTGATGATGTGTGCTGCTGGCAGTTTTTAAGATCTCACACTTGGGTGTGAATCAGAGCGATTCAATAGTGAATCACATTAGAATGCATAGAAACAAGTCCATCTCCACATGCACATTTATGGAAGTATTTTTGTGTGGTTTTTTTTTGGAATGAAAAGTGTATTTATTATTATTTTTTCTTTAATGAACGGTGCAAATATCAGCCGCGCAATGAGATAATGATGAAGTACCGATCAGAAGTTACAACGCAAGGTGATGCAGAAAGTCAAGTGATGGGAGAGACTACAAAGTCAAACAGTTTTGTTAGTGACAGACTCACTTGCTAACCCCCCCCCCCCCCCCCCATATTCAAGAGTCCTCAAGACAAGACTTCCCTGCTGTTTCTGAAGTGGAGTACAACCCAAAGGGTGACCGAGGCACCTGGCAGGCGTTCTGGCAGGCCAGGGACCGTGGACAATCAATCAGCACTCAAATAATTTGACCTACTTTGGTGAAGTTCAAGACTACCATAAGCTGAACTCAACACTGGCAGGAGAGCATTAGAAATGTAGCTTGTTTTGCGAGCGTGTTGTGCTTGAATCTCCCAGTGATGACCATTTTGCCCTTCAGTTGGGACATCGAGGCTTAAAAGTGCCTTACAGGTATCAAGTAAAGTTGTGAGAGAAGTTGCCTGCTCAGTGACTTGTTAGGAAAGATGACTAAGGTTATATACAAAGTGTTGGTGTGCCTAGCGTGGCCCTCTGGCCTAAATCCTGCAATTTAATGCAGGAGAGGAATGGCCAGAGGTTTTCAGAAGTGTTGCAAAGGGCATCACCAACACTCAAGTTGTATAACAATCATCATTATAATGGTGATGCAAGTTTGCATGCCAAATAAGAAATACCCAGCACAAAAAACCTGGCCTTTTGCCGCTGAAAGAGTGAAAAGGAATGCACTTACTATCTTGGTGATATATTCAACAAAGCTTGAATACACAAATTGGTGATATGTAAATAAATCAGCCTTGATTTTACAAGGATTAATAAAGAAATATTTTCTTTGACTATTAAAAACACATGTCGAGCTGGTCAGAAAAGCCATGATAAGTCCATAGTAATGAAATATAGCCCAGTGCAGATTGGGGAAAAAAAAGGAGTACCATCTGGACTACAGACATTTCCACATTATGAGCAAAATGAGTTTTTGGGTCTCGTCTGTTTCGAAGAGGAGTGTTACTTACTGGAAGATTGAAGGCGGCAGAGAACAAGATATGTATTATAATACAGAGGAAGGGGATCCTGTAGTACAGCAGAAAGGTTTGTGACTTAATCCGTTAGGAGCCGACTCCACAGGTGACGTGTCTGCCCTTGAGCCAAGTACATGGAAATGAGGCAGGTACTTCTCCTCAATCCGTCAGACACCAGCTTCATTTGTGATTTGTTGAGAGGTAAGGCACAGAGCAAAGAGGCATGAAATACCTAGAGAAAGATGTTTGTTAGCATTCCCATTCATCTTAATGGCACTTAATAGCACAAGCACAGTCTCAATCCCTTCACTAGCAACTGTCCAGAGCTTTGATGTGGATGGATAATAGTCGATTTAACTCTATAAAGAGCACTAAAACAATTGGGTACTAGTAAAACTGTACTATACACTGAGAATTGTACCTTTTGGGGTATACCAGCTTGTCACTGGTCAGTACCTTTAAAGAGACACGTTTGTACTTTTTCTATCCCAAAAAGTGAGTATTAGTACCTTAGAAAAGTAACCTGTGTCTGTCAGTTGGTAATATGAACCCTTTAGGGATAATTTAGTTATAAAGTTGTCCCTTGATGGTTACCACCCCAGTGACTGTACAAGGAAGGTGCAGTGTTATTTAAAGGTACAACACATTTTTCTGGGAGTGTATGTATTGAAATAATATATATTTTTCTATTTCAAAATTATTTAATCTGAATAAACAGATGGCTAATCTTGAGACCTTGGCAAAGGTATGTCGTGGAGGGAATGACAGGGATTCGTACATAGAAGTACGTTTTTTCAGTTTTGCAAAAATGTATAGAGGCACGTATTTCCCATGAGCCTATGTCGAATGAGGGTCAAGACACAAACTAAAATGTCCAGGTAAGATTTAGTGCTGCAGATGAAAGGGGTAATAGTCCTTGAGGTGCTTCAGCACTGTAAAGGTTGAAGAAGTGCAGAAAGGTTTGGTCCAGGGAGGAGTCTCCTGGTGGTACCAGCATGTTCCCCACAGCTGAAGCCTGAGAAGTAGGATTTTCTAAGGGCAGTTAAAGGACATGTCAGCATCCTCCAAACTACCGGGTGCACCCCTGCATTAAAGGGACATTGCTGATGCAAGGCAAGGTGGGTCACTCTATCATAGCACTAAGACGTAGTCAAACAATTTGAAAAACACTTATAAGGGTGTAGATGTTCCTATTAGGCAATAAGACAGCAGTCTATCTCCCTGCATGCCAAGCTTCACACAGTTGCTCACTCTTCCAGTCAAAATCTGATTGCAAGGGATTGTTTATGTTGACTTTTGAGATGATGACCAGCTCCCCCACGACCCATTCCCTTAGTTACAAACTTCCCCAGGTATCCTCCATTTCCTAGTCATCAGTCTTCATTAATTCACATACCATTCTCTCTCTTCTTTCACTTGCCTCCACTGCCTCCCTGATGCGAGTATCACTGTGGGGTTCCCCAAGAGTGGTGATTAAGTCTGAAGGATGTTATCGGCCCAGTTCATAAAAACCCCATGCTGTGAGGTTCGTTTTATAGACGGCAAGGTGAGTGATTTAGAGAGAGGACCCTCGGATGGGCAAGTGACTACGACAGGATGCTCGTCAGGCGGAGGTGAATGGTGCTCAATGGGGGCTGACTCACAGCCCCCCTTCTCATCCGTCCTCTTGGATGACGCAGAGTGATTGAGCCACGTCGACATGTCCCAGAGCTTGTGTTAAACCTGAGTCACTCACCAGGATTTGGAGGTCATGATTCAAAGGTGACACAGCAAATGAGAAAGAAAGGGAGAAGTAGACAGGCAAAACAGACAGACTACAACCTGCTGTGAAAGACAGAGATATGAAGCTTTCGGTGACTCATACGAGGACAAGACTGCAGCATAATGACTTAGAAAGAAAAAGGAGACATGTACAAGGACTCGAGATGTCATCAGCCCAGCATGCTTCTATTATTGCCATATTGCCTGTGAATGAAAAACACAATTCTCTTTCAAGCCTTTCAATTCCCAATACGATGGATGGTACACATGTTTTTTACACTAGCAGACTGAACCACTTAGGTCAGTGAAATCCCACCGGGTCCCATATATGAACAATGAAAGTAGTAGCTCAAGGAGTAGACGTCACGGCTGAAGCACTGGAGAAAAGTGTAAGGTTGAAGCTATGTTCGACTGACAGCAATTAAATCACTGGAGCTTGTCGAGTGTCTACACTTGTAGGCATTCCTAACTGACTTCTTTATCCAACTGTATCTGGCAGCAGATAACGGTTTGCACTCCATTGGTGGCTGCTGTTCAAGGTGAACTCGGCTGTACTTTGTTGTCCCGCTAACAGTTCCCTGTGTTACCGGAAGTTGACAACTAATTTGGACGAGTCTGGATGCTAACATTCACCTAATGCTACAGGGCTGTCAACTGGTCTGCTAGCTTTGCTAAATGTCTGCTGCGTGTGGCTGAATTTTCTTCATAATAAATATGAAACCTTCTTATATTTATAGCCTCTATCAGTTGCTTTTTATGCATGTATCACACCAATATTTGGATTTAATCAAACTTGTACTGAACTTTGTCTGTGTTTAGTGTTTTTAAGTGTTGAAAATCACTTACCTACTTGGGCACAGGTTCTTTAGAGTCCTGGGCATTGATTACAACCTTGTATTTATAATTCACAGTTTTGTTAAACTATGAAAGGCCTGGCATCTGCTGCTTTATATATTCAACATGTGGTATAATGGCAGTATATAGAAGTAAGGGAATGTCTCATCACATAAGCCTGTCATTACCGTGTCCTTCATCAAGGGCTCCTTCTTCTTGCATTTTACTTCTTTTGACCCTAATCCGTGATGTGTCCTATTTGTGGTAATTTTGTCCTTCGAGAGTGCTAGGATGGCTGGTTCCCAGGAACTTCAGACAAGCTACTTGTGGTGATAGGGCACTACAAGTTTTGGCAGCATCTCTTAATTTCCCTGAGGTTGCCAATCTTTTTATTACTCTCTTCCAACTCCCACTGACTAGCCTTTTTTTAATTATTATTTATAGAGCAGTCAAGAGATCATGTAGGAAAGAAAGATCAAAAATGGATTACTGCTTTTTTTATTCATTGTTATTTTTATTTTATTTTTGGTAGGGTTTTGTGTCTTTTTTTTCTTTTCTTTTCTTTTCTTTACGATGGACAGTATTAGCAGTACATACAGAGCAGCTGCTTGAAGTTGCAAAAAAAGAAAAGCTCTGGGGAATCAGGAAACTATGAGGAACAAATTGTTAATTCATTTTATTAATTCACTTTTATTAGGAACACCTCTACATCTCAGCATTTGGTTTTATTGATTTGCCATTTGATGGCAGCCGTTTTAATTAAAAGAGATTCTGAAATGCCAACACGCCTTAAGGAGCCAAGAAAAGCTCACCAGGAAGGCCCATCATCTTTGCAGTGCTGCATAATGTAGAGAGGATGTTGGACAACAAAGAGTAACAAAATAGGAGTTCCTCCACCAAATGAAGCAAAACCTGAGTTACTCTTCAGTTTCTGACTGCCATGTGAAAATAAGATATGAATTACTTGTATGGTTTGCTTCTGCATGTGCACAGTGTTGTCCCTAAAAACATTTTGGCTGCATTATGTAGATTTAGATGAATGTCTTTTATAAGTGGTTCCAGATTTGAGGAGAGTATTAAGGCCTATTACGTGGTCTTAAAAAAAAAAAAACAGTCTACCAGGAACCCTAATAAGCTGATGCTGCACTTTTATGCAAATAATATAAGCTTTATAAAATCTGAGACTAAAATATTATTGGGAAATAATATGCACAAAATATTATCAGTCATTTTCTGTCTTGATGGACTGAAATCCCCAGATTTTTAAGGATTAGAGTATGTTATTTTTGTATAGCTGCATGATGCAAGAAGGATTTATAAAGATCACATTAAGATGGCCAACCAGGATATTGTTCCAGGAGCTGCTGTGAGGAAGCTGAGGGTTTGAGGTCTCTAAGAGAAGGGTCAGAGGACAAAGGTTTTGTTAAAAAAAAGAAATTTGCCAAATAGAGTTGTCAGGTGCTACAAAAATATTCCAGCCCAAGTCGTCTTATATTTGTTGTTGGATTTTTACTCAGAACCATATTGTGTCAGTAATTCTTTGTTTTATACCCTGTCAATTTTTACTTTGAATCACAATTGTCTTCAGTGTTACCCTTCACATTTCTCCTGCCATTTGCCATGTGTCACTTTTAGCAGTCTTTCACTTTTCTATCGCTTTCCTCAGTGTCATTGTTGTGCTTTGAGAGCAGCAGGTGCCTGTAAGGTGACTTGTTCGGTGTACTTACTTTTGTCGTGGCCACTACATAATAACCCGTGGGAACGTGATAAATAATATAATAATTTCTTAATTCAAAATAAATATTAATGAATCCATCTCTGATAATCCCGGGTTGCTATGGTCACGCAGGTTTGTTTACACATTAAACTCGTGGCCACGAGAAAAACATGTTGTTCCCTCAACATAACATCTCGAGGCCACGACATAAGGATGTCGTTACCTCGACAAAATTATCTCGTGGCCACGACATAATATCACTTTCCCACGAGTTAATATGATGTTCCCACAAACTAATATATTGTGGCCGCCACATATTATCATGTTCCCACAAGTTATTATGTCGTGACCACAACAAAAATAAGTACACCGAACAAGTCACCTTACAGGCACCGTACAAAACACATCTTAAGGTAACCCTAAAAGCAAAAGCAGAAAAGCAGTTTCCAAAATTAGCTAACTAAAAGGTTTAGTACAAATTGTACAAAGTCAGGTAGAAAACTAAAAGGGAATGGGGGAAAATTTAACTAATAGAACATAAGTAGATGCTCGCCTGTTACACGACATGCATTGGTACACTCTTGAGTGACACTTTGAAATGTCAACACTTACCGATTAAAATGCCAGGAGAAGAACAAAAAGCAAGAACAAGTGTGGCAGAGGAAAGTAAAACAAAGATTCTGAATAATGCAGACTAGAGTACGAGGTTCAGAAATAAAAAAAACTCAGTTTGAAATGTGAGTAAGAGGGCCCACTGCTCCTTCACCTAGGGTGTGCAGTAGCACTGACACGTTTCTTGGATTCTGAAAGAGAAAGGTTGTCCTTCTCGGGATAGGCTACTTTGAGCAAAGTATAAATCATGCTGGCACAATGAAAGCAGGACTCGGCACTGCACCAGAACTTAGCAAGAAAGCTGCCCTGTTTTCACTTGAGTATTTCATTGCTTTTTGTTTTTACATGCCGATTTTTTTTATGTTAACTTAAGTGGTGGTCTGTTCCAATTGACTTTATTCGTGCCACTTTTAAAGACAGCACGAAATTCAAGTGACCCGATTTAGTTTCTTAGTAGATCCCTAGTCACTGGTGCATATTATTTCAATGAATACAATGTTTATCTTTCTTGTGCTCATTTTTTTCAGCTTTAAAGTGACTTCCCTTTTCCAATGATGTTGCAAGTGGACTATTTGATATTATTAACTGATAGCCAAATAGCTATTTAGGCATTTCTATAACAAACTCCCATTACTTGAAAGAGCAAACTACTGTAGCTTTTAGCATTCCAATTCACCTGAATGTCTCAGTTGATCTGTTAGCAAATGTGCCCGTTGAAGTAAACAACTTGAAAGCTAATCAAAGCTAAACATGTCACGATCCAGTTGATAAAATTATTTACCCTTTGTTTATCTCAGTGAATTTCTTTTTATTGTCATATTATGGAAGTAAAATGAGTTGCAGACACCATTTCATGCTGACTTTAATTTGCTTGCCAGTGTGTTTTCTACAAAAGCTCAACTTTAGCACATTGCTAAGCATGTAAAACGAACAAAATAAGAAACACAAAAAATGCTTTTTGTTTACTTTACTAAACCCTATACAGAGGTTTATAAGATCTTCTTGACGTTCTCACGTTTATGATTTTTAAGTCAATATTCCCTCTCAGAATCCACCGTTATGAAAATGAACCATGGTTTAACCAAGTGTAGTAACCATGTTTTTTTGGGGGGGGGGGTATTTCTTACTATTTGTATACCCATAGTTTTACTTCAAATACCATAGTTAAACTATGGCTAGTATAGGCAACACCAGTGTTAATATTTGGTTACCATGGTTAAGTAGCCATGATTTTTTTTTATTTATTATTATTTGTAGTAAAACCATTGTAAATTTTCATAAGGGCACTTCAACCATGCATTATAAGTCTCCATGCCTCAAATCTCACCTTCATGCTCTACTCTCCATGAAAGATCAATCTAGTTTGAGGGGTGAGGATGAAGTTCATCAATGTTTTATATGAAATACCTTTGCAAGATAATGCTCAGTACGAGTATTGAAGAGAGTCACAGTGAAAGGCTTGAAGCATCTCCTCGGGTTGAGGATGAAGTTCATCAATGTTTTATTTGAAATACCTTTGCAAGATAATGCTCAGTACGAGTATTGAAGAGAGTGACGGCAAGAACCTTGAAGCATCTCCTCGAGTTTTCTGTCACACTTGTTGTGTTCCCCTCAAATGAAGATGCCACTACAGGTGCTTTTTACCTCAAAAATGTCAACAAAAATACCTCTTATACCTAAACCGAGTGATTGAGTGTAGGTTTAAGAAAAGAAAGAGCGGGAAAATGAGAGCCGTGAGTATGAAAGTGGGTGAATGAATATTAGCATGAAAAATGTTCAAGGTAAAAACGAAAGAGCATTTAAAAGAGAAAATGAAGTGGTTCTGTTAGTTTCTTTGTGTGTGTATGCGTGTGTATTATAGATATTGATATTTTTGTACATATCCACTAGTGGTTAGTCTGACAGCGTTTTTCCTCAAACTCCGTTATACATCATCAGACAAAACCTTTCAGTAAACAGCAGCCTGTCATTCCCAAGCCGAGTACTGCCAAAACTCAGTTTTTGTAGCAGACAGATAAAGCATTTGTGTACCGGAACAAGGCTGTCCGTGTTATCTATGAATTTTGAACATGTTATGTTTCCATACGAAATTGTTATGTTTACATACCCCTAAAATGCACAAAATTGTTCCAAACAATATTTGAGGGAGTACAACTGGTATCATTTTTTAGACTGGCTTTTCTTGATTCCAAAGCCTCATGATAACACTTTTTATTTTATTTTTTTGGTAGTAGTAACTGTCAATTGCATGAAATGCGTCTGGCGCCGATACAGGATGGCTGCCTCCGTGACGAGCTCCGCATATGTTTTTGTGTTTTTGTTAGTTTGTCCTGTCTTTAGTTATATTCCTGCCATCAGTTTCACCAGGGAAGAACTGCTGAACATTCGGCAGAACACACCACAGGATATTTTACCGGATTTCAATTATTCAGACGTTTTACTGAACGTTGTTATCGGAGGAGCGGCGGCGCTGATCAAACGCTTCAGGACGCGCAGACGGGGGAAGCGAGCGGGAGCGCTCGTCAGACTCAGGAAGCGCGGATTTCGAACGCCGTTGCCTAGCATCCATCTGGCAAATCTCCGCTCTCTACCCAACAAAACGGACGAACTCCTTCTGCTTTCTCGGACAAATAAGGATTTCAAACACTCTGCTGCTCTGTGTTTCACGGAAACCTGGCTGAATGACACCATACCGGACAGCGCGCTCTATCTGCCGGGCTTTCAGCTGTTTAGAGCGGATCGTGAAGCAGAATCAACGGGGAAATCGCGCGGCGGCGGGACATGCTTTTACATCAATGAACGGTGGTGTACAGATGTAACTGTGTTAAAGAAGACGTGCTGCTCAAATCTCGAAACACTCTTCATTAACTGCAAGCCGTTCTATTCGCCGCGGGAGTTTCACTCGTTCATTCTGGTCAGTGTTTACATCCATCCTCAAGCGCATGTGAGCTCAGCTTTACAGAAACTCGCTGATCAGATCACAGAGACAGAACAACAACACCCTGACTCTGTTTTAATCATTCTCGGGGACTTTAATAAAGCCAATCTGTCCCGTGAACTGCCAAAATACAGACAGCATGTTACTTGTCCCACAAGAGACAGTAATATATTGGATCACTGTTACACCACAATAAAGGATGCATTTCACTCTGTTCCACGAGCAGCTTTGGGACGTTCTGATCACCTTCTGGTTCATCTAATACCGTCCTACAGGCAGAAACTAAAATCAGCTAAACCTGTATCAAGGACTGTAAAAAGATGGACTAATGAAGCAGAGCAGGATTTACAATCTTGTTTTGACCTCACTGATTGGAGTGTTTTTGAAGCTGCTGCCACCGATCTGGATGAACTCACAGAGACCGTAACATCATATATCAGTTTCTGTGAGGATATGTGTATTCCTACAAAGACTCAACTAATTTACAATAATGACAAACCGTGGTTCACTGCAAAACTCAGACAGCTCCGTCAGGCCAAAGAAGATGCTTACGTGAAGGGGGACAATGTCTTGTATAAACAGGCTAAATACACATTGGAAAAGGAGATCAAAGTGGCAAAGAGGAATTATTCTGAAAAAATAAGGACTCAGTTCACTTCCAACGACTCCGCATCAGTGTGGAAAAGTCTAAAGAAGATCACCAACTACAAGACACCACCCCCCAGCACCGTAGAGAATCAACGACTGGCAGACGATCTGAACGAGTTTTACTGCAGGTTTGAAAGAACACCCATCACCTGCCCTGAACGCCTCCCCACACAACCATTCACACCCTTCACAACTCCTGCAACCAGCCCTGAATGCCTCTCCAAACTACCGTTCACACCATTAACAGCTCCTCCAACCCATCCTGAACACCTCTCCAATCAAGCACTCTCACCATTCTCACCTCCTGCATCCCCCCTCTCCCCCACACCTGCAATTCAGATCAGCGAGGATGCGGTGCGCCAGGTCTTCCGGAAGCAGAAAAGGAAAAAAGCACCAGGCCCAGATTGTGTTACACCAGCCTGTCTGAAATCCTGTGCTGACCAGCTGGCCCCCATCTTCACACAGATCTTCAACAGATCGCTGGAGCTGTGCGAAGTCCCTTCATGCCTCAAACGTTCCACCATCATCCCCATCCCTAAGAAACCCAAAATTACAGGACTAAATGACTACAGGCCTGTGGCTCTAACGTCTGTAGTCATGAAGTCATTTGAAAAACTGGTGCTGGGCCACCTGAAGGACATCACTGGGCCCTTGCTGGATCCTCTTCAGTTTGCCTACAGAGCAAACAGGTCTGTGGACGATGCAGTAAACATTGGACTGCATTATGTTCTGCAACACCTAGACAGACCGGGGACTTATGTGAGGATCCTGTTTGTGGACTTCAGCTCGGCCTTCAACACGATCATCCCAAACCTCCTCCTGCCCAAACTAAATCAGCTCTCTGTGCCCACCTCCGTCTGTCAGTGGATCAACAGCTTCCTGACAGACAGGCAGCAGCTAGTGAGGCTGGGAAAATACACATCCAGCACCCGTACAATCAGCACCGGAGCTCCCCAGGGCTGTGTACTCTCACCACTGCTCTTCTCCCTGTACACTAATGATTGCACATCTAAGGACCTCTCTGTCAAGCTCCTGAAGTTTGCAGATGACACCACACTCATCGGCCTCATTCAGGACGGTGACGAGTCTGCTTACAGACAGGAGGTAAAAGAGCTGGCTGTCTGGTGCAGTCTCAACAACCTGGAGCTTAACACCCTCAAAACAGTGGAGATGATCGTGGACTTCAGGAGAAACCCCCCTGCACTCTCCCCACTCACCATCATGAACAGCACTGTGACTGCAGTGGAGTCATTCAGGTTCCTGGGCACCACTATCTCTCAGGACCTGAAGTGGGACATTCACATTGACTCCATCGTAAAAAAGGCCCAGCAGAGGTTGTACTTTCTCCGCCAGCTGAGGAAGTTTAACCTGCCACAGGAGCTGCTGAAACAGTTCTACTCCACCATCATTGAATCCATCCTCTGTACTTCAGTAACTGTCTGGTTCAGCTCAGCTTCTAAATCTGACCTCAGAAGACTACAGAGAGTAGTCCGGACTGCTGAGCGAATCATCGGTTCAACCCTCCCATCTATTCAAGAACTGTACTTATCCAGAGTGAGAAAAAGGGCTGTCAAAATCACTCTGGACCCCTCACATCCAGCACACTCCCTCTTTGAACTGTTGCCATCTGGTCGACGCTACAGAGCACTGAGCACTAGAACGACCAGACACAGGACCAGTTTCTTCCCTCAGGCAATCCATCTTATGAACAGCTTATAATAACGGCGGACACACTACACTTTATATTTATATACACACACACTTTATTTATCTAACACACATACTTAGTATACACTTAAATTTTGCACACAATATATATGTACATACATAACTTCATTTTGTAATATACTTGCCTACAATTGTCATTTGTATATTGTTATTCACTATCTACTTATTTGTATTTTTTATTCTTTTATTATGTGTTTTATGTTCTGTCGCTGTCATTCTGTTGTACTGCGGAGCTTCTGTCACGAAAACAAATTCCTCGTATGTGTACATACCTGGCAATAAAGCTCATTCTGATTCTGATTCTGATGTGACCATGACATGGTGACACTTGTAGAACAAAACAACTTTTTTCTGGATGACTATGATGTATGGGGGTCTTTATAGTATATCATGTGAATGTACATTATTTTAAACATTCCTCCAAAGTACATTTAGTTCCTTTTGTCTAAAGCTGTTTTAATTAGCAAAAATTGTTGAGTGCACTTTTAATCGATATAAATTATATTAGCTGGATACGTTTCAGGAAAAACCCTGGAACATCTACAGGAATTGTCAGTATGACAAAGTGAGTAGATTTGAGAATCTGTTAACGTAGCACCAAAACTTTAGGTATGCTTTAAAGAATGGAAAATCACAGGTTTATGTCAAGTCATCTTAAAACTTACCCCGTACTCACATGAAGATCAAGTCCCAGATGAAGACATAACTTCAGTGGGCCTAATACATGAAACAGAATGAATTTTTATTAATCACTTGTAAAATCTAATATTTGTTGTACACCAAATTGTAATATTGAATCCAACTGTTAACATAAGATCGGTTTATAATCAATTGGTTACTATACCAATCTGTCTTTTTTTTTTTTCCTGTCAGTTGTTCAGTCAGTCATTTTGTGTTCCAGCTTATGTATTTTGTTTCCTTTGACATTCTGTGTATCTGTAAATAACCGTATCTGTTACGGTAGTGCAAAGGCTGGTTGATTTGCTGATTTTTGCAGTGAAAAATCACCTCAGTGGGAAATCCAAGAGAAAGAGATGGATAACACATCTGACGCAATACCTTCTGACCACACCTCTCTGACTCAGTTATCTGTTGGCCGGATAGCCTCTGACTCAGCCCTCTTGCATTAATATCCTGCCAGGGTACATGCAGAAATAGACAGGCCGATAGACAGAGACAGAAAGAGTAATATTCACATATTTGATGTAGAGAGAGTCTTGGATATGCAGTGATAGATTGAGGTGCATGCACACACATAAGTAGGTGTGTCTTCAACTACAGCCATTTTTTTTTTCTCCCAGGAACATTTTATTAAACAAGCAGTTTAGATAAACATGAAAATTTGATTAAAATGTGCTCTGCCTCAGGCTATCCAAAATGTAGATGAGTTTGTTTCTCCATCAAAACAGATTTGGTGATGTAATGCATAACATTGCTTGCTCAGCCAAAGGATCCTCTGCAGTGAATGGGTGCCATCAGAATGAGAGTCCAAACAGCTGATAAAAACATCATTATAATTCTAAGTTCCTGTGTCTGTTAATTTTATGTGTGTAGAGACACAAACTCTCCTCTAACTAGCTTGATAGCATCATTTAAAGTAGCACTTTGTTTGTGAATTAGCATATGAAGCTTAGGGTTATTTATGTAAATAAGCCTTTCTGAGAACCTGATTTATTCTGTCTGAGTTTTCACAGAGAAAAGATAAAACATTGTGGACATCTGTAGTTTTTTCTGATGTACTTTAGATCGGCGTCAATAAGCAAATAAGCACATTAAAGATATTAGCGTTTATCCCCAACAGATCGGTTTATCCATAATGTCAGCTTTACACATGAGTCAGGAAAATTGTGTTGTTTTTAAGGGTTTTTCTTTTTAGAATGTTTTTTTTTTTTTTTTTTTTTCTGGTTCACACAGCTTTAGATGCAACTCCAGATATCCCCTGGTGTCAGTTTGAAACACATTGGGGATTTGTTAAAGAAAAATCTAATGAATATTTTATTACTTAATATAACAAGAAGCTAATGTGGCAGTGAGGATTTCTTCATGGCAAACAAGTATCTTTCATGCCAAATGAAGCTTAACATTCTTCTGGTCCTGTTTTAGGACCAATTCTACCTATGTTATCTATAAAATTCAAATTTCTTTAAATGAAAGTAGGCACTTTTTTTATTTTCTTCCAATAATTAACTAGAAATAAGCTATTTATTGGTTGTTTTCCAAAATTGTAAAAAAAAAACTGGCTCTGTGCCAGTTCTTTCATCTTGAACAGCCTGACATAGTGACAGTGGCTCAGCCAATGGCGTGAGTCTGGAGGCGGGGCTATTTGTTTGTCTGACCATTAGCAGAGTGTTTGTAAAAAAAAATTGCGATTCTGTTTGGTGTTGCTAGTTGCACATAAAATACTTAACATTTAAGTTAGTATTCAAATTCAAATTCTTATAAATGGCTGTTGCAATTGCTTCTTTTTGTTTTATACATAATCTTGCAGCTTGTGCTTCAAAAATGAATTGTACCTCAAACTGTGTGTGTTACTGAGGCAAAAAAAAATAATTATCTCTTCATGTTGAAAAGGGCTGTCGCATCTTGGCGGTGAATTTTAAAATCAAGCACCACTCAGACATTTTTAAAATCTTAATTTAATAATTTCATTACAGGAACCTCAAATGTGAACCATTTATTCTTGACACTGTAGATGTCATATACATATTTCTTAGCATTACAGTGATCGTTTTAATTTCTACTGTGTCACTTCTTGGAGAGACTAGTGAGGACTAGTGTGACTTTGACAGTGTGAGATGATACTCTTAGTTAAATTAAAAGGAAGTGTGCAGAAAATAAACTGTTTTCTTCATGATTAGTCTACCTGGCGTGCTGTGAATGTCATCTTTGCCTTGAGGGAGTATGCAATGAAAAGACTGTCCTGGATCTTTCCTCTCTTGTTAGATTTGGGGGTGAAGAGATTTTTGAGCCTGACAGACATTGGGAAAAATTATAGCGCATACAAACACATGCAAACATGTGTCCACATGAACGATCCAACCTACTGTTCAATACAGCACCCTGACGGCACTCATTCATTCATCTTCTTTGATGAGACTGTGGACTACACGCTCTCAAACCTTGAAACAGTAGCCAAATTAAAACTCCTGCTGTTTGTCAGTCACCAGAAGAAAATAGAATAATTAATTTCCTACAAGCAATGTATTTTGAAGATTATCTGGTTGACACATTTTAGTTTTATTTTATTAATTTATTTTATCTTGTTCAACAAGGTCAAAAATGCTGAACTGTTGACAACCAAATTTCTCTCTCTCTCTCTCGACATGGCTATTTATTATGCATGTTGTATTATTATGCTTTTTTATAGGGAGAGAAACCTTTTCTTTTGTAGTTCCGTTAGTTTGGAATCATGGGAGTTTAAACCTTGCTGGATGTCAATAAAAGGACCAGTAGAGCAGGGAAATGTCAATGCATGTTTTATATATACTTTTTAAATCAGTGAAATAAGTAGTTAGAACAATCCCTGTGGTGAGGAAAAGGCTTGACTTAGCAATTTCTAAAAGTATCACATGCTGTCAGAAGTCCTTGTCAGAATTTGCTAAAGGTAGTGATGCTACTAGCTTTCTGATTTTGGAAAGTTTCATTGAACTGATTAAAAATAATATTTTTTTTTTGAATATTCACTCAATCTACAATCTACTCAATCTACTAAACAGCTGTTGCACTTTAGTATTCAATAATTTAGCACTAAGTCCGTTTTATTTTGGTGTTGTTTATAAACAGCCAGAGTATAACACAGTTAGCAGTGTAGCTTGGCTAAGGTAGCTAGTTAGAATCGATAATACATTTTACAGTAAACTGTAAAATCCTCCATTATTAAGCATATTAAAGGAATAGGCTGGTCCTTTGCTGGTTTATGCTGGTCCTTTGCCAGCACATGACCAGCATTAACCAGCAAAGGACCAGCATAAACCAACAAACAGCTTTAACCAGCAAATGACCAGCATAAACCAGCAAAGGACCAGCATAAACCAGCAAAGGACCAACATAAACCAGCAAAGGACCAGCTTTAACCAGCATAAACCAGCAAAGTACCAGCTTTAACCAGCAAAGGACCAGCATAAACCAGCAAAGGACCAGCTTTAACCAGCAAATGACCAGCATAAACCAGCAAAGGACCAGCATAAACCAGCAAAGGACCAGCATAAACCAGCAAAGGACCAACATAAACCAGCAAAGGACCAGCTTTAACCAGCAAAGGACCAGCATAAACCAGCAAAGTACCAGCTTTAACCAGCAAATGACCAGCATAAACCAGCAAATGACCAGCATAAACCAGCAAAGGACCAGCATAAACCAGCAAAGGACCAGCATAAACCAGCAAAGGACCAGCATAAACCAGCAAAGGACCAGCATAAACCAGCAAAGGACCAGCTTTAACCAGCAAAGGACCAGCATAAACCAGCAAAGGACCAGCATAAACCAGCAAAGGACCAACATAAACCAGCAAAGGACCAGCTTTAACCAGCAAAGGACATAACAAAACATAATCAAAACCAGTATACGCTGTTTTTTCAACAGGATTTCTTGTATCTGTGAAACACAAAAGGAGATATTTAGATATATATGCGGTTTCGTCTTTTGCATTCAAAGGTTAAGTGCAAAAACTGGAGCTTTCAAGCTTCAAAAAGTAGTTATAATCTTCGTTTAATTTTAGAAGTCAATGAATGATGAAAACAAATGCAACTTGACACTGAATATCGTCAAAAGTGGTTTCTTTTCTACATGAAGGCAACAGTGCAAGTCACTGGCATTGTAAGTCATACAGAGGAGAAGATGACAGCCATGTAAATAATAATCATAGCTGTGACTGATGGCCTCTATTTCGACACTCTATGATCATTCACTCACCTATTCTTTACCTGATAATTTTTGATTACACTTTGTTTTATTGATTGCTCTGTTTGAGTTTGAGTAGATCTGCGATCTAAAGTGAACATCTGTTGTGAGATGATTTTATCTTTGTGACTGAAGGCAGAAAATGATCAGTGATGGATTTTGGAGAGGCGTAATTTTATAAACAGTTGATTGTTTTATCCGCTGACAAGGTGATTGTGCCACAAAGGATCATGGGATGTGCGAGATATTCATCATAAGCTACTGTGAAAGTTGATGAGAAGAAGTGTAGTTTAAAAGAGTTTTACTAGCTTTTCTTACCCAATTAATTATTATAATTCTTTTTTTTTTTTGGACATTACAAAAGTATTTTAAAGTAACAGTTCACCCAACAACAACAACAACAACAAAAATAATAATAACAATAATAATAATAATAATAAAATGCTTACAAATTACTTATCCTCAGGCTATACTAGATGTAGAGTAGTTTGTTTATTCATAGGAACAGATTTGGATAAATTTGGTATTACATCACTCACTAATGGATCATATGCAGTGAATGGGTGCCGTCAGAATGAGAATCTAAAGAGCTGATAAAAACATCACAATAATCCACACAACTCCAGTCTTATCAATTTAGCATCTTGTAATTAATATTTTCATTATGGCTTTTTAATTCTACCTGGACTCATGGCATAAATATACCTGGGTGCATGTTTTAGCAACACGCGAAATACGTACCAATAAGTACATATCACTGCAGTTTCCAAAATAAACGAACACTAGAGGCAGTAAAACTAAGACACCTTTTATTCCTTTTCACACAAATTTACAGAGTTTAGATTAATAAAGCATAATTTTCGCACAATTACTTGAAGAATTTCATGTTATGACTTCAAAACAATATGAATATGCTAGGAGATTTGAAAACTGATGCTTTTAAATGTTAGTATCACACATATTGTTTTTAGGTAGTAGGTTTGTTTGGTAGCTCACGGAGTATGGAGACGCACTTGAGGCGAGGCGTGGGACTCTGGTTCGAATCCTGTGTAACCGTGTAACCTACATATAAGAAAGTTCAAATGGCACGCTTGCATCGACAAATGTGTTTTTATATCGGTTTTACATTTGTTAACACTATCAGGTAGGTCTAGGGTTGGGTTTGGTGTAGGGCATATTTCCAACAGAATAGAGCATTTACTTTTAGCGACAGTTCCCAGATATTTTAATTCTGACCGGCTGCAATACGTACCAGAACAACATAATAAAAACACAGCAATACGTACCTATATCAACATAATAATAACATGCCATGGTTTACAATTAGAAGCAGTGTTTTAGCACCACTCAATGGACATTTCTCTTTGAAAGTGCAGTGAAACCTGCAGTATGGTACATAAAAATGGTGTTGCACAAAAAGTTCACAGAGGTACATATTTTTATGAGACCAGGTTGCTTTTATCAGCTGTTTTGACTATCATTTTGATGGCACCCGTTCACCACAGAGGACTCAATGTGAAAAAATGATATTATGCTAAGATTACCCAAATCTTTTACAATTAAAAACGTCATAGATGGCTTCAAAGTGTGTACACTTTTTAGCAGGTTTTCATTTTTGGCTAAACTATTCCTTTATATTTTATGAAAAAAATGGCACCATGTCCATGATCATTCTGCTAAAAGTTTGCTTTTGTGTTCCATGGAAGAAAACCTAAAGAATATATGGTGTCATGAAAACTAGAGGAAAAAAATATAAATAAAATAAAATCCAGCATGTTGATTTACTGCTGAATGTTGTTCAGTTTCTTCATAAATATTTAATGTGTGTAGCAGTAAAGGTAATGTTAAAAATAGAAAGTGATGAACAGAATTTTAATAAGCTCATAGAGCAAAAAAGCAACAGCTCTGTGGGTCTGCTGCTCTAAAATCCTGGTGGCATTAATATGTTAGCTTCAAACCAATGCAACTTGCTGGAGAACCCATGTTGACTGTCACCAAAAGTCAGCGCTTCGTTGCAGATTCACAGCAACTCCAGATGATTGCCTCCCATCCTCAGGCTAGCATATGGGTTTTCCTTGTAAGAGCATGTTTTGTTTTAGTTAGTTGGCTTATTATCTCTGTATGTGAGGCCAGTTCAAGTAGCCAATAAATGAGCAAAATCTGCATGGGGAATTCTGTTCACCCTCACATTAAACTCCTGATTGCACAAGATGCCAATAGGAATTAATCAATTTCGTCCGCAATAGTAAAAATGCTGCACCTTTACGGACTAACTATACCACATTCACAGCCCCCCCCTGGCAAATTTGGGGTAACTTTGGCTAAAGGCTACACTGGTACAAACTCATGAACATACTTGTTCTGGCATTCAAACTTACAGCCTTTCCACTCTAGATCTTTAACTACTAAGTCACACCACCACACAAATTAGTATCGAACTAGCACAATTTGCAGTCGTCAGGTGTATTGGCTGTTTCAACATAGTCTACAACCACTGCCAAGCTGCTTCAGCCAAATTTATAGTGGCTCAACTAGACAGAAATGCAAGCCCGGCAAGGATGTAGAGCTCAAAGTGGATCAGGAATCTTGCGGGCAGCAGATAACCTTCACGGAACACTTCCTCTTTGCCGGTCCTGCCTCTCTGAGTCCCAATGTTTTGTTAGTCTGTCTCATGGGATGGGTGGATGAAACATGACAAGACTATCTGCGCCCAGCGCAAACGAGTGCTTCAACCCTTCCAACGCAGCCTTTGGCCAAACATGACCTACATCCTGTCAGCTTTGTGCAAGAACGGTGTGTTTATGCATGCGTGTTTGTGTGTAGCTAGTGTTCCTTGCATTCTCACTTTTTTTTTTTTTTTTTTTTGCATTCGCAGTTGTGAACACCTTGTGGTTTTGTTCTGGTTGTCAACTGACTTGTATTTTCGGATGGAAATGCAGACAGATGTTTGAATCACACTTCATGGCCAAAAGTATATGGGTAGCAGTAATAATTTAAAAAAAATCAATTTTAATTGCTGTTAATAGTGTTCATCGTCTGTGTGATTACGTCTTAAATTGATTTTTCCATACATTTCTGCCATATGCACATAAACTGAGTCACCACTGATAAGCTACTACTAAATATTGTAGAAATGTAATTTTCTGTAAAGTTTACGATAAGTATCGTAACAAGCACTATACAATTAAACTTGAATTGAACTGAGTTGTATGAAAATCATAAATACACACAAAGAGAAGCAATGTCATTAAAAATCAGTTTCATAACTTTTTTTTTCACAGCTGATGAGCTATAAAAACATAAACAGCCAACAAGAATCTTGCGCATTTTACATGACAGACAGTAGAAAACTGCAGCGTATTCTGACTAGCATGTAACCATGCTCAAGTTCACGTGTTACATAAAATTTCGTATTTGATTCAAGTTTATATATTTGATTAATCTTATATGTAGAGGATATGTTTGGATGAGTTAATTAACCCATTAGCAAAGCACTTCAGTGTCTGACTAATAGTTCTTTGACTATAATTTGGTTTATTTGAAACAATCATATTCTTTGTAGATTTTCTTTGTTAATGCGTTATTGATACCTTGTGGGATAAATTTTTCCCTCTTTTTTTTTTTTGGTCAGTTGGTAAAGTTTCACATTTAAAATTGGTTAATTATCATCATTAGGCACTTTTTGTTTCTTTGTCCTTGATAAAATAATGATAATACTAAATGGTAACAAACATTTTTGTCAGTAATTTATTTGACATGATTAACACTTGCATCCATATGCCATATATTGTATATCATTTGAGTCTAGCTAAAGTAGTTAAAACATTTGAGTTAAAGCGCTGGCGCTACTCTACTCAAGCTTACTTTAAAATGCTACGTGGAATACCCCAAACACATGCACAAATGCTCTTGGCATCTCACAATGTCCCAAATCAAGATAAAATGGTCAATTAGTGCTTAGAGTGCTTGTGATATTACTGCTTTTGTTAAATTAGGTGAGATTGAGTGCTTCGACAAGGGCCGCATGGATGAAGCTTCTGTTTTATCGTACTTTGTCGTAAAATGGTGACTCACACTCACTCAAGCCAGACAAGAGGCCGTTGATGAGCTGTTTTATCATCACCGGCAGGTGCTTGTGCAGTATCGCTCTTTCCGGGGTAGGGGAGGAGAGGTTGAAGAGGCTTCCATAGGCCAGGGCAGAAGTACGCACTTATGACTATTTATGAGACCTCAGCGTTTCACCCGTCGCTAAATTACATCAGATTTCTACATGTAGGGCATTGAAGTTCAGAGTAGCTGTGTACAATGCATTAGTTTTCAAAGATGTCAAGGATGCATTTCGGCCTGTTCCCCGGAAGCAAGGATATAGACAGATAAACAGTGCTTGAATGTGTGCTGACTTGATATAAGCAAGGTGTTTTGTGTTTAAATCCTGACCAGTCAGCATTCAGGACCAGAATGCTCCTTTTTGTGTTGTGCTAAAGTTTTACCCACTCCAAAATCTCTGTGAACTGAGTTTTAATCACTTTACCTAGAAGTCACATGGCATGTTCCTATCTAAATAGCTGGCTCTTGGACAGAATAATCTGGTGATACTGTAAGGCATAATTTCGCTCTACAGTGTGCAGCGTATGTTAAAATATTACCACAGCATATGATCGGGCATGTTTCCTTCTCCATTTCTGATGTAGGCAGCTTCAGTGGCATTTATTACCAGACTTTTCCCTCAGGGCAAAATGGGAAGAGAGAGAAAGAGAATAGAGATGCTGTATTATCACCTCTGTTTCTTTAAAATGTCTGCCTCGGGGTATCTGAGAGGGTGGTCAACCAAGGAAAAGAAAGATACTACATATGGTCATAGTAAGGTGTAGTAGATAGCATAGAAGGGGAAATCACATGCTATTTTTTTCTCATTGTTTCTTTAACGCTTTTTGAAGAAAAAAAGTGGTGTTTGACCAGCATTTGGTCCCATATTGCTAATTTTAGGCTGAATTTTCAGCCCTGTTAACTATTGTAATCTTTATAAATATTAAATATGTTTCATAATATATTTTGAAATAATATTCTGAAGTGATTATTGAATTTATTTAAAATTTAACAAAACAAACCAGGTGAGTTTAAAGCGATAGTTTACTAAAAAATGAAACTTCTGTCATGAATTACTCACCCTCATGTCATTTCAAACCCGTAAGACAGCATCACACATGCATTGTGGTACTTCTCGCGGCTTCACAGCATTATGGTTGATCCACTGATGTCACATGGACTATTTTAACAATGTCCTTACTACATTTCTTTGAATGTGGTAGTTGTGTAGCTGTCTATACAGAGTCAGAATCCTACCTATCGGATTTCATCAAAAATATCTTAATTTGTGTTCTGAAGATGAACACAAATGAAGGTTTTATGGGTTTGAAATGACACAAGGGTGAGTAATTAACGACAGAATTTTTATTTTGGGGTAAACTTACTCTTTAAACTGCATTGCTTTTCGGTAATTTTTGAAACAAGGCTGCAAAAAATGGCTAATTGTTTATTTAAGGGGTAAATTGCAACTGTCCTGTGACACAAACTGAATTATATATATATATATATATATATATATATATATATATATACAGTATGTAATATATTTTTTAATGTTTCAAAATATTTTTATTAAATACTACAGGTTTACTTTTTTTTTTTTGCATTTTTGAATTTGTACATTAAACATTTACAATGCATTAAGGCAGTTATGGATTTTGTAAAAACTGCAAATCATTTACTGAGGGCTAAGACTCTCATTTCACTCTGAGATTTTCAGACACTTCCTTTTGTACCCAGTTTGTGGAAATTGCCAGTTGATAAAAGATGCTACATCACTGTGCTTTACAGTAGTTCAAAATGCTTCCTAACCCCATTGTGAATTTTAGCAGTTATTTCAAATTCTCTCCCTGCACTCAAATTCTGGCAAGCCAACTGGCATAAATGTTGCTGACATACTGTAAGTTATAATATGAGGCAGAATTTAAGGGCACTTTGAAAAACCCAGTGTTCCCAGTCAAGACCTGGAGGTTGAGAAGCCACTAATTATAATTCAGAAAGTTAAAACTGCTGCTCTCTCTGGGGCCTTGGTCCCATGTAGGTCATTGGATGTCAGAGCGACAGGACAGCATCTGGGCATTTTGACACAGACAAATTTGTTTCTTGGCTGTCTGAATGCCCCTGTGGCCTCCTGTGTCAGTTTTGCTCTCGGGGTAAACGTAGCTCTGGTAATTCCATGATCCCACAACCCTGAGGGGTGTTTGATGTCTCAGACGAATGCCTCAGACAAAACAACTGAATTTACTTTCTCTGAGTGCGTGCTGCCTATGTAGCACATCGGCTGGAAAACAGTGGGGTTTTCTTTGTCGGTACGTAAAAGGGAAATCAACACACTCTCGAAGATTGTTTCATGTTCTTCCCCTTCCCCGGAAAAGTTTTTTCCACTCCAGGCAGTCTACGCTGCTGCTGTTTGGAGATAAAATTGATATTCTAAAAAGTGCACACTGCAGTGGCTGATGGGGGGAAAAAAATAAAAAATGAAGCAATTAAAAGAGCTTGAAATGGCAAATGGTGATTTTCTGAATAATTACACAGCTGGAAATCAACCAGCCAAAACCAGTGCTCACTGTGAATTACATAAAAATGATCAATTGTTAAACAAAAAGTGAGAAAGTGTTAGATATTAAGATCATAGCTCTTTGACTTGAGGTGTTCACACTGGGAGCAATTTGCAGTGACAAGACAAAAGTCATTTCAAACGGCGATTTAAGGCAACAAAGTTGACAATAGTTCGACTTTGGTGAAAAGTAAAATGTGTCCTCACGGACGAAAATCAAGATCTTCAAACTGTTTTTTCAAAAACATCTGCTATTGGTCTAAACAAAGACAAAGCCCCACCCCAAACTCACACCACTGGTTGAGTCACTGTTGCCATGTTAGTCTGCTCAAACAAAGCAATGTTTTGATAGCTATACATTAAGACCCCTAAATTAGGGTTATTGTGTATATTAAAATAATTAATGAGAAATAAATACTGATAGATTCTGATATCAGTTCGGACTTACTGTACTTGAGGGGTTCACTCTGGCAGAATTTTGCAGTGACAATCCAAAGTCATTTAAAATTAGAATTCACCATATGAGGTGAAAAAGTTAAGACTCTTTTTTTTGACTTGGTGAATGTGTATTGCTGTTCTCCTAAATAAAATGAGACAAGTGAAAATTGTTTTCAAACATGTTTTCCGAACACATCTGCCATTGGTCAACCAAACAGCCCCACCCCAAAATCACACCATTGGCTGATTCAATGTTGCTATGCTGGGGCTAGTCTGCTCAAACAAACAATATGTGCCAAAGTGCTTATACTTTTTGGGTAATGAATAGGTTACTTTATAGTTGTCTCTGCAGATTAAGCTGGAAAAATAAGTATTTTAATAAAAATAAAGCGATTACATGCTACAGCTTTAACTGTCTCAACCTGCACAGGTCATTGTTTTTTGTTAGGTGAGTTACCAATAACTCCTCTAGGCTACTTCATTGTTATAGTTCAAACATATGCATATACAAATACGTTGGGTCTCTTTCCCCCCCAAAGAAGCGACAGGTAAGGTGGACATTTTTAGCTTCGGCTGCCTCATGTCAAGAAAAGTGCCATTTTGAGGAGAGTTCCCCATCACTCAACATGCGTAGCACCTCTTGTTTGACCTTTGGCTAGCATAGCATTTAGTCAGAAGTTTTTTTTTTTTCTCTTTTTGCCTGCTCTCGGCATGTAATGGTCTGAGTACATCTGATCTCATTCTCTTTCTTATTGTCTTTCTCTCTTCCCCTGAGAGATTCATCTTTAGACGATAAAGTCTCTCTAAAGTAACTCCTAGTCTGGTCCACCTGCTTTCACAAGCTGTAATTAGCATTAGCCTCTGGTCTTAATTAAACCTCAGATACGCCGTGTGATAACTCGACGTGAGAAAACAGAAAGAGTTTCAGGTCTCCACAAAAGCCTGGAGCTTGGCAGAACAAAGGAAGAAAGAGAGGGTCTTAATTGTTTCCTTGCTGTTGCTAGCACATGCTATTTTGGTCTTTTGAAAGGACAATAGCGATAATGCCACCACTCAAAGACAAGGCAGGAAGAAAGAACGAGGATAGAAATGTAGGCGCATAGCAAATGCAACTTTGCATAAGTACAGATGCATCATTTCCATTTGAACAGAGGTTTGATTTCTGAGCTATTTTGAATACAAAATGTATTTGCATCTTTGATTAATTTAAAGCTGTTAAAAACTTTCTCCTACTGTATATCAGCTAACACTATGTTAGTCATATGTAGCTTGATTTTTCTAAAAATATCATGACGCTGTGGCACTTAACAGTCATTGGCTTGTAAAAGTTTTAATAAAATCAGCAGGGAATTATAGTTATCTTATGAGTTAAAATGCTTCTTGCTTTAATATTGAGGTGACCTTGTATTAGGACAGACATTCTCAGTGAGGAGAATAACTGGTGGAGTGTTTTCTCTACGCATTATCGAGTAGACTAACTAGAACTTTATCTGATGAGGTCAGAGCTCAGTGAACAGAAGGATGAAAATGAGCCAATGTGACTGGGGATGAAAAGGTTAAACTGCTGGCATTGAAAGCTGTAAAGAGAGGAACTGAATGTATATGGTTAATCTGGGGATACTCTCAAGAGAAGCTGTAACTATAATTATAAGGTTTTGAATCAAAAGTGGAATGGAATTTACCATTTAGCTAAAATGTACTGAAAAGTCTGTTTATTGGCAGATTCCATTGTGACAACATGCCCCAGTATTATATTAGGGGGTCTTCAGTATGATACCTTTAAAATTCTGGTCAACAGCAATGGAAATATTCAATATTTTTCATTGCATGTCAGCATTTAATACTTAAGGCTGGAATTTTGAAAACCCATAGCAAGCACCATTAATTCATCATTCCGTGTTTATCCCAGTGCATTGTGGGATATTAACATTTAATAGTCTGAAAATGCTTGAGATGTACAACTGGGTATAATATATATTTTTTGGTTTAATGTGCAACAGTCATCTGGCATATTGAAGTTACATTATGCAGCCATTATAGGATAACTTTCACAATTACGGCTGCTCAAGTAGTCTTATGTAAACCTTTTTTTCTTGTCACCAGGGTAATTAATACTCCCATTAGAATTACATCTCTTCACATTCAATTTGCATAAAAGTCTTCTGCGGTATTTGCATGCACTGCATGTTACCCTTGACATAACTTACATGTTTACACGCATACATTCACAGCAATACAAATACACTCAGTTGCATACAAACATCGCATTTTCTTGGGTGTAATTTATATTTGTGAGTATTTACTGAGGCTGAAATAAAAGAGTTGTAAAACTCCTTACCAAATGTTGTTCCTACAGAGATAAAAAGTCCTACACACACATTTTGTTCTTGTGGGACTGAAAGATTGACAGTTACGAGAATATCCCATGGTTATGAAACACTCTGAGGGTCAGTGGTAAATCAGCTGACGTCAGTTAAGGAATTGAATTGTCAATTTCAATCTTGAGCTCGGGCACCAGGGGAAATGGGTTCTCAGTTTCTGTGAGGTCTTAAGGAATGAGAAGTGACTATTGTAAAATTGGATGCTTGAATTCAAGACTGATTGGCTATGCGGTGTGGCTTAGGTTTTATTATGCATGATTCCATGACAATATTTGTAGTCTAATATAAAGGATTATTAAAATTGTGTTCTGTGTGATTTAATTCAAAGCATGAATTAAACATTTTGTGAGCAGTGTCTCAGTACACAGGAAGTCTAAAGAAATGGATAAATTAGCATTAGCAAGAGGCCTGTTGAGCATTCAGTGAATTATTAGATAGATTTATTTGAAGTTACAAAATTAACCTGAGGCTTGATATCTATAGTTTCAAACTGCTATAAAGACCCAAAATATACCACCATTTTTTAAGTATGGAAGGTTTTGTGAACAATATTGAATATTTAACAGTATTTAATTGCTAATACTTGTAGAAGGAGTTGCTGGGACAATATTGATATTGTGGCATTTAGAAACTACCTGAACACTACTATGAAACTACCTGTTAGCCTTACCTCCTATTTCTATAAACATGTGCATACACATTGCTGTTTTGTTAAGCCACTTTAGCTGTGCTACCAAGATGTTATGCATTTTTAACCAAGGAAACCAGCTTCGTTTTTTTTCCTCCAAAAGATTGACATGTAGAATTGTGTTGTTTGGATAATGGAAATCCTAAATGAATCCTCAGAGGCACTGTAATACCTCAGTGACTTACAAAGACTAATGGCTGTTTTACAGTCTGGTCCCTAATTATGCTGTCATTTATGCTTTCTTTTAGAACAGCTTTGAGCCTTTATTGTTTAGTTGTACCAACATGGTTTTCTATAATCAAACACTGTTGACTTAAACTAGCACAGAAAAGACATAGTTTCATGGCTTTAGAAATTTGAATGCTTAAATGGTCTTCTAAACCTGGTTTTGTTTATAATTAATGCATAATCATTAATGTTTTCAATTTTTTCTCCCCACCTTTTGTCTCTTGTACAGATCCAAAACTGACAGATTGAAAGCATTGCTCAGTGATTCAAAAGGAGAGCGTTCAAGAAGTTAAAAGACCATGAATTACAGCTGTGGCAAGCGACACTATAAACCTATAATACGGACCACGTAAAAGGAGGACTATGTTTGGCATTATGGTCCCTGAACAGCTGTGATTGCCCTCAAGACACTTTTTTTTGCCCCCTAGATCTTGTGTCTTCGTAATCCTATTGGTCGTCCATCTCCCGTGATCATCGTTCTTATTTTGAACCCTAACTTCTTTCATTGCCCACCTTGATCAAAACAAATCCAGTTTTTTGCTACAAAATGGCCTGCAGGTTCAGCTTATCTTGTGCTTTTCCACCCTGCTTTCTCATCCTCTATCTCCCTATTTTTCTCCTCCTCCATGCACCTTCGTTTGTCAGGGGTGACTGCTGGCTAATTGAGGGGGATAAAGGTTATGTGTGGCTGGCAATCTGCAGTCAGAACCAGCCTCCATATGAGACAATCCCACAGCATATTAATAACACCGTCCATGACTTACGGCTGAATGAGAACAAACTCAAAGCAATTTTTTTCAGCTCCCTCAGCCGATTCACCAACCTTACTGACCTCAACCTTACCAAGAATGAAATCTCCTACATTGAGGATGGTGCCTTCACAGGACAGGCCAATCTACAGGTCTTGCAGTTGGGATATAACAAGCTAACCAACCTCACTGAAGGGATGCTGCGAGGGTTGGGACGAATGCAGTGCCTGTATTTGCAGCATAACCTTATTGAGGTAATTGCAACTAATGCCTTCTGGGAGTGCCCAAGCCTTAGCAGTCTTGATCTTTCCTCTAATAAATTAACAAGGCTGGATTCATCAACTTTCATTGTTTTGGGTGGACGGCTAATAGTGTGTGAACTGGCTGGAAATCCTTTCCATTGTGGCTGTGAGTTGTATGGCTTCCTTATTTGGCTAGAGGCATTTGATAATGTCACTCACACCTATGACAGGCTCCAGTGTGAAACTCCAAAAGAACTTTTTGGCTACCCTCTCCTAAATCCTAGAGGTAATCAGGGAAGAAATGCTCGTTCTATCCTGTCATCCATGTGTAATAATGGAGTGACTGTTGGTGGCATAACAGCCCTGCCTCCTGACCTAGACTCTTCTGGGATGGGGATAGATATTTATGATCAGATGGGACCTTATCACCAGCCCACAGCTTCATCAACCACAGACCAAACATACAGCCCCACCATTAAGTTACAAACGGTCTCCCTCTCCTCTGCATCCCTCTTGGTTCAAATACCCAAGCCCTACAGTAAGATGTATATTCTAGTGCAGTATAACCTCACCTATGTATCAGAGGTCATGAACTTAAGGAAAAAGAAAGAGATTGTTAGACTAAACAACCTAAAGCCCCACACAAATTACACCTTTTGTGTTGCCTCCATTCGCAATTCCCAGCGGTACAATCACACTTGTCTGTATTTTGCAACTCAGGCTCCAGGACCTGATAACTTGCGAGCAACCCCTTCTACCACCACCCATTACATTATGACCATTCTAGGCTGCCTGTTTGGGATGGTCATTGTGTTGGGCTTGGTGTACTACTGCTTACGTAGACGTCGAATGCACGAGGAAAAGGAAAAGTCTATTAGTGTTAAGAAAACTATCTTAGAGATGCGCTATGGGCCAGAAGCAGCTGCTGCAGCAGCCAAGGATCCTACGGCCTTGCAGAAACTCCATGACCAGTCCCATCATCAACACCACCATGGCAAGTTGTCACAGTCAGCATCCTCTAGCTTGGGCATCCTTCATAGTTCAGCCAACACCACCTCTTCTCGACTTTCTTCCCTTCCACAAGTGGAGAAGATGGCTACAGCTTTTTCAGAAGCCATGGGCGCCAATAAGGGAAACTACATGGATGTAAGAATGTCAGCAGGAGGAGAGGAGCGAGTAAGAGATGGAGTTGTAACAAGGCTAGGGGATGAAATCACAAGGGATGAAAATGGGTTCAATGGAGGAGATGAATCTGATGATGATGGCCGAGATTCAACATCGGAGATCTCCACTATTGCCAAGGAAGTGGACAAGGTAAATCAGATTATCAATAACTGCATTGATGCGCTCAAACTAGACTCTGTAGCCGTTGTGGCAGCAGCTGCGGCCACTGCAACTACAGCGGATAACACTTCCTCTCCACCACCTCCTAGTGTCCCTTCATTAGCCAGGGGGCTAATTCCACTTTCCCCTACCATCACAGAGACATGCCAGATCATGTCGTCCCCTAAAATCCGTCCTCTACCCCCTGTTCCTCTTGTTTTGCCCCTTTCTGAGCGGCCCGGCATCAGCGGAGGTGGGTTTCTTTCCCCTCCCTACAGGGACCCACCCCCAGCTACAGCATCACGGCCATTGCAGAGACAACTTAGTGCAGATGCTGCAGTTGTTCCTATAAACTCTGTTAAAAATCGCTGCAGCGTTTCTTCCGGTGGCTCTGTCAAAAGCGCTCGGATTTTCAATCTGGACATCCCTGACCCTCGAAGCACAGAGCCATGCAAGTATCCTGAGAAAGGCAGCCCTGTTCGGTGCGGGGAGCCACTGGAGAGGCTTCCCTTAATAGGGGTTCATGGAGTCAGTAATGGCAGAGGAGATGGTGGCAGCGGGGGTGGAGGGGGAGCCGGTGGTGGCAGTGGTGGTTCGGGTGGGTGTGGTGTTGTGGTTGGAGGCGGGGGCAGCACAGCTCAGCAGCACCACTTGGAGGTGCACCCAGACTACCACTGCTCAGAGCACCGACACTCCTTCCCCGCCCTCTACTATGAGGGTGCCACTGACTCCCCTGCCCAGAAAGTCTCCTTTCTAAAGCCTCTCACTCGCACCAAGAAGGACACTGCCTATTCACAGCTTTCTCCCCGCCACCACAATTACTCAGGGTATTCTTCTAGCCCTGAGTACTCCTCTGAGAGCACGCTTAAAATCTGGGAGCGCTTCCGACCATACAAGAAAAGCCCCCGTGAGGAGGCCTACATAGCCGCTGGTCATGCTCTTCGAAAGAAAGTGCAGTTTGCAAAGGATGAGGATCTCCATGACATTCTGGACTACTGGAAGGGGGTGTCAGCACAGCAGAAACTGTGATACTTGTGAGAGACGTGACAGCAGGAGGAGAGGTTGTGGAGAACAGAACCGATGACTCTTGAGACAGCTCGGCCGGCTCCATCAGCAGGTGCTTTGGTCCCTATAGGCCACCACAGAGACAAGTGTTCTGAAAGAGACAGAATTAAGCAGGTGTTTGTTTGTTTATTTGTTTTATTTGACAAAATTGAAAACATAATACAAAAAAGTCCTCAAAGACATAACACATTTCCAACTGTCAAGGATAAAATACACAAAAAGCATTTGGCTTATTTCCATTTATGTCTTCTGTATTAAAATAAAATAATAATAATAAAATAAAATAAATATTGGACAAATAAATCATAAATGGAATGCTATCCACATCAAGTTCAGAAACTTACCACAGAAACTTCAAAACATCAGTGATAAAACAACCATTTTTTTACTTTCCTTCGAAAAAACTGTCAACTTGTAAAGTTTGAGTACACCCAGGTAATTTATTTCAAGCTAGTATATAAAAATTATCATTTATTTTTTTACCATTTCACTCTCAAACCTACAAGGATATATATCATTACTGCTCCCCATTTTAGAATGACAGTGAACCTCTCTTACAAATACATAATATTCCAACAGATACTTTGGAACAATTTTCTTTAAAATCTTAAACACCATCACCATTTATTTATTTATTTTTTAAGTTACCCTCTTTTAGACTTAAAAAAAAAACTAACAAATTTTCCTATAATGTTCATCTCGCAAATGCATCAGTGGATGTTCTTTCAAAATAACCCTACACAACTTATTTTGAGCAGTCTGCAATTTATTTTTAATTTCTTTGAAATACTGCTATACCACAAAACTGCATCATAATCAAAGTTTGACTGCACTAATGCACCAGCCAACATTTTTTACATTTCAGTATATAAGAAAGCCGCCTTTTTTTTTTCTTTTTTTTTTAATTTACAAATTTTTGATTTTCTAATTTCTCCTGTCAAATTACTGTCCAAAGCACAAACCAGATATTTTACTTCTCATTTAGGTGTAATAATTTGATTTTCAACCTTTACTTCTAATCTAAGCAGTCGAGCCAAATAATAAAACTTTAGCTTTCCCCAAATGTAAAGAAAGTTTATTATGGCAAAACCATTTGGAGACCTCTTCAGTCTCTCTACTTAATTTATTTTCAATAGTTTCCTTCCTCTCATGATACACAATTCTAACTGCATCATCTGCATATAATAAAAGCTTATTTGAGTAGGCCGTTTTAAAATAATTAATATATAATAATTAAAAAGTAAAGGACCTAATACACTCCCTTGCTTTATCCCGTATGACATGGTCAGACATTCTGAAAACACCACATTTAAATCTACTATTTGACACCTATTTTCAAGGTAAGATGTAATCTTAAAAAAAAAAAAGTAAGGATAAAAAAAGTAGAATACTGTGATCGACTGTATTAAATGCTTTTTGTGGATCTAACAGTCCCACCCCACTTAACTTCCTTTTATACTTTTCTTTTCTTATATAACCTGTTAAATATAAAAGTGTTCTCCTTAAACCAGATTGAAACTCATACAATATACTATGTTTAGAAGATAGTGTTCAATTTGCTAATTTTTTATTTTTTTATTTAGCTTTTGATGATGCACTCAAAATTGACACCAGCCTATAATTATAATGCTCAAACCTACTATCTTTCTTTAAAAGGGAAATAAGTATTGCTTGCTTTAATTAATCAGGAACCTTACCTTGACAAATTGAAAAATTTAAAATATGGGTAACCATTGGAGTAAAAAATGTTTTTTTTTTTTCTGAATTCTGAATTCTATCTAACCCTTTTGCTTTACTAATTTTATAGGGATACTCCACCCCGATATTAAAATTTTGTCATTAATCACTTACCCGCATGTTGTTCCAAACCCATAAAAGCTTAGTTCGTCTTCGGAACTCATTTTAAGATATTTTGGATGAAAACTGGGAGGCTTGAGACCATCCCATAGACTGCCAAGTAAAATACACTATCAAGGTCCAGAAAAGTATGAAAAGCATTGTCAGAATAGTCCATCTACCATCAGGGATTCAACTGTAATGTTATGAAGTGACAAGTATACATTTTGTATGCGAATTAAACTAAAATAACGACTCTATTCAATTTGGAGAATTTGAGCAGTACACAGGCAGCTTATGCCCTTTTGTGTCAGCCACTCTGCACTGATTCACTGTTTTATTTCAAATCAAAGGTAAATATACATAGAAAACATATCCTTGTGGCATAGCTGACAAAAAAAAGAGCGTAAGCTTCCTGTACTGCTTAGATTCTCCAAAATGGCACTATGCTGATGTGGAGACACAAAGGAGACAAATTGTTTAATAAAGTTGTTATTTTTGTTTTATTCGTATACAAAAAGTATTGTCGTCACTTCATGATGTTACGGATGAACCACTGATAGCAGATGAACTATACTTTTCTGGCCCTTGACAGTGTATTTTACTTGGCAGGCTATGGGACAGTCTCAAGCCTCCCCGTTTTCATCCAAAATATCTCATTGTGTTCGGAAGACGAACTAAGCTTTTACAGGATTGGAACGACATGGGGGTAAGTGATTAATGCCAAAATGTTATTTTTGGGATGGAGTATCCCTTTAAGATTATTTTCTTAAAAATTTTACAAAATTCCTCCTGGCGTAACACCGCATCAAGTATAAAACTCCTTCACTAATTTATCATTAAATATACCAATTTGTGCTGGAAGCTCATTTACCAATTTTTCTGCAATCATTGTAAAAATTCCATGAAAATGATTTGCTACCTTTATCTGATCAGATTTCAATCTTCCCATTTACATTAAAGCTAATTTTAGAAAATTGTATCTTAGTCTTTTTTAGGTACCCTAAATCATTCAATACTCTCCTACATTTTTGAGAATCCTGCTTCATTTCACTAATCCTATCCTTAAACATATATATATTTTATGTTTAAATATCTCAAAATTATCATTATTTCTATCCCTTTAAAAAAAAAAAAAAAAAAAAACTTAAAACTATTATTATGATCTTTAATTGCCTTTAAAATACTATCCTTCATCCAAGATTCAGTCCTTTGCTTAATTCTTATTTCTTTATAAGGTGCAACATTACTCAAAACTTAAAAAAATAAAAAATAAATAAAAAATAAAAATAAAAATCATCTGAAACCTGTCCCAGCCCATATCCACCTCATCAAACTACAACATTTTAGTCCAGTCAACCTTAATAAGTTCTTCTACATAAACTTCTGGATTTTGAATTTGAATTTTACTGTATTATGTTGCCTTATAGCCTCTCTCCTAGATTTCCTAATAACATATACTATACAATGATCACTAATACCAGCATCCAAAGCACCACTTCTAAAAACCTTAGAATTATCAGATACCAATAAAATGTCAATGACAGTTTTAGTTTTATGCGTAATACTAGTAGGATCCACAATAATCTGTTTCAATGCATATGATTCACCAAATAAATTAAATTGTTTATAAATTGAAGTATCATGTTTTTGCATATCCGTATTTAATCCCCCATAGTTATTATCTCTTGTCCAATATTGAAATTAGAAGCACTTAAAATCTCATCAAGTCTCTCATAAAAGTCATTCTGATCAGGTGGGTGATAGAAAATACCCGCCAAAATTGGTATACTCTTAGGTAAAAAAAAATAAAAATAAAACCCTAGTGTTCCAAGCTTAAGGCATATATAAGCAACCAACCAGAAATGCACAGGAAATGTGGCACTTAAAAAGGCATCCAGTTTCAGTTTAGAATCCTTTCATTTTACCTTGTGTCTGACCTATGTTCTATTGCACTGTGGTTTGAAAAGATAATAGCCTTAAATGAGGAATTAGTGGTTTTATTTTACAAATGCCCGATTATAGACTCGAGTGATGGTGGTAACTGATGCTTGTCAAGATGATCGTTCTACAATGTTAATTAGTAAGAGGGAAAAAATAAAAGTTGTGAGCTTTGCTGAAGCCACAGGTCAAAACATGGATACCCTGTTCACACCCATTCCCTAATGTTAGCTCAAGCTAAGCATATTCATTGATTTGAGACACCTACACAAATTTTACACAGAGTGGGTCTCATTCATGAAACACGAGCAGAACGAATTTTTGTGTAAATCGCGTGTAAAGTGGTTTTGGCGTAAATTTTCGGATTCATTAAAACGTTCGTATTTTCCAAATGTTAGTTGGTACGAAAGAAATCTACACCTGCTCCAAGCCACGCGTAAATAGTGCGTTTAACGTCTGAACGTTTTGCTCATTAATACGGCTGCATTTTAATTCACCTTAATCGGGTACATATTTACACAGCATTTTGAAAAAAAATATTATATATATTAATTACATAAGGTTTTTCTTTTAACTTTTATTATGAGAGCCAGTAATAGGATCTGTAATATGCTTCCAAACTTCCTTTTTTAGGACCTCATAAGCCACTAGTACGCTTGAAAAATTAAATGTGGCGTTTTGAATGAACTTCTGATAATAAAACTTCAATTTTTGCAGCTGAGAAATGTTTCTTTTTCAGTCGCTTTTGAGAAGACGTTGAAATCCTTCGTTTGGTGTCATAATATGATGCTCATATATAGTTGTCAGTCGGATTTAATGGGCGTGATTTATGGTAATTGAGAGTGAGCGTGCACGCGCGTCCCATTTACGACTGATTGGAATTCATTAACACACACACACATTTCACTATCACATCTGACGTTTACGAAGTTTTTGTGAATCAGGAGAAGAGTTTTCGGGGAGTTCTCTTTACGCGCAAATCACTCAGATATTTACTCGTATATTTACGAATGTTTCATGAATGAGACCCAGTGTGTGGGACACACTTATCAAACCAGAGGCAGCCACTCGGACATGCTTTATATTCAAGCAATGTGGCAATTCCTTTTTGGCATTAGTTTGCGGCACAGTCAGCCTCAAAAGACTTTTCTTTTAAATTTGTAGAGACTATACAGTTTTTACTTGACCTGTTTTTCTAAGAAGTGAAAGAGTAAAATGGGGTTCAAGAATGGAAGCTTTATGTCTCAGTTTGATTCTAAAAGTGGCAGCCAGAATAGACCCCAATGCAGTAATATGCTGATATACACAAGAGTTAACCATTATGTATTAAATATTAAGGGAAGTTACGCAAAGAGTTTGCTTTGTTTAGCCTGTTGGGAGGCAAAATGCCAAAGCTTAACTCAATGACACACTTTCACAATATGGCCAACTTAATTTGGAAGCTATAATTTCATGAAATGTTAAACATATAATTTCATAATAACTGTCTTGCTGGTGTTTGAGTAAAACTTTGCAATGACCTATTAAGCTTATGACAGGCACAGAAAACCTTGAACAGACTTCACATATAAAATACTTGTACATTTTCACCCATTGATTCCACAGAATCTGATGCCATATTTGTATTTCAGTGATTAGTTGGTCAGATATACTTTCATTAAATACTACAGTAGCTTCTCCCTATTGATCTGACCTTCTTTTTCCTGTTATAACCCACTTCTCTTGACCTTATGTCGGTTGTGGTCAAGCGAAAGATCTTATGAAACAAATTCAATCTCATTTTTTAAGACCATGTTATTGTGCTTGCATGACTTTATTGGGAAAATTAAATAGTAATTTGCAGCAGAGGACTCAGGAGGTCACAGAGGTGCTAATATTATTAACACTGCCAGATTGGAGAAGTGATTGAAATTAATCTTGCCCTTTCCGGTCAGGTCACCACCCAGAATGCATCCCTGGAGTTTTTCTGTTTCGTCCGTGGCAATGAAAGGCAAGCTGAAGCTCTTCTTTAGAGCAATTTATTGGCTTTAAAATATACATTGAACTCTACAAAATAGGCCTTTGGGCTTTGAAATTTCAGGCAATGGTATTTTTGACAGCAAAAACTAGGATTTGTTAGATTTGTTAACTAATGAATGTAGATTTCAATAAATTATGCTTGACATGCACTGGGTTTTCTCTCTCTCAAGTGCAAACGTCATTAGAATTCAGCCTGTACATGGAAATTGATCTTTATTTTACAGTTGCATTTGGCCAGTGTTAAAACTTAAGAACTCTCAGCATGCATCAATGATACTGTATTGTCACATCATCCTTCAAGGTTCAAAATCAATACTCGGTAATTGAGAATTGACACTGTCAAGTCAAAATTCAAAGGTTTGCCTTGTGAACCATTTTACTAAAACCTCTCATAGGGAACTTCAGATTGCAGTCAATTACAAGTCACTGAAAAAAGACAAGATGAACATTAGGTACTCTGTTTAGAAAGAAGTTATATTAATGCTAAGCTAATGTTTTGTGTATCTGTATAGAATAGTGTGAGAATTGAACAGTATATGGACAAAGTCTACATGGATTGATATGAATATCACTGACAAACCCATAGCAAGTGCTTGCAACAAAACGACAAACCCACATATGCATATATTCCACCATCATTAGCTTTCTTGAAATCTCATTTATTCCTATTTAAGACTCCAAAAGATTTTTTATTTTTATTTTTTACTATTTTCCTAAATTCAGTTAGGAGATTAGTTTTCTAAACAGCCTCAAGGCTTGCGTTATTGCACTGTGGTTGGTAGATACCAATCTAAGACAATTGGAGATAAATTATTATGCTCTTGGAATGTTTTAAATATATTGTTGGCATATGGGAATGACAGTTATTTGTGGTTTGATTCCCTGCTGAAAAGTTTTTTTTTTTTTTTTTTTTTTTTACTTGTGTGTATGACCAATGTGTGTATGGTCTTGATGTAACTGATGGCTGACTGTGAAAACTGTGACAAACACACAACCGACAAGATAACAATCTATACTAACAATGGTTACATATAGTATATGTACAAGTAGTATTAGATTTCCAATGGGTATGTCCAGTGAAAACAAAATCGCTGTATGTGTACACGTACATACAAATACTCACAAACATATACACAAAGGCATATGCAGAGTCTACAATCTACACACAATGTGTAAGTTTACAGACACATAGTCTTAAAAGTGCCCTCTTGGCACAAAGAGCAAATTATTTTAAAGGACGGTGCCAAACATTTGTAAGATTGTAACTGTTATTTATTTGTCAAAGTAACTGCATTGTGAATGAAATGTCATTGATGTAGTTGCCATTTATTTAATGTGACTTTAAATTTCGGGGGAAACTATATATTAACATAATGGATTCATTTTTGTCTGCCAGAATGCCCTCCTGATCATGTGTACTCAAGGCCAAAACCTGGATGCTTTTGCATAATTTTGATGTGGATAGTGTTTTGATTGATTCCCAGTTATATTATGTTGCTTAATACATCCTAATTGTGGTCAAAGTAATATAATTAATGTATAATTAACATCAGGGCTGTATTCATTTGCAAAAAAACAAAGACATTCTGCAGGTTTCCTAAGAGTTCAAGCATTCTGAATCCGGAACTCACTGGAAATACCTCAGGAAAAAAGCAGTTTTTCTCACATAAATGCCACTGTAACTCCCACAAAATGGGTGAGTAGAGGTCCCCTCTCTATACGGTTTTACAGAGAACCATAGTTTCAACGATTTCCGTCCTCCCACTAATAAAGTTTTAAGCAGCGAAAGACTTACGGTCCACAATTCTCTGGCCTCCTACCATCTTGTACATGGAGATAATAAGCCTTTCAAAACCAACCATTGTCCTCTGATGCACTTGTCAAATTTAGTTGCATGTTCAGAGTGTGATGAAGCCTTTTTGCTCTTTTTCCCCCTCCTTTTTTCCTGCTAATATATTGTGCCAGCAATTTCTCTTTCATATCTCTATTCCTCATGAGTGTTCGTGCTTATGCTCCTGAAGCCTTGATGAAATGAATTTGGTGTGCGGTTAGAAAACACAGAAAGGTTTTCTTGTTTTAATGAGCTGTGCGTACTTTCAACTGCTTTAATCAGGCCAGGCCCCCTCAAGACCCCTGATCAGACACCAGAACAAGGAATAAAATGTCATTCGCACTCTCCATGGCACCACTCCGGGTTTAATGCAAAAAGACTCGAATTGCAGAGCATACCCAATTCGTACAATTCCCAGTGCATAAAAAACGGATTGAATATCCTGTTAGGGCACCTTAGAGAGATACAATGGGTTTTGAACGCTGCTTCATGTTGATTTTATATCAGAACTGAGTTGGCACGGTCAACAATAGCCTAAAGGCACTTTAAAGACTAACTTACAAGTTTCAATAACAGATATTTCTCCATCTATTCAAATTTTGCAGGTCAAGTCTACCAAACATCTCTATACTTCTTGTAGGGCCGGCAATGTCAAAAAGTATGACAGAAAGACAATGCAGCCATCTTTATACTGTGAGGGTCAAGCTGAGGTTGAGGGCCACACTGAGCAAACGGGGGAAAAAACACAATTCCACAGTTATTTTTGAGAGAAAACAGACAAAGGTTAAAATGCCAAAGATGTGCCTCACGGCACAGCTCAACCCGATTCATTTTTAATGTGCCTCAGACATCAAACTTCCCTAGGTCTTGTAAATTCTGACAGGTTGTGAAAAGTTCTGTTATATACACTTTTAATGCATACGTACTCTATGTGTCTTTATGTGTGCCAGTTTTGAGGAAAAGGTATACAGGGGGTCTTTTGGAAATGCCGTCTGTAATGCTTTTCACCCTAAGCAGGGATTTAATTACCCCTATATGCCAAAGCCGAGGGATTGCTGCTTTTTATCATGCCGTGAAAAGATTAAATTGTCCCTCAATAGGTTTTCTTTTCTGTCTGTTTTATTAGCTGTCAAGACTGGTAGACTGTTAGACAAATACATTAGTTTACGGCATCTCAGATTTGTTGAGAAAATATGCCATTCAATTTCATATTTGCAGTCCCTTGGAGTAATAATAAATACAGTTTATTTTGCAGGTTGCATTGATCA
Organism: Carassius gibelio; assembly: GCF_023724105.1. NCBI lineage: Eukaryota > Metazoa > Chordata > Actinopteri > Cypriniformes > Cyprinidae > Carassius > Carassius gibelio. The sequence continues at coordinate 23,743,702 of NC_068417.1, read as the reverse complement.
GTCCGGATAGGCAGCGATATTGGCCAAAGGCGCATTTACGACCTCTCTCATGTGTTAGATGTGTCCATTTCTTGTTTAACCAGGCAATCAATCTTTTCATAATGACCATAGGGGCGTCTGATTTTTTTATTCATCAATTCAAGAACACCCTTACAGCATTTTCCAACCCCTTTGAGGATTCTGAGCTATAGATGGTGTGGATATTTCATTCAGAGTTGAGTGAAATGCTTTGATAGTCGCAAGGAACCCCTGAGACGTGGTGTATACGCAACAGGAAAAGAGATTAGATTTTTTCACTCATATCCTACCGTATGTGCACAATACTGCTTTCCGCGATCACTAAATGGAGGGCCTCCGGTTATCGCAACGAGAATGACTTTTATACATCTACAGCGTTTGAGTTTGAGAGAGCGATAAATGTGAAAAAGTGCTTCGGTGGAAATTCAAAAAGCGGTTTGTTTCAACCTCAGGGCGTGATGTTCCATTTAGAAACATGCAAAGTGGATGTGCCACACTAGAGTGAGTGAGAAGAAAAGAAAAGAAAAAGAGAGGAAACACTATGAGATATTCACTCAAGAAGGAAGAGGTGGAAAACACAAATCCTCTTAAAGTAAGGGACATGGTTTTGCTCTTTGATTTTCCTCTCACTTTAAAAGTCTTGAAATGGTGTTAGCAAACCATGTTACTAGTGGAATGGTGCAGGTTTTTAAGTGAAACAGCATATTCACTGAGATCGGAACATAGTGTGGGATATGATTTTATCCAATGGGAATTGTTCGGATTGTGGAAATTGTCTCCATATTAAAGGTGGTTAGAGGTGAAGGGTTGGAAAATAAGAGGACTTAAATGTCAGCTGAAGAGAAGTGTCATTTCTTTATATTTTGATGAAAGATTAGTTAATTGCCTTCAACTTAACTAAACAATTGTTCACCATATTGATGAGGGAGCAGATATTTGCAGATTGAATGTGAAAAGCTGCATTACATGAAATGCACATTTTGTTTACAAATTTATTTTGGGTATATGCTTAACTGCACAACAAAAAAAAAATTATATTATAATAATTTTGGATAGTTGACATCATATCGCATGACCATTCTAAACATTTAACCAACTATTATTATTATTATTATTATTATTATTATTATTATCATAATTATTATTCTTACACTTCCATTCAAACGTTTGAGGTCAGTAAGATCTTTTTTTCAAACTAATTAATACGGTATTTCAGAAAGGATGTAATAAATTGATCAAACATGCCAGTAAAAGACTTTTTATATTTTGCCACAAATATGTATTTTTTTTAATATATATATTTTATCTGTTCTTTTGCACCACGTCAGCAGCACGTCAGTAGTGTACTTTATGTTAATAACCTTTTATGTAAATGGTCAAAATTTCTTTCTAAATGCGCTGGATATAAAAGCCGACCGTATGCAGCTGTGCTGCAATTGCTTTGCCCTTTCTGTTGGGTTGCCTTGCTCTGACCTCCATCGGTTTTAGTTTTGTTTATTAAGTTATTTTATTTTGAGTTGAGTTGATGAATTGAGACAGGGCTATGAGAGCATGCACTAATGCAGACTCAAGGACGGCTCGGCGGCTGTCAGTACATAATAGATAAGACCAATAAATTAGGCCTCTTGTGTCCACTATTTCTAAAACCCTGCTGCTGGCTTTGTGCTACTTTGTATTTTAAGTAATGAATTCAAAATGGACCCTATCTGCATATTTAAAGAAAAAAAATTGTATGCTCAAATCTTCAATGAACTTCCATGAACCTCTTTAAAGATCACTATCGAAGTCATTAGCTCGCTTATGTCAAATAGCCATATTAGGAAAATTATCTCAATGTTACTGAAATGGAGATAGATGGCCTGTCCGTTTTTGTCAATTTAGAGCCTTTTTAGCTGACAATACATTATTTAGAATAAAAATTAAAAGGATCTAGGATCCCCATCACTAAAAACACAGCTTCTGGTTTAATTCCAACCATATCTACTAGTCCTTGCTAGCTTTTGTTTGTCTTTTTCTCTCAGCGTTTTGTTGAAAGAGCATTCCCAAATGAAGAGGATAATCCAGCTCCTAAATAAAAGAGCCTAGTTGGCGCTTTCATCGTGCCGTTTTATCGTTCCAACCCAATTTCAAAAGCTTTTATGATTTGGGAATCAGGCATAGAAGAAGCTAGCGCTAAATAAGCTAGCCTAGCTGTGGCGGTGCTATCAGTTTCCAGTAATATCATTTAATGAGGTTTGAAATTGCCAACAAACAAAGCTGCTAATAAAGCACTTAGCATCATGCTAAAGATTCTCTGTAGATAGAGATGTTTGTTGCCTTGCCTGGCAGTGAGAGGATTAGCATGCTAGTTTCTTATGAAACATGTAGTTTGTTTATTTTGTGTGTGGCATGGTATCCCATATGCTGAGCGAGTGACTTGCAATCAGGCAACTCATTTTCCTCGGTTCACATTTGGCGGTCATCCGAAGAGAAGGTAATTTTACAAAGCAGCATGTTTTCAACCTCTTGCCAGGTGTGATATTCGGAATGTGTCTAATTCCAGCGGTCTCTAAATGAGTCTACGGCCAGCATGTGGGATCTTGTGCTCTCTGCATGCATAATATGCTGGAGATAATCATCTTGGAGTTAGCGCAGCATAGCAATCTGTTGCCGACAGCCTGAAAAGCGCTGTATTGATTCAAGTTAACAGATGCCATGATGCATTTTCCCATTTTCATGTTTTTGATTTGATTTATGTGATATTTCAAATTCCTTCTCTTGTTTTATCTTAAACACAAATTAAAAAACTAAAAAAAACAGTGATGTATTTCCAACCTTGCATAAAGGCCAATGGTTGCTTGTTGTTGTTGCCTAGAGCTGATCAGGAGTGCGTTGTGGGAATCTGGCATTTTAAAATAACAATCGGCTATGAACCATATTAGGATTGATTTATGTGTTTCTGCATTATCTTTTTGTTAATTTATTTATTCTGTCAATGTGCACCGATCAAGTTTACAATGTTTAGGTCACCTGAATAGAGTCACTTACTGAAATGAAGGAAATGAGAAACATCTGTGAATTTTGTAAAGAGTCTATGACTGTTTTTCTACCAAGCTTGTTCTGTATATCATTTTTGGGGGTGGGTCCAGAGTGTATATGGGGAGGTTTTTTTTTTTTTTTTAATGGTCGGGGTTGTGCAATGATCTGTAATTAAGATGATGGAAACTATAGACTGAAAAAAAGAGATTAAAATGAAATAAAGTGTTATATTTGCATGATTTCCTGTATTTTCAATGAGCCTAAAATTTATTGTTGTGTATATTGAGTGGATGTATGTCTAAAACACTATGACACTGAAATTCAGAGGTTTTTTTTCTGTGATGTTTTGTCATTTTATTTCCCCCCAGGCTTTATTGACTTTATTTTTTCAGGCATTTCTTCCACTGCCATAACATTTAAACTCATTTACATGTATAATGTATTCAAACTGTCGCAGTAAATGAATCAATTACTTGATGAAACTTTGTAAATGTTACTGTGTACCATTAATTTTCTTTGGCCTTCATCAAACAACTCAAACTAATCTGATGTTTTCGCTCCGTACTAGTGGGGTTAATTGACATGCATCCCTGTTTTAAAAATGATGAGCATTTATTGGTCAGACAGGTCAACCGTTGAGAATTCTAACACCAAACTATTAGCATTTGTGAATTAATCCCATTACTAATTAATGCCAACTCACCCCTTCAGTGTTTGACCCAGGAATGCAGAAATTGCTTAAGCATTTCACTTAATTCTTTAATTATTTTATATTTAATGTAATCCAAATATAGTGGGGAACTTGATGAGGGTCCTATGGTAAATTGGTTTCGGTATAACCTTGGTCAATTGTGGTCTCCAGTGGCATTTCCAACCCATTTCATCGACATAGTTCACTGTTGGTTTCAATTTCTACCTGATGTTTGTTTGCTACTTAATTAACTCAACTTAGCACAAGGTTAATGTTTAGAAGTCAGTACACATTCGAGAGTGAAGTTTACATCGCACATTTGAGTAGTGTTGCTCTAGGTTCCTCTTGTGCTGAAGTCTTTGTTGTTCTTTACCGTTTAAACAGCATTGATTAATCACCTCTCCTAGTTATTGATCTTCAGACATCCCAGAAGGCTTGTCTTCAACTGCTTTCTTAAGAGAGGTTTATAATGAAGGCATCTTTGGACTGTCAAAACAAGTACTGAAAGGACCATTTGTCAACTCATTCGATTCCTTGTCAAGAAAAATGGACAAATTCTTATGACAGTCGAACTTCTCTGGAAAACCGTATCCCTTGATGACTTAATTGTGAGATACTTATGTATAATTCACAGTATAATCTGGGAGTTGGAAGCCTGAAAACCACTTGCTCAGAGACTATGATGGACCAAATTCAATCCATCTGACAAATAAACTCCACCAGCCACAATCGATTGGACACATTCTTGTTCCAACCCATGTGGGATGGGGGAATTAGCATATCTTGGGAGTCTTTGAGTGTCTGATGAAGTTGTGTTTTTATCCCATCAATATACTCAATTTGATATTAGCATTCAAAATCAAAAATAAGATGTTATACTGATTTTGAGAAATTGGGTTCTACATCAGAATGTGACCACTGGCGTCTTGGTTTGCCTGTACTTAATTAACCCCTGTGTCTCAGAGAGAACAAGACGTTGGACAAGAGGTCACAGGTTATGTTTGATCACCAGAGCTAGAAGCTCTTTCGCACCTCATTACGATGAAAGGCAGATTGATTTTGGATCCATGTATATTATAAATATTTTTTCCCTCTGCATGGACCGATAAAAACAGGTGATTCAGTTGAACACTGGTCCATTGTTAAATGTGACATTCATTGCTCTGTTTGGTCTTTATTTGGTGGAAAATTCTCATTCTTTGTCTCTCAATTTCTGTACAAAATATCTATTTCTATATTTGCAATAAATTTGTATATATATAAAAAAAACATGTTTGTGTTGAGTTCTGTTCCCCGGCATGCTTAAGGACTGTTTTTATTGATCCCTTAATTATATCTATCCATCTCTCTATGGTTCTATAGTTCTACCATTCTGTCGTTCTGTCTGTGTCTGTCGTTCATATTAGTTTGTGAATTGATTCTAGGTATCAAAATATCAATTTCTATTATTCTGTTCTTTTAAATCAGCAGACAGTTATATGATAATAATGCATCCTCAAGGAATTGATTTGATCTAAATTAAATATTAAGTTTATTATTTAATGAGGTCTTAATTTAATTATTGAGTTACTGCCACAGTGATTTAATGTTTTAATGTCTTTCATTTGCAGGCTAAGCACATATTGATATGCAGTTAAATGTGATTAATTTGAGCCACCTTTTCAACCTTTTCAACACAGAACATCGAGCTTACGGTTGCAACCAAAGAATCTAATGAGAAAGCACCATTTTCTCCCATTATGAGTGAATGGCCTGAGAGGAAGAGCTTGAGTACGAAAGCGAGAGACTGAGTGATGACTCTGACTCAGCTAATGTGTTGTCAGTGTTTGCGATGACTAAAATGAGGTAATGGCAAAACATCTTACACTTTTACACACAAAAACACACACTCGCTATAAGCAAAAAGACAAGAGCAGGAAGCAAACTGTCCTAAACGCACATACCCAGAATCCACCCATAAACAAATATCCAGTTTAGCGCTGTACACAGCCAGTAACAACTGCATAGCAGTACAAACAAGCTGTTGTTTATCTCATTACAGAATGTTGGCCCATTAATTAATTTGGCTCTATAATTTCCCCTATTTGTACCAACCTATTTGTAAGTTTATATCAAATACTTATAACGGAACCAGAGGGTTGAGTCTAATTCACTCACTGTGTCTATTTGGAGTGCTGCAGCAACCCCAAACCTGACCATGCATGTTCACTGGGACAGAGATGAGTGTGTGTTTTTAATTAATTCTTTATGGGAGCTTAGCAGTAGGGTACAGCGGGACTGACAGAAGGGCGGTGGAAATGTTGAGAGCATCAGAAAATTAGTAAATGCCGAAGTTCCTTATACTCACTTCCTTTTCTCTGGGCCTAGCACCTGCTTTTATCCTTTCTCTTCACCAGATTGAATACCGAGAGCATTATATTGTGCTTCAGCTGCTGATGTATGGAGCCGTGTGAGCCGTTATGGTGTGTGTCGAGGCTGTAATGAGTGGGCTGGATCAATAGAATTGCGGGGAGGGATGGGGATTTCATACGGCACCCTGCTTGCTGATTTAAGGGTCACAAAGGGTGTTTATGTCCGCCCGTAGCGTAATGGACTCCCTCTGCTTCTTGTCCCCATTCCTGATTCATTTCCAGCTCATGGCATGTCAGGAACTGCAATGAATGGTACGACTGAACTCCCCCTTGCCCTCAAGACCTTGATGGGATATTCTGAGGTCCTCTCCTATTACTCATTTGAATGGTCATTGATGGATTCCTCCAATCAATGAAACGCACTGCTCTGGTTTAATCAGGAGTGCGGGTGGAATTCTAATCTTCGGATTGGTGTGTAATTCCAAGCATGCAGGTTTTTGTCTTTTGTTGAAAATGGTTTCTGTTGTATTCAACTGTCGTAGGACTGCTGAAGTTCTGTGGAGAAACAACAACATGGTTCAGCAGGTTCATTCACTTTGAAATTTTGGACAGACTGCCTATAATGCTCCTCAGACTCACCCTAGTGATGTTTAAATTCATTACCAAAATCTGTTAACCCAGTCTGTTGCACACAGACTGTAATGCTAATATAAATTCACTCCGATGATGTCTAATCTCTTCTTTTTCATGGTCTAGAAAGCTTTTTGGTCTAAAGTGTACAGCTGCAGAGCAGGATCACCAAATTCAACAATACAATACTACAGGTTACTGAAATCTCTTACCACCCTCTATTTCACACAAAATGGCTTTAATGTTACCCAAATTTTCTCTGGTGATGTGTAATCTCTGTTTGGCCATCTAGAAAGCATTTTTCAACATTTGCTGTAATGAGTTTGAGAATTTAAAGCAGCAGACAAGCGTGTGCTTAGAATAAACAGATTATATTGTCTACTTGTGTGGACACTAATATCGTTATCTTTATAGTTATAGTTCTTGGTGTGAACGGGGCTTTACAGTTTACCAAAATCAGTTACCCTACTTTAATTTGCACATAATGGATTTAATGTTTCCCATATTAATTCTGGTGATGTCTAAACCCCTCCATTTTACGTTATAGAAAGCTTTTTGTTCTGATGTATAGCCTTATTTGCATATGTGTTCCTGTAGCTCAATTGGTAGAGCATTGCACTGTCAAGTGCAATGTAGTGGGTTCGATTCCCCGGGAACACATGATAGGTAAAAATTGATAGCCTGAATGCACTGTAAGTCGCTTTGGATAAAAGCATCTGCTAAATGCATAAATTTAATTTAATTTTAATATATTCTGTCTTCATATATTCGTTGTTGTTGACATGCCAAAAAATTACAAATAAAATGTTTTTATCAGTAATTTTGTTGACTGGGTTAAAACACAGGCCTAATATCTTTCTCCTTCTAGTCTCACTGCCTGTTTTCTCATGTCATTCTGCACTGACGTTCTGAGATCTTCAGTCTCATGAGGTGCACTCTACTTCCTTTGTGCACAGCCTCGCTTTGTAGTACTTTATAAATGTGGTCCTGTTGACTTCCTGGAGGCAATGTTGATCTTAAAGGCTGTTTTCCTTCCAAGTTACTGTATTGCCAAGAGGGGAACACCACAGCAAACACGGTCTAACAGAGCTGAAAATTGCTGAAAACTTGCTATTTAGATGATATTCTATTTCTTGCACACAAACAAACACTTACCCATCATCCCCTGCTACAGCTCCCTGAAGGGGGGAAACACTCTTCGTTTCCATATTTTAACAACAATGTCATGTCCGTGAGTTGGATATGATAGTCCTCTGCCCGTTACAAGCTTTGATGCAACACTAACCTGCTTTTTTTTTGGAGTGCAGTGATCATGAATCTGCAATTCTCCATATGCAAACAAACCGGGGCTCATGTGAAATGAAATTAGCAATGCTCGGTTGAGTGCTACAGTAAGTAAATAAGAGGAAAAATCAAAGCCTTTAATTAATACTAACTCTATAGGCGGCTTCAGCACTTAAAGCATTATGGCCCTGCAGCACGCTGCAATTAAATCCATTAAATGAGGCGTTTCACAGATCATATAATGGGTGTTCTGTTCCTCACAAAAATGCATATTTATGACACATCCTTGTTAATTTAACCGTCAAACAGCTACCAGCCTTGATTTGTTTATTGGAGAACTAAACAAAATCTTCAAGCGAGTCAGTGATTCGTTTATGTTTCATTAGCTCTGTTTATCTTCTCCTGGAGTGTTCGAGAATTAGCCGCATCATGAACGCAGTTCATTGTCATCCTCGTGGTTCATCTTCGATGACTAAAAACCCTGGAGGGTTTTGTAAGTCCCTGCCTTCCAACTCATGATTACATTTCGACCGATGTTTTTCGATGTCTGTCTACCAGTAGTGCAAATCTAATCTTACTCCAGGGCCAAATAATAAACCAGCTGCTAAATTAGAATGCAGGCTATGAACGTTTGTTGTGTTTCGTAAGTGGTTGTTTCTTCAACTTATGGGAACTTTTGGCCGTGTGGACTTTTAATACACTTTCTTTCTTTCCCCACCTTCCGAACGACGAAAGTCAAAGGGAACCAACATGTTTATTCAGGATCCCATTGCTAATTGCATGTAGTGCCCATCCCCCCGCCCCCCCCAGCTTAAAAAAGTGCAATGAATAGCAATTTTGTAGCGATGTCCCAAATTCTAACCCAATGCAAATTTTGCCTAAACATAATTGGCTTTATAACTAATGGCTTCCTTTAAAGTGTGAAAAAAAAAGAAACTAATTTCTAACTTGGGTCTGTAAGGGTTACATGTCTAAAAGTGTCCAGATGCCTACTATATAGTTAAAGCTGCTTTGCTAAAAGTGTTTTCAAAAGTTCACACACAAACCCCAAGCACAGTTTCGTAATGAGTAGAAAGGACCCAAAGCATATGCACCTTTATCAAATCAATTACAGTGACGCATAATTAAGTCCAAAACTGTCCCGGCTCAGTTAGCAGGAATACTAATTACAACACAAAAATACCCGGCAGTCATTTTCATTTCAGAAGAGAATCAAATTAAGTCCAAAGGGATGAGAAACACAAGGGAGGAAAAACACAACAGGGAATATTGCAGGAGAGATCCGTATGTCACATTATCCTCCGATACTGTTTAATTAGTCTTTATAGGTTTCAAAAGGATGGACTCCAAAGACAAGCCATCTATTTATAGATGGTGTGTAGAAATATACAGTAAATAAAGTCTCAAGTGTAACTGAATTAGCTGAACTGCTTTTTGACAAAGCATGGCTGTCCATTTCTTATTTTACCATGCACCAGAATCAGTGCATAACCCACTTTTAAGGTTTTGACTGGTAACTGTCAAACGTCAAGAGCGTCTCGATGCATCCCAAAGATCAAGACTGCTGATATTTGAGCACTTGAGAGCAAATCGGGCTTGGGTTGACAGTAAGTTTTCTCCAATTGTTATCACATTTGTTCACTTTAAGATAACCAAATCAAAAGAAACTAAACCTTTTTCATTCTCAAATCTGAACTTAAAGAGATTTAAGATCTTGTTTTGAATGGAGAAAAAAAAAGAAAGAAAAGAAGCTCAACTAGCAACTCTGAAAAATCGTTCATTAACTTCCAGGAATATCTGTAATGTAACCCCAATTGGACTGTTTTGATTAATAGAATTTTTTTTTAATTATCTTCATTGCTCATTTTTATCCTCCACATTTCCTTTTAGTCACTATTGTTAGTTATATCTATTATGAAACATAACACTGCAATATATGAAACTCTCAAGCGACAGTTACAACAGGAAAAATGTAGACTTGGCTTAATTTTGCTTCAAGATGGCTTCATAAGATAACATGCAGCTGATAAGTTTGAGTTTGAATATTATTTTGCCCATTCACAGCATCAAACCCACTCTATTTTTAATGAGAGCTACAGGCTTTCACCTTTCGACCCTCTTTAAATGGGTTCATGCTTTCCTGGAAATAATCCTCCAACTCCATAAGCCACAAATTAAAGTTGTTCAGAAATTCTCACAGCGTGTAAAAGGTTTTAACTCACCAGTGTTTCTATCCTTGAAATAAAGACGTCAAAGCAATTAATCCTCTCCAAATCCATGTATGAAAGACATTCATGTATGGGTGACCAGGGCATGTAACACATTTATTCTGAAATCAAATTTATTTTTTATTTTATTATTATTATTATTATTATTATTATTATTATTATTATTATTATTATTATCATTTTATCTGCATGGTCAGGTTATGCCATTAATAAATATGACAGATAAGCAGATTATGATTATTTTAAAAAGTATATTTATACTCGTCAGTGAAACCCTTTTTTTTTTTTGGCTAAAATTATGCTCATAATCATATGTGAAGTGATGTAAATGAGTGCTCTTGATACTGTTTCCACAACAATCATCTTTAATTACAGACTTCTAGCAAGCATAGAATGATTTCCCCATCTACTATGCTGAAATCCTGAAATATTTAGATACTAAGACACCACACAGTAAAGATAATTGCATACTAGATTTGCATATTCAGATGTGCCTCTGCTGTCACATACATATTCATCTGAGTAGAGTTACTTGTTGCAGAACTTTGCTTTTAAGGCACACATGTAGTATAGTTATGTAGTGCCTTTTCTTGTTTTGGCCCAATTCTTACTGCACTGCATCTATCCTTTATGATAAAGGCAATCCCAGAATGCTTTGCGACAAACCTGGTTAACAAAACAAGAGGAAGTGAGGTAAATGTTGATTAAACCATTTGATATTAGACACATATGATAAAAGTGTTCAATCTACTAGAAATGGAATGTTTTTATGCTTCTCACAGTATCAGACTGTTAGCTTAACAACATGCTAACAGAGAACTACTCGAATCAAAGTTCAGGTTTGCCCTGCTGAAAATTAAACATATTAAACCAGCCTGGCTGGTCTTGGTTGGTTTAACCGGCTGGTCTTAAAGGGGTTTGTGCAATTCTCAGTCCATCAGACCAGATTATGATGGTTTAAATCGGCTTTGAGACCTATAGACGGTTTCATCGGGCGCACGCGCCTGGACCTAAGTTAACTTCCGGTCTGTTGGCTGCAGTGCCTTGCCTTCTACAAACGCAGTTAAAGTTAAGGTGATGAGTAGACTGAAGTTGGGTTTAGGTGGTTGTGCTGCGGGATGTGTTTCCCATACATTTATTTTATATTTGGAGACTCGCCACAATTATAAAACTGATCGATTTTCAAAAAGGCTTCGTTGAATAAACATGAGTAACTTTACGTACTGCACTTTTATTAATAATAATTCCTTACATTTATATGTTTAAATATCAAAGCGAAGCACAGGTGTTTTTATATCGCTGTATTTCTGAAGGAAGACTTGCATGTTATATGCCTGATAAAGCAGCGTATGAGCGTACCAGCTCTGCATTGTTTACAGCTGTTACTGGGGAAACCTCTATTTCTAGCGCTTTATGCCTATGCTTTAAAACATCTCCTGCTGGCAAATAATGAATTTGCATATTCATTAAGTCCGCCTAATCCACGCAGCTAACATATTTTGTTTGTTATCAAAAAATATCTACTCTAGAGGGACTTGGCTGTTGTTATTTATTCTATTTGGAAGTCTACCGGAAGTTGAGTTAGGTCCACAATACCGGCACGCGCAGTAACGCTTTTTTATATTGTTGCCGTTGAAACCGTCTATAGAGAGCATTTCAAAACATTTTCTTAAGGTTCTGTGATGGCTAGGATACTTCACCTGCCTATGTAGTGAAATGGTTCACTAGATTTTGTGATTGATTCTTCTTGGATTTGTCAATGTGACTGTGAGTGGTACTTCAGTAATGAGATTCTTTATGAATGTAAGGCCCAGACCTACCTCATTAGTGAGTTTTAATGCTTTTCTCTTTGTTGGTGTTGCCGGAGGTCTCTACAGGGAGCCGGCAGAGTCTCCAAGCTAGGAAGGTGTTGATGTAGGTGTGAGGCTGGCGGTGGGGATCTCAGTGGGGATTAGAAGAGTCTGTAGGAAGCCGATGAGTTGTTGCTGTTGAGATGCGGATAAAATATTGCATTGATTACTGACGTCTGGGAGCCAATAAATCAGGCCGGTGCGCGTGGGGAGGTTTTCTCATGGAGGCAGACTCTTATTCATGAATAATGAACCTGCTATGGGGAAACTCAACAATTCAGTCACCCTCGGAGAAGGGGGAAGGAGAGAGAGCAAAGCATAGCGTAGTGAGAGATAAGGAAGTTACAATGTTCAGATGTGTTTTTTAGAGAGAGTTGTATGAGCGTCTTCTGTGCAATGCAATAAGAGTGATTTTGCTAAATGTAAATGCTGCACTTTAATATATAAAAATCGATGAATGATCGATGAATGATGGCATAATCAAAATTGTTAAGTAAATTATTCCTTAAAATATGAACATGTTAGTATTTGCATGTAAAAGATGCCTTAATTTGGTCAGATGTGTCTTAAACTGCCTACTGCAACACATACTGTAATCTAGTGCTTGTGGATTATTGGCTGGTTGGAGTAAGGTGATTGAAAGAGGCACATTTATTTATAAACATAAATTATTGTTATCATTTTCCAATGCATAATTCCATTTCTCTATTTTCTAAGAAATAAGCATTGTAGTCAATATAATTGGGACCTTTTTTTCATAACTGCAACTTTGTAGCATGCAGTATGACATTATATCTCACATTTGAGACTTTATTTCACATTTGTGACTTGTTCCTTACAATTCCAACCCATTGTAAGTAATTGTAAGTTTATTTCTTGTAATTGTGGCTTTTTATCCTCAAATATTTTTGTATATCTCACAAAGTCTGCCCCTTGTAAATCCAACTTTCTCAAAATTGGGACTTTTTTAGTCTTATTATAATTTATATATATATATATATATATATATATATATATATATATATATATATATATATATATATATATATATATATATATATATATATATATATTTCTCAGAATTGAGATTTAAACCCACTATTTGCTTTCTTGCAACTGTGTATATTGTTGTAATTTTAACTTTCTCACAATTGTGAATTTTATTTCTAATAATTGTAACTTTATATGGAAGCAGTAAGGTACTAGAGGCTGTGCTGTATTGTGAATAAATCACGGCTGAAGGGCGTTGTTAGGCCCGACACTAAATTAAGTGCATTCAACCCCTTCAGCCGTGATTTATTCACGATACAGCACAGCCTCAAGTACCTTATTGCTTTGTACAATGGTTACCACATAATGCAAATATTTAAATAAAAAATATCTAGACTATTAATGCCTTCATGAAGTAAATTCATTAACTGCCTTCCTTCCACTGACAAAAAAACAACTTATAGTCTCATGCAACTGTAACATGCGTCATTTCATGGAGCTCAAATTAAAACATGTTAGTGTAACGGAAGCCAGCAGGTAGGTGCTGTGCAGGTAAACCTCACTACTCTGATCTCAAGAGATGCACTAGCGACCAATGCTAGTGTCTGAAGTCATTTAACCTTCTAGTTAGTGTGTCCGCCTCTCCTGCTGGAAGCCCTGGGTTTGAGACTCACTCGGAACAAGAACGAGGTGTGGTGGTGAGGATCCGGGAGAGAGGGGTTACATTGGTGCCGTGACCCGGATGGGAGTGAGGTTTAGTGGGGGTGTGTAGAGGAGGCCAGAAGGTAAGTGTTGTGCAGGTAAACCTCACTCAGTGATTTGTGTAAATCTTGGTGCCTGCTGCTTTACAAATTATCGGCAACGTTGTTGCGAGATAATTCACACCCATAGGCTCTCGTGTACCTGCAACAGTCAAAAATTGAAACGAACAAATAATGAAATAAATGATTAAAATTGTACACAGCAGATGTATAAATTATGATAAGCAAATATAATTTGTGCATCACTCTATGTTCTATGTACCAAACGCATTCAGAGAGGCTTGGCTTTTGGGGTGAAGGTAAAAATCAAGGGGGTTTGATGGCAAAAGTGCCAAATACTTTTCTAGAGAGGCAACAGGACAAAGAGCGTTGCCGGTTTGCTGGAACATGAAGCCATGTCTGCTCTTTTTTTTTCTCTCAAGTGGGTCCTTGTGGTATTGTGTTTCTTTGTTAAAGCTCATTGTTACATACTTAAGACCATCGTCATCGGTTAAAATGTTGAATGAGTCTGGCATGAGTTCTTGGTTCCCCTCTTTTCCACTACATTGTAAATGTAACATCACATTAAACCAGACTTTGTTTACAATTCCTTCAGGTGTTTTGTGATTAAGCGCATCAGTTTTATGGTGCTGAAGTCCTTAGCAGTTTTATCCCGGCCCTCTCTTCTCAGTGTCTTTACGACTCTTGTGAAAACATTATTTGGAGACAAAAAATGTCTCATTAAACACAAAGACAACCTTAAAAGCGGATCACTGAGATATCTGTTCAGACCTGCACCATGTAATGCTTCATAACTCCTGATGCCATATTCCTCACCTTTGGAGCTTCTCCCGGTTCCGTAAGTTCTGACTTGCTGAAAGAAAATCGATGCTAAAACCCTTTTCATCACACCAGTCACTGAAGCATTTCAATGCCCATTTAGTTTACTGCATTGTATTTTTTTCTTAACGAGTTTTCACGAATGTATAAATTTTATGTTTGACCACTGGAGCATGGAAGTTTATTTTTTCAGAAGAATTTCCAAAGTGTTCATCCAACCACTCATCTACTGTCATTCCGCCTAGTAAATCAAAATTTACTTGAAACATTTTAGCTCATATTTTTTATCTTCAAATAAGAACAAATATAGCCAATTTTTAAGATGCTAAGGGTGGTTGCTAAGGTTGCTACACAGTGATACTAAGAACCATTGGGTGGAACAGTCATAGCCCTGCTGTATTGTGAATAAAACCCACCTGTTGACCAATCAGAATCGAGGAATGGAACTAACCATTTTATAGCTTGCAATATGACTTTATATCTCACATTGAGAACATTTCTTTTTTTTTGTTTTTGGCAGTATATGGAGGTAGGAGATGCTTTTATCTGGTTAGACATGTCCTATTACAGCCTACAATCCTGTGCTAACAGTTTGCCGGCATGCTGAAGTATGATGGAGTGGTAGAATGAGGTACATTTATTTATAAACATCTATTATTAATTTTATCCCAATGTATATTTCCATTTCTGTCGAGCAATAAGCGTTGTAGTCATTAAATATTTGTATTGTTATCTCTAAAGCTCACTTGAATTTGTTCTAGATCTCCAGACATGACATAATATTGCCTTGGAAGCCTGTCTGCAAGCAGTTTCTCTGGAAAAATACATTTTTGAAGCGAGTCGGCAAGACAGCTGCCTTTAGTTTTGGCCAGCTGTGGAAAAAAATTAACTCTGTTGTATGGCTAGCTGTCAGGTCAAGTTGTGCATGAATCATACATAATAATTTGGAATACATTTTAATGTTTTCCAGCATATTTTGCATTAATTTACTAATTTAATCATGAATTTACCAGATTTACTGAAATACTTTTGGTTGCCAAATACAATTCTATAGAAAGAAATATAGGAAGAAAAGGAGGTTTAAACAGCATTTTTAAAGATTTAATGGCCATGGTACCCAAGCCGGAGGTTTCTTTGAAATGTAGTTTTCATTTACTTTGTGTTTTCTCTCCAAAGCACATAATAACAAAGGCCACAGCCTTCAGCAAACATTATAGCTTGCTGAGTGTGGTCTGAGGGCACTATAAGCTGCTCTGCTAACTGCATGCGGTCCTTGTGGGCTGCTAATGGCAGTGCATTTTGTAAACACTGCTAGGAGAATTAGCGCGAAAGAAAGAAAGGCAGTTTTTTTGTGTGTGTGTGTGAATATGAGACTCGTGATGAAGTGACAATTCTTTTGTGTTTTTCTAAGCCTCCATCTCTGATTGCTCGCTTTGTTCACGTGCATGCATACGTGTCAAGAGACAAACTTGTTTGTACAGCTGAGACGTAAATCAAGTGTCCTCCCAGCCCAGATGCTCAATTCAAACAAGAGCAGATGACACAGTCTTAAAAATGGAACATTTGAAAAAACGCAGATGAATTGTAAATGATTACCATCACTGTAATTCTTTTAAGAAGACTTTGCTTGACTCACTTTGGTTGTTTATGATGGCTTGTGTCGTTAGAGATTTTGATGATGCCATGTTACCAAAAGAACAACACTTTGAAAATAGCAATTGAGATTTTGGACCATTTTCTTTAGCAATGTCGGTGCTAAACTAGCTCTGTGATTAATTCTGAGTGGAGATTGATCAATAACAGCCAATTTTGAATGATATTCAAACTTTTCTTCTCAACCAGTTATCGGTTCCCCAATTACGGGTTTATTATTTGCATTTTTTTTTGTTTTTTTTGTTTTGTTAACATTATTATTAACTAGGTATTTATTAGTTTATTAATGATAATAATAATAATAATAATAATAATAATAATAATAATAATAATAATTATAATTTATAAAATGTTTATATTAATTAAATATTTAGATTGTACTTACATTTATACAAAGTACAGACTCTTCCCTTCTTAAGGTTTTTAATTATATTATATTGGCAGTTGATTCTGGAAAGGTAGCTATCCCTATCTAACTTGACCTCACAGTTGTTTTTATATGGTTGATCAAGGTATTTTATTGCAGCGTTTGGAAGATGTTGTTAAGGGTATTGCGTGGTTTAAATTATATTTAAAAGATAGATACAGTATTTTTAAAGTTTGCCTTGGAGATTTATGTTCTACATCAGCTAAATTACATAGTGGTGTGCCACAGGGGTATATACTTGGGCATATTTTATTTTCATTATATATGGGCAAAATGTTTCATAAATATAATATTGACAAGAATTTAGCTGTTATAATGGATTCAGCTTTAGTTTTAGATAAACAGGTTACTAGTGTTGTGAAGGCTTCCTTTTATCAACTCAGAATTATTTCTAAATTGAAATCATTTCTCTCTTCTAAGGACCTGGAGAATATCATTCATGCCTTTGTATCATCATGCATCGATTACTGTAATTCTATAAATATAGGTATTTCAAAGGGTCAATTATCGCGTCTTCAATTATTACAAAATGCTGCTGCCAGCCTTTTGACACGCACAAAGAAGAGAGAGAGAATTACCCCAGTTTGGGTTTCTTTACACTGGTTTTGTTGATGGTTTTTAAAGTGTTGCATGGGATTGCCCCAAAATATTGTTGACCTTTTGATTCCTTACCAAAATACAAGAAACATGAGATCTTTGAATCAGATGATTCTTCATGTTCCTAAAATTAGATTAAAATCAAAGGGTGATAGTGTCTTTTCAGTGGCTGCTCCTCAATTATGGAACCCTCTTCCGATGCATATTACATCTTCCCTTATCTGTGGATGCTTTTAAGTCTAGATTGATATTGTACCTTTTAAAAATGATTTGAGGGATCAGGCTTTATATTTGAATGTTTAATTTTGTTTGTGTGACTGTATGTAATAAAGTTGGAAAGCACTTTGGTCAACGGCAGTTGTATTGTATTGTAAGTTTACTAAATTGAACCTTTAACCTTTTCTGCATTAAGATAAAAAATGAAAAATAAACAGTGCACACAGTGTAAATAACTTATTTTTTTACACTATCCAGAAAAAGTTATCAATATACTATTGTACATTTTTTAGAAGCACTTGTAAGAGTACTTTTATAAATATAACCCAAATAAACATATTAAACACACACCGAAAAATCTTATATCAGTGTGCATAAGCATTCAATTGCAGCAAAGTGGGTAAGTCATTAACAGCATGCACTTATACTCATTATATTTATAGGCAAAGTTCATTCAGCTGTGCTTATGCTGCTGTCACTGCAGGTGCTCATGCTGGTGTGCTGGAGTAAACGGAGCGACAAAATGAAGTGCCTCGGCTGCACTGACATGGAAGAATCCTTCACTACTGTGCTGATTTCTTCTCCTTCACTAACCGGTCTCTTGGATGGCACTGTAACGATTTTGACTGGGACATACACTGTAAACAGAACGGTTTGCTGTGTATTGATTTCCATTAAAGACAGTTGTATGGTGTGGGACTATTAAGGGTGCTTTGGAGCGGGTGGTCAATACTGCAGCTGTGATGGGTGGTGATGTGTTGTGTATTCTTGTAGGTAGTGATCAGTTCCACAGAACAATCTGTGGGTTCTGATCGGTTCTGATTGGCTTAATGAAGTTGCCCCAAATGCACGTCGAGACTTTGCAAAGCTCTAAGATGAATGCAATACTGTAGACTAGGACTGGGTGGCATCACAGTGTGTACCATGTTAACCTGTAGGGAATTATTTTTATTTATACAGTATCTTTTTATATGTTTTTATAAATTTCCAAACACAGAGAAAATAATGAAATTACAGATTTAACTCACATTTTGTGATGCTTTAACCTAGTAATTGTGCCTTTATCTTACAATTTTTATTTATTTTAATCTCATTAAAAAATCTCATAACTGGGACCTTTATTTTGTAATCTATAACTTGCTCTGTATCTTACAATTCAAATTGTATGTCTTACAGTTGCTACTTTTTTTTTTTTTTTTTTTTTTTTTTTTTACATAATTGTGAGTTCATGGAATTTTTTTAGTCACAGCTATCTCATAATTTGACATAATTTTTTTCTCATAGTTGCTATTACACATTTGTGACTTTTCATAACTGGTAGTTTTTCTCGTAATTGTGAGTATCTTCCATCTCATAATGTCATGGATTTTAGATTATTAATTGTTTTGATTGATTATTTATTGTTTAGATTATTTTAACTTTTATTTTTCTCAATTGTAACTTATTGCACATCTGTTTTCATTTTATTTTAATTGTGACTTTAATAGTTTTCAGTACTACACTTTATGAAAATGGTAACCTTATATCGTAAGTTGTGATTTATCTCATAATAGGAGGATTTTTTTTTTTTTTACATAATTGTGACTCTTATACAGCTTTATTCCACATTTATTCTCATAATTGTTGGATTTTCTCATAGTTATGACTTTATATTTAGGATTATGACTTTCTGAAAATAGCACATTTGTTTGTAATTTATCTCATAATTTGACACAATATCTTACATTTTCAACATTCATCTCACAAATGCAACTTATTTCACATAATTGTGTCTAAAGCTTGCAATATAATACTTTTTCTCATAATTGTGACTTTACGCAATTGTGCCCCCTTCCCCCCTCATAACTGTAACTCATAATTCGCTCATAATTGAGATACAGTTGTCTTACAGTTAATTATTTTCAACTTAATCTGAATTCTCATGTTATTGTAGCTTTATCTTACAATTGCAACTTTATTTTTGATATTTGCAAATATCAAAAATAAAGTAGCAATTCTTGTAACTGTAACTTTATATCATACAGTGTGACTTTTATATCTTATTTTAAACTTCTTTAAATGTCTTCCACATAATATTATGATGTTGTTGTTGTTGTGAAATAAAATGACTTATACCTTGATATTGGATTGGATTGGATTGTGGCCATATCGTCCAACCTTGCTACAAACATTAACAAGATAATTTCCCTGATGTCTTGCTGTTGGGTTTGCCATGTCTTTAGATTGATTAAGACCAACTGTGTGTTTTCTCTGAAGAGGGGAAAAGTCTTGTAGCAAGTTGTATTTGTTTGAATGTTTAGAGTGGCCATTTTGAGTTTCCCTTCAAATTGTTTCGGAGGGACGTTTAATGCACTGTTGACTGTGTCACATGAGAAATTATACTAATTGGCAAATCTGCACATTATGAAAGCTCTGGAAGAGAAAACAGCACAGAAGATTATTCATCATTTAGCTTCTTGTTTTTTTGCCCTCATGGAAAGCGGAAGGTGCCGTTAATGAGACCATGAATGGTGAACTTCTAGCCTCTGTACGCATTTAGTCTCATTTGAATACAAATGAGGAATTAATAAGGAAAAACGAGAGAATGTAGAAATTGCTAATATGCTACAAATATGCTCCAGTACATTTGCTGTTTCTGAAGTACAATGTGAATTAAACCAGTGTTGGGGAAGCTATTTTGAACTCTTAAGTATGCTAAGCTACTCATACAACAGTAGTTCAACAACATTCAAGCTACTCATTTGGAAAAGTAGTTAGCAACACCTCATTTTACAAATCATTAGTGATTTAGCATTTGGTTGTGCTACAGTGCTAACAACTAAAAAAGTTGAACATTATTTGAGAGAAATAGGCCATTTGTGTAAATACACAAAACTAGATCTTTGAGTTCAACTTATGAAAAGAAAAGGGGCAAAAACAAAAGTGTTGCATTTATAATTTTGTTCAGTGTAGTAGGAAAGTATTAAATTTTTGGACACAGCCTTCCATTTCCAGTGCTGGAAATGAACAGGGAAAAAATAACATCTGCAATTCTTAATTTTTTTTGCTCATTATTTAAATGACACTGCCAAATATTATAATTTTTGAATGCAAAACTGAAAATAGTAAGCTATTATTGCACTCTGAATGTGTTTAATACTCAACTGAATTTTATGTTTCCTCTAAGACTTTTGCCACAGGGCAAATTAGCACTCACACACAGACCGAACACAAGCATAAGTGCAAACTCATAGCCCTTTAATTGTTGGCAAATCTACAAGAGCACCATTTAAGAGTGCAATCAATTGATGATTGCAATTTGTCAAGAGCCTCTAATCGCAAACTCGCCATTCCGTCCATGACTTTTCCACTTTCACGGCGCCAGAGTTTCACTGCTCTGGTGGCCAGAGGGGATGTCTCCAATTACATGGTAACAGCGGCTCTCTGTTCTCCTCGTTTATTTATTTAAATGCCATTACTTCGGACGGGTTTTAATAAGTTGGTCATTTCAGCTGGCTGAAAACGTAATTTGGTGCTGATAGAGTCGGAGACTTTGATAAGTTAACACTCCTATTTTCATTTGTCAAAGTGAATCGCCTTACCTGAAGGTTATTACCTTACACACACAGCTTCTCGAAAAGCACTTTTATGGGAATAGTAATTTATCATTTGTCATAGTTGAAATAGATTTAGAATATTATGTATACGCATACACAAACATTTTAATTAGTAATCTTAGGATGTAATATGCATAAACATAGAATATCAGGGTTAATTATGGGACTTAATGAGCATTAAACAATAGGTGTGCAAATATGTAATAGTATATATTTTAAATTTAGATATTTACTTAATAATAATTAATTATACAAATTCAATTTGAAAAGCCCATGCAAACTGTTGCCTTTGATATTCTTTGTCTTCAATCATCACCTCTTTTTTACAATGCACAAACATACATCTTGCTCGAAAGCATATTCATTATCAGCCATACAGTTATACTTGACGAATCATCAGGGAGCAAGAGTATAATATGGGCCAGCACCCAGAAGAGGAGAACTTATAGGCTATAGCAATTAAATTTGTGTGAGAGGCGCTGTAGAGATGAGTGCTCTGGAAAGAGCAAGCACTTTAATGAGAGCCTATGAAGATATATGGTCACACAGGTTAGGAGTTATTGCAACCATCGTACGAAGGGCAAACAACTGTTTTACAGAGGAACCATAAAGGTTTCTGAGGGATAGATATATGCCTGGCTTAGACAAACTGTGATTTATGATGGTCTTGTTCAGCTAGAATTCCCCTCCAAATTCGTAGCACTGAAATGCTTACTGCACAGAAAGTGATAAAGGGAGGGCATGAGTGGGGGGGGGGGGGGGGGGGGGGGGCGGTGAAAAGAAAATGACAACAAAATATCATTTGCTATTATTTCTGTAATGTTTAGTACATTAGCATTAATTATCTGTAAGGAAGGCTTTATCTCCTATAACAGTTACTAAAATATTGCCCAATTAGCTGTTTGAATACTGGTTAATATTAGCCAAAGTGTGACACAGGTGATGAAACAACTGCTGTTCTTGTAATGCTATGACTTTATTCTTCATACTTTTATTAGTTGCTGTATTTTGTTGTACTGTTGTTTAGTTTAGCATGCTCTTGTTTAGTTTCATTGTGCTATGCTGTGTTTTGTTGTAATGTTGCTCAGTTAGTTTCTACTGTGGCGTTCGGTTTTGTTTTTGTTGTATTGTTTTTATACTGCTTTGTTTTGTTTAGTTTCATTTTGCTGTTTTTGTTTTGCACTATATACTTCGGGTTTTTTCTTAATATTGTGCTATATTATGCTTTGTGAAGTTTGTTTTTAGTATCATTATGCTGTTTTGTTGTACTCTGTTTCATTTGTTTTTGTTTAAATTTGCTTAGCTGTGTTTTGTTGTAATGTTGTTTAGATTTGTTTGTTTTTGTTTAGTTTCATTGTGCTATGCGCTTTTTTGTACTGTTGTTTAGTTCGGATTGTTTTTGTTTCATTCATGCTGTCTTGTACTGTTGTTTAGTTTAGTTTGTTTTGTTTTACTGTTGTCTAATTTAGCTGGTTTTTGTTTAGTGTCATTATGCCGTGTTTTGTTGTACTGTTGTTAAGTAAGTAATTTTTATTTATAAAGCACATTTACACACAGCGCGAAACTGACCAAAGTGCTGTACAATGAATAGCTAAAAAGACAAATATAAACACATAGATTCAATAATCATAATTATATAAAACATTAATAAAAAATAGTTTAGTTTGTGTTTTTTTTATTGTGCTGTTGTTTTCTGTTTAGTTTTTTTTTTTTTTTAAATTGTGCTTTGTGTTTTTGCTTAGTATGGTTTCACTTTGCTTTGTTGTTTAATTCTGCAGTTTCATTGGGTAATTCATTGTAATATTGTCATTTTGTACTTCTCAAAATATTGATTTCTGACTTTCTGAGTTTCCCAAAGAAAGAAAAGTCTGATTTCAAACAACATGAAGGCTAGACTCATCCCTTTAATATTGAATACTGAGAGGGGTCAGCACTGTTGCGTTAAAGCTTTCAAGAGTACAGGCGACAAGACGTGACTGACGGCATTCAACAGTGAGGTAAGATGTTCTGTGAAGCTGCAGGGTGAAAAGAGGTTTTGTATTAAAAATGCAGAGAGAAATATGTATGAGGAATACTAACATCTCTGCTGACACTGACTATCTTAGCTAGCTAAACGTTAGCCTTTCACAAGACTAACATATCAGTGTATGTTTCTAGCTAAGTGCAAACTAAAGAAACCCCTTCAGGGTGAAACAGCCAAATGAACAAAAACATTTTCATCAGTGATTTATTCATTTACATATTAATTTTTTTTTCTCATTTACAATATTTACAAAAGTGAATATCTTGAGAATACAGTACATTTATGGCATAAAACCACATATTGGGGGTATGTCAGGTATGTCAGGGTATGTCAGTCAGTTATTTTGGCATGTTTTTGTCATGTCATAAAGTTATATCAGGTTATTTACATTCCAAATATATTTTTTCTTGGCCAGCTGGTTGCTAATATGAAATGTTAGTTTTGTTATTAGCTTTGCTTTTGTTGTTTATTCCAATTAGCCATATTTCAAGCCTGCCAATGCAGAGATTAAAATGCACAGATGTTTTGTCCATCTTTTTAAATAATATTAACAAACCAAAAAATAAATTGAGAGGAAATTAGAGATGTGTTTATATGTGATCTTATTAGTATTCATACACAGAATGCACACTTATTTTGGATACCAATATGTATGGATGTTACTGTAGGTGGTTGGATTTTAAAATCTTATTAATTTAAGGTATTAAATATTATGTAAACATTTGTCTATACAGTCATAGATACATAAAACTGCATGCATTTACACTAATACTTGCTATTTTAACTGAAACATTTGCAGCACAATGTGACCCGAAAAGAAAAACTTTTGCAGCTTTGTCACTAAGACCAAAGTCTTATTTTAAAACATATGTGCCAGCAGCAAACAGCTTGAGCCTTGGATAAAGGGGGAAGCCTGGAGAAGCTTTCTTTCACACTTACCTAAAACCCCCGAAACTCAGACGCATGTTAGCTAATGCCAGGGAAAGATACTGGGTTTATGGAGCTCATTATGACACACTGAACAAACAACAAACCTATTCGTGACAGCCTCAATTCATCCAACACATAGTTTATTTGGGGAGAAAAGGACTTTCTTCTTTCTTTTAATGACCTTTTTGCATTCTATAAAAACTTGAAACATCGACCATGTGGCTCAGGAACATCCGTGATTTTCCTTGAGTGTCTCCACAGGTTTGATATCTTTTATTCAGAGCTTTTGAGTCTCTCTCTCACACCAATTAAACTCTCACCAAAGACTCGACACGGTTCCCACAGCACTTCTGATGAGCTTCACAGAGCTCAGGGACTCCAAGCAAAGGTCATGAGGGACAGATACTGTATGTAACCTCACCTGCTTATCATGTCAGTTTTGAAATTCAGAAGCACAAGAACGTGTCTATTCAGCACAGGCCAACTACGTACAATGATATATGACTCAATTATTGATGCTTTTGGCATCCAGGCCACTTTGAAAAGTATCAAGTCCTTTTGAAGCCATAGTGTGTCCAAGGTTTAAAAGCAAGTTTCTAGACTTCATCTGAGTTGTTAAACTATACCTAGTAAATCTTTGGTTGTTTTTCAGCCATACTTACTATTTTGGCCAACTAATGTTAAAATTTAAATCATATTTACCACTTTGCGGGCAAAATCCAATCGTTTCAATAGGCATTCACATAAAAGCAAAAGATATCCACTTGTATATTTTACAATGGGCTCAAGTGAATTTGTTGCATTTACCAAAACAGAAAGCTGCTTGGTTTGAAAGCGAACACTAAACTTTTCTTCATGCCTCACTAAACTATTGACAATAGACAACTGCTAAATTGCTAGTGACCTCACCTGGTGAAACTGCCAAATGAGCACTGTAAACGTATTGTAAATATATTCACAAATAGAGAAGGGAGTCTGTGCCTCAAGAGATTGTCGACACTATTGACAAGAAGCAACGGCTCTTTATTGCTTGGTAAATTTTGTTAATGTGCGTGCACCTTAAAACTGCTATTAATGACTAATGACTAATTGGTTAGAAAAACTTACAATGTTTTTGAAAATAAGTTAGCATGAATGTTTTCCCTAACATGCAACCCTAAACATAAATGTCACTGGGGTGTGAGCAGATTATACAAAAAAAAAAAAATTGTTTTGTTTTTGTCTGCAAATTCTCACCTAAATTCCACTAATGTCACTGCGCCTTAACACCATGGTTTTAAATTAAGTCATGGTGTTTTTAGCTCAACCTTTTCTTCCATTCAAAGGTGACACCCACCACATCATGAGCTTGGCAGAGAAAAGGAGAGAAAAGAAAGCAAGAGAGGGTTTCTGAACAGACAGCTGGAGGATTAGCCTATTAGCACAGCACATTTGCCATTTGCTAAGCTGCTTACGGAAACATTACCACACAATGTAGGGAGAATGTCAATATCTAATTTATTTCTGGACTTAATTACCATGCATCTCCCAGCTTACATCTTACTCAGGCCTGACAGCCAGAGAAGAACAGCATGGGAGTGAATTAATTGTGCTTTATTTAAACTGACCTGTATGACGGCAACTTCAATTGGCAGAAACTTCGCTAATACCTGAATAGCTTGTGTACTAACTTTGATCTGTCAGGAAAATAGGACAAATATGATTGTTTTATTTGTTATGCTCACATCGGGCGGTTGGGAAACCAGGCCGTGTTTACTGGCTCACTCTTTTTGGAGCACGGATTCAGTGTGTTTATTACTGTTGTTTGTCTGTCTTTGCTTGAGTTGTAGCAGTTATCTCCTTGTTCCCAGGAGTGTACGACAATTTCAGGTGTCTTGTGTGGAATATATTGGTTTAATTTGCAAGTCCGGTATTACACAACTTCCGGGAGTTTGTGGCGCACCAATTCTGCTGGAAACAAAGTTGTAGGACCAACTTGATTATGCTTCTGTGGAAGGACTGCTCTCTAGATTTTGTGAGGTTAGAGGCAACAAATCTTTGAAAGCGACTTACAGTGACTTCAGTTATGTCTGTGAAATAATCAGTAGTTATTACTTTTCGATGGACAGAAATTCAGATTAAAGGATCTAGTACCTTTCCCATTTTGCACCCTTTGGGCTGCTAATAAATTAATAAAGCCTGCAGTTACTAGAGTCAAAATTAACTGTAGTAGTGTGACAGAGGTTTAGAAAAGTACAACTTTCGCAGTAACACACTATTTCTACCAGAAAGTGTTGTTTTTATGACTTTTTATGTTTTTTGTGTGATGATAACTTTACAGATAAGTCAAATTATCCAAATGAAAAACCTGTAATAAGATATGCAGGTTTAAAAAAATAATAATAAATAATCATTGTCAATCAATGACTAAAATGTAAATCCGTGTAAAACAGTTCAAATGGTTAATTTTAGTCAATTTAGTCAGTTTTGACAGTTTATTTTAGTGAACTGAACAGTTCATCTTGTGGTTTGCTTAATGAAGCTGGCCAATTTTTTAGGGAACTGGTTAGGGTTATTCAGCGAACTGGTCTGGACAGCTCGTTTTAGTAGATGATTTAATTCACCAGTTATAATAAATTATTTACTGATTCTGTGTAACATTTTGCATCCCTTTTAATAATGAAAAGGTATATTAAAAATCTACTTACATATATTCCTATATTCTATTAATTAAGCATTAGCGTTAGTTCTGGCAGGTCATGTGAGTCAAGCTTGCATCAGTTGATTCTCAGCCAATTACATCTACTTATAGGAATACGACACCTTTCGCGACATTCCTATATAAGCTCTATTCAGTAGTATTCAGCAGCTTTTCAGCTTGCTCAGGAGAAAATTACCCTACTCCATCCCCAGCTCCTCCTGTCGCCACAGTCAGGACTTGGCTTTCTGATATTCTTTGCAAATCAGACTCCTTTATCTTGAATAAAGTGTTACACTTAAATATCATAAGTACGTTATTGAAATCTGCCTGTTCTGTTTACCCAATAGGGGTTATTATTGCTGCTTCATGACAGGCTGCATGGATGGATTGGCAGGGAGTTTTTTTGCCCTATAACAGAACCATTCCGCCAAACCAAAGTTTATGCTAAGTATCTATCATTTTGATGATAGTGGTCCTGACAGAAATCGAGCATCGCGTTAGTTCAGTCAGGCCACGTTAGTCACGCTTGCATCAGCTGACTGTCAGCTTTTCCTGACGTGTACCAATCCAGTCTTGACACCTATCACATGCGGTCTATTTAAATTCCCATTCTTCAGTGTGTCTTCCATTGCATCACTGCTTTCAATTAACTCCCTCCTCAAACCCCAACTCCACCAACTGAACCTGTAATCCGATCTAACTTTGTTCTATGTTTGTCCGTCTCTTCATTGGAAGCAGTCTCTATTACATTTTGTTTACAACTGAATTGTAATTATGTAATTATGTATGCTTATAATGGTTCTATTCTGTACCCCGGGGGGGTTTGTCTTGCTGCTCTGCCCGCTCTCTCCAAGCATGGCTGCATGGACAGGCGTGTGGAGTGTTGCCCAGAACATTAACACTAACTGTATGCAATTATAATTGTCATAAATATACTTGATGGAAGTGGTCCTGATTGAACTTATATTCTAGGTTTTGTTGTTGTTGCAATAAGTGTTATTTTATCTGTTCAAATGTAATTCAACCACAATGTTCAACAACATTTAAAATCTTCATTGTTTTTGCACTATAAAAATATATGGTCTTATTAAATAGAGATAATTTAACAACTTTAAATTATACGTAGCATAGCAAGCTACAGTTTTAGAGTAGCACTGGGCACAGAGTTGTTGTATGTAGATGCTGAAGAACTTATCCTGGCACAGCTTGTTGGCAGCAGAAAAAAAAAAACAGAACTGAAGGAATATCACAATGCATTTGTGGCATTGCTTACAGTATATTTTCCTGTTATCAGTTCCACCACCCAACTCAGTCCCTGAGGGATGTTATCAATAATTCAACATCAAATAAACTCCTCTAGTATCCAAGTGTCTCAGTAAATATTTTTTTCTTTTTTCTTTCACTGATCTCCTGTGAGCTCAATGTTGTCACCATACCATATACAGTGATTTTGGTAAAAGTACAAACAAGTGGCGCGAAAAGCATTCACCAGCAGATTTGTGTTCCCGCTCATTTTGTACGTGCACGCACCCCAAACATATGCACACTAAGTTCTACTTCTTCTTTCTTCTTCTTCCTCTCTCTTTCTCGTTTTGTAATTTAGTGTCATGAATATTATTTAATGATCAGTGACAGTTTTTAAATGATGCTAAACCCTAAATGCTTTCATCAACTGTTTGACAAGAGAGATCGTTGACAGGTTAACAATGGAAATTATTCCAATATTAAAGTATTATATTATGTGATGTTTTATTAAATTTCAGGAGGAGCAGACGCAGATAATAAACACGGCCAACTCATCATCAACAATCACATCCATCTATCCAATCAGCGCAAGAGAGAGCCCCTATAAATAATCAAAGCAGTCCTAACCTTCATTATTTCTAGTATATCACCATTCGGTTCGCTCCATTTGCCATCTTATCACAGACCCAATTTCCCACCCAACGAAGAGAACTATTCTGGGGATTTTTTCAGATCTGCCACAATTTAGCGACCCCATGATCACTCCTACCCCGCCAGACATTGCTGCCGAGGCACCAGGCTTCATCGGGTCCACTGTTCTTCTCAACCAGCCACATGCTGTGGCCAATAGACCATGCAAAGCCCAGAGCTCGCCTCGCTTGACACCACCATTGTCCCGCACAAGACACAAGAAAGAGATTTATTATATTCATAAGAGAAAGATAGTCTGTACCGATTTTTCCCGGAAAAACACGACCGGCTGGAGGCGTGACGTGTGGGCGGAGCTAAAGAATCACGAGCGCCAGTAGGCTTTTGCATTGAGAGCATGTGGAAGCTGGGACATTATCGTGAGGGAAAAACCATCATCCAAAACAAACCATGGCTAACAGTCAGATTCAGCCGTTTATTTATGATCCAGAATCAGATCCTGAGGCTGAAACGGAACGAGAGCAGCAGCAGCAACGACTCGCTCCGAGCGGGGCTCAAACCGGGGTCTCCGGCATGTGATGGGACGCACTGACAAGGAGGCAGAGATATTTGAAGCAGTTTTACTCACCGCCTGCGGTTCCAACACACGATCGTGACCCTTTTTCATTGGGATTGCATCATCCTTAAGAAATAATCGATACGCAAATCCGTCGTCAAACTGGGCCTTGTTTGTAAAACAAGCATCTTCGAAATGCAGGGAACAAACACAAACACTTGCACAACTCCGTTGATGCTCTGTAAAAATAAACTCCATCCACTTGTCCCTTAATGCTGTTTTTTTTTGGTAATCTGTGCAGGGTTGTCTTGCCCTGGCAACCAAAAACACACTTCTTTTGTGACTTTTCGCGACGCTCTCGCTCTGATCAGTGAAATGTCTCTGCTCATCCTCGCTATACGGGAGCGCGCGCTCTTCCGGCAGACGTGCCCTCAGGACCCATATAAGGAAATTCCGCTCCATCTAATGTAACACAGAGCTATAGTCGAAAAAAACTTTCCGAAACTTGTGACAAACCAGAAGGAGTATTTTGGGAACAAAAATACTCCTTCAAACGTACAACTTAATTTTTGAAACTTTGTCCATGTTTAGCATGGGAATCCAACTCTTTAACAGTGTAAAAAACTCAGTATGCATGAAATAGCATTTCACCCCCCCTTTAAATGACGTTATGACCTAATTATGTCGGATGTTAATGCCATTTTTAACCATGAAGCAAACAAGGCTATTTTCCAAAGTTTATCATCCACACTGAAATGTCTCAAAAAATTACATTTGCCTCACAGTGCATGTACAAACCTCACTGAGAAGATACAGACATAAGTTTCACTCACTTCTGGCAGAATCAATTCATTTATGGAAATTTTTCACCATTCACTGGTGCGCTCACTCATAATTAATCGAAAACGCAACTGCCCTTCTGTTTTGCAACAAGACAGCAATTGTGAGTAAATTTTCTGTTGTTTTTTAGGACTGTTTTATGAAGAGCGTGCAATGTAAATATCTATATCAACAGTGTGAAAGTGAATAGCACAACTGCAAAATAAACATTATTGGTATAAACATGTCTATTGGTAAAATGCGTTACTAGACTAAAACATGCTTCATAATTTTCAAAAGCCTCCATTTCCACAGTCCATACTACATGTGAAAACAGCATTTTCAAATTTATCTACCCTAGAGAGCGTCTAAAATTGCTGGAAGGCCAAAACGAAAGAAACAGATGCATTTTCAACGGAAACATATTAATGTGAACAAGGCTTGAGGAATTGCCAAATCTAGCAACACTGTAGGCTACCCAGGCAATTTGAACTTGTCCCATTAAATGTCACTAACCCTTTCACTTTCCCATGGCCAAAATCTAAAGCAGCTGAAGCAAGCATGAAGTTGCTTTTACTTGCAACACAGGCCCGCAGATTTTCTTTTTTCCATCCTGTTATTTCTAAACTCCCTTTTTTCCTTTCCTTGGCCTCCTGCTCCCATAGCATACGTTAGATTGAGGCTGCCTCTGCTAGCAGTGCAGGCTACACAGGCTCTTCAGGACATCACACACCCCACCCCCCTTCCCACTGCCTACAGCTACAGCAGCTGAAGCAAATGTGAGGCTGCCACCATTTGTAACACATGCCCACATCTCTTCTGCTCCTTAATGCCACTAATAACCATTTTTCTGTTCAGTGGCCTCCAGCTCCCATAGAAGATGCTAGCATTAGCATGCCTCTGCTACTGGTGCAGACCCATCCACACCCCTTTTCTTACCAACCTCCTCCCCTACCCATGGCCTGCAGCCCCAAAGTCCAACCCTAGCATGAGGCTGCCTCTGCTAATGGCACAGGCCCTCTCTTCCCTTCCTTTTCTCCCGCACCCAGAGCTGTCCCAGGCATGGACATGCCTATGCTAATAGCGCAGGCCCAGATTCCCGCCATTCCTCTTCTCTTTCTCCCTCCTTTTTCCACTCCCGGGGCTGTCCAAAGCGTGAGCACGCCTCCGCAAATGGTTTCAGCAGCTATCTTTCCTCCTCCTCACATTCTCACCCTTCCTTCTCTCTTCCGCCACACTATACCCATCCCTCTGAAGACTATCTAAAATGGCCCATCATTTGCATCATCATGCATTTTGGGGGAGTGCTTGGGTCCGGGCTAAACGCCAAGCTCGGTCCCCTCTCCCCAGACAGGGGAAGAACCCCGGGCTCAGGAGTAAGTACTGAGCTTGAAGCCCTCTCCCCAAACAGCACACCAAATACACATAACCCTTTACTAATTTTATTATATATAAGTGTGAACTCGTGAAGTGATGTTTTATTAACAAATTTCGGGAGGAGCAATATTTTCATAAAACAAAGATCTATTTTATTCTAAATTGTAAGGCAATACACACTGTTACTTCGATTATTACATATATAATGTGAAAATGACCAGATTTTATGGCTTTAAATATATAATATAATATAATATAATATAATATAATATAATATAATATAATATAATATAATATAATATAATATATCACACAATTAGATGTGATATATCATTTTATATTAGCACGGCTGTGATTGGATTATATATATGGCCATATCTCACCTCTATGAGTGTGATATTGTGTTTATACTACAGTTCGTCTGCACAAGTGCGTAAATACATAAGAAACAACTCTGGAGCATCTTGAAAAACGCTCTTTTGTGGAGATCTACTTCCTTCAACCACAGATTTGAATCTAAAGTTGAGTTTAACAATTGACGCCAAGCCTCCATTACTAATTCCAAAATATCACTTTAGAAATAAGTAACAAAGGAATGTTGAGTTTTCATTAAAAACGTAATAAAAATGTAATTAAAAGCTTTGCTTTATGAGGAGTAGAGTATTTAGAGAGAGAAACTGACTGTGCTAGTTTGATTACCTGCATCTGACACAGCGTTCATTCTTCAGCTCAGTCTCATATTCACAATAAAACATTAGGGTTTTTTTAGGTCAGAAGTGAGCCCTCTTGTGCCCTCCTACAACCATATAATAAGCTAAATAATTTCTGACAGTTAACATAATTTTAGTACTGATTGGTCATCGAACTGATTAAAGTATATAAAATACATTAGAATAAAATACATTTGACATCAACAAAAAATAAGGTACGACAACATACCACTAATTTAAACACTTTCTGCATTGTGACGTCATAAAGTATTAATTATGCATGGAACACACAGTTAAAATAGTTTTGCCATTTATTTGTATATAATAAAAAAAAAAATGAGTTAAAAAAGAAAATTATCATGGGCAAAAGGCAGGAAGCGACACAAAGAAGAACAGCAGAAAAAAAAATCAACATAGAGGTAAAAATCACAAGTTAACGACTTGTATTAGATTGTGATGTTTATGTAGTATTATAAAATAGCCTTTGCTAAAATAGCAAAAAAAGAAATGCAAATTTCCACCCGCAGTCCCTGGACAGATGTTACATTTACAAAAGTTCATAAAATATGTAAAGTATTATACATGGAGGCATTACTTCACTCAAATCATAAATCTAACACTCACAGTCTACATTGTTCATATCAAAATTATGTCATTTTTAAGTATATTATGTCATTTTCCTGACAGTGTGACATGATTCAGTTGAAGAGGTTATGAACGTACCTCCGGTCATGTTTGTGCATGTGAACAGTCACACTTGGGTGCGTTTGTATGATGCTGAATTGATTGTGTTTACACTCTCACGTGTGTGTGTGTGTATGAGAGAGAGAGAGAGAGAGAGAGAGAGAGAAGAAGAAGAATGGTTAATGCTGTTGAGTAAAATAGACTGATATGGATGTGGACCTGAATTATTTACCAGATGCTTATAGAAACTGTGAATCTTGTTTTTTAAAATGTGCACATTCATTTGGAGACTTTCTCCAACCATGCCGTAAAACTTAAAAATTTCAAAGGAAAACATGCTTAATCTGCTTAACATACAATGTCATATATACTGAAAAATTACAATATGTCTAACTTTACCATAAAATAATTTATTGAATATTTAAAAAATGCCTTGTAATTTGTCAAATTGATTATACATTTATTTTAAATGATTACTTTATATAATAATTACATTATTAAAATATATTAGATTTGAACAGACCTGTTAAATTATTGATATTTTATTGTTTATTGTCACATTGGTAACTGAAATATTAGTAATTGGTTTCTTAAGTGTACAATAATACTGTAAACATTTGGACAAAAATTAAATCACTCTGCCGTTTAAAATGACATATATTTTGAATATTTATTATTATAATATAAGCTGATATGTGAATTTAAATATTATAATTATAATAACAAACCAATTCAGTTACTTTTACTGTGAAATACTATGTATTTTATGTATAATAATTATATTTTTTGTAAGTTAACTGATTAAGTTTATATTCGTTCAGAACTCTTTCCATCCACACAATAAAAAGGTCAAATGTGTCATATATTGAATATAAAAGTTTAAAATTAAATTTAACTAAGTTATTTTACCATATACAGTACAATAATAAAAAAAACACATAGATCTATAAGACAATGTGTCTAACCTTACTATAAAAAATCTAATCCTTATAATGTATGTTATATTATATTATATGAATATGAATAATATATAAAAAATATATTTAGTTGATTTTACAGTAAACTTTTCTTACTATTTTGTAAGTAAAATTAACTATTTTTTTGATAATTAACAAACCAGTATATTTTTAGTAATTTAAATAGGCTGGTATAGTCACATTATGATTTTTTTACAGTGCAAGGAAGCTAAAATAATCTTAAAGATGCTAATGATTTGTATTCTGACATGTTTTTGCAGTAATTTACTGAAGTGTGAATATGGCTCATTTCCCAGATCATCAGGTACAGATGTGCGACACCAGTCCCATGAGGTCCTGTTTCATTTCAGATGAAGTCTCCATTGATTTTTCCTCTTTCCTGAAAGCACTGACATTCACACCGATGCAAAACATGATGCACACACAATCACACTGTAATTTCCTCAAGGCTGTTGCATGGGAAAACACAATTGCCTTTCGTGTTTGTTTGACACACTACTGTGAACTTGCATTTCAGCTCACACTGTTCAGTAATTTAAAATCAATCTGTCATTTACAAACTCTGGAATGTTGTTCTCAATGTTTCTAACAAAACAAACTTTAGGCAAATTGTTTGAAAATAGATTTTATTTTGAGAGGACTAAACCAGGGCACTTGGGAAAAACAAAAACAAAACAAAGATAAAATATCCAATGAAATGAAATATCCAATAAACAAATCGGAACAAATCATTCTGTCTAATTTACAAAACAAATCAGACTGTTCACTGATAAGACCTGGCTCAAAAACATGATTCATCCACTGATTCTGAGTTCAAGATTTATAGTGATCAACCACTTAAAATTTCATATAGACTTTGGAACGCTTGTAATATACTGTAGCATATATACATACATACATGCATACAAAAAACAAACAAACAAACAAGCAAACAACACACACACACGCACGCACACAGACACACACACGCACGCACACGCACACACACACACACACACACACACACACACATCTTTGGTCATTTGATTGCATTAAATTTTGCACGAGACAAACATGTTCAAAGTCACAAAGACCTTGCGTGATGAGGGTAAGTAAATAATGAATTTTATTTATTATAATATAATATAATATAATATAATATAATATAATATAATATAATATAATATAATATAATATAATATAATAATAAATTAAGTAATTTAATATATTATAACATATTTAATGTACAATAAATAAGCAAACTGATATTAACACAATTCTTCTGCCAAGCATAGTTTTATCAGCTAAGTCAGTTATAATGTAAATATATTGTAGAACACACACACACACACACACACACACACACAAGATGATTTTACTATAGTGAAGATGGCTCTGTTTCATTTTTTGCCCCTTAAATGTAGTAAATGCATTACACTACATGGAGTTTCATGGCTTATTGTTTAATTTCAGCCATGGCATTTAATTATTTATTTATGTATTTTTTTTTTTCTAAGCAAAGATGTGTGTGCTTTGTGAATTTTTAGTGTGTGTGTGAGAGAGAGAGAAGTACTCCCCCTCACATGTCTAGGGTCACTCAGGGACCGATGGACAGTATTTGTCCAGTACCCTGAGGGGATTTGTGATGGAAACGTCTCTAGTTTATTCTAAGCACAGTAAAAGCTCAAACGTAAAATATCTCTTGATGGAGAAGTAGGGTCCAAACCGGGGTCAGAAGCAAAACTTACATTATTTTTAGTCTGACCTTATCATGGGTTGTTCTTTTTGCAGCCCATTCTTAAAATGGAAATGTCACTTTAGTGTGTTTTTACAAAAGTCCCTGAGTGACCAGTTTTGTTTAGATATTTTAATGGAGGTTCACTATAAACAATAATAAAAAAAAAATATATATATATATAATAATAATAATAATAATAATAATAATATTATATATATATATATATATATATATATATATATATATATATATATATATATATATATATATATATATATATTTGTTTACTACACTGCACTGTAAATTCACCCCCACCCTAGAAACTACAATAAACCAATTTTACAGTAATATTACATGTAATTTTTACTGTGTATGGTGTAGTATTGTACTTATTTATTAATTTTTTTAACTTTTATGCTATTTTGTTTATTTTAAATTTAGCTCTGATTATGTGTTGATGATAAATAATATTTTTGACTGAACAAGTCGATAAATTCAGATGTTACGAAACATTTTTAATTAAGATGAGCATTTAGCATCAGTTAATAAAATGTCTTTCATGTTGTAATTACTAAAGTAGTTGGTTATATTATATTAAGTCAAAATTTAATGTATTATGGCAAAATCAGGCTTAAACAGACATACAGATATATATATATATATATATATATATATATATATATATATATATATATATATATATATATATATATATATATATATATATATAAATTGAACTGGAATAAATTATATAGTAGTTATTGTAATGTAAGAAGTTTAATTAAGACAAGGTCCATCACAACCAAAGCTTTACCAAATCTCTAAAAAGTTTGTTAAAATATGGACTGAATATTGCTTTGGTGACATTTCCTTGTGAAACTAGACTTTCAGAAGAACTAAATAGAAGCAGTATCTGACTTGCATGTTATTGTTTCTTTATAGTAAACATCCAAAAGTGCAGAAAGCACTTTAATAGACTCGTTGGACTACAATGTCATGAACACTGACATCTGAGCTCCTCTTTGGGCTCTGCTCTATGGTGCAATGACTCCACAGGTACAAATTTAATTACAGCAGTCCCTTGAGCACCCCCATATAACCAGGTGCCGCACAGCCAACAACCACAGCAATCAAACACCTGAGAGAGAGAAAGAGACACACACAGCTGTGAGTTCACGTTGACTGCAGGTTAATCAGAGTCATTTATCAACTGTGCTGTAATCGCTAGCATTCGTCACCTAAATGGGCAGAACTGTACGTGACATTTTTTCAACTGCTTTCTTCAGTTTTGAAGTATGTTCGCTCTATCCACACTGTCTTTATCTCATTCCCTCATTCATTTTATCTCTATATCTATTTCTGTCGCTTACTGGGGAGAATGAATTAGTAATGGTGCAAAAAAATGAGGTGTTTGTAGAATTTTAAATAATGAAGGCAACCGTTTGCATTTCAAGACTTAAATCTAAGTTATAACTTAATATAGAAATTGCATTGACCAAAACATAGACAAATCATAAACTTAACTTTAATTTACAAGTAAAACCTAAAGTAATACTTTAACCTAAAGTAATACTTTAATAAACCATGGTTTATTTTTCAGGGTTATGATAAAAGTTGATGTTGGCTTTGGAACTCAGTCAATCATCCCTTACAGAAATTAACCTTGGTTTTACCACAGATTAACTAGATGATTTTTACTACAAATAAATAAATAAAAATAAACCTTGTTATTGTTACTATATTTAAACTGTGGAAACCACAGATCATGGTTTTGCTACACTAACCATAGTTTAACCGTGGTATTTGTCGTAAAACTGTGGTTATACAATAAATATGCAAAAAATTGTAATAAATATGCCAAAAAACATGGTTGCTTTTACTTCAGTAATGCCTTGGTTATAATTTTAATAAGGGATATTAGACTACTTCAGATTGCATCAGTTTGTTTTTAACATGGTTAATTGTTAACATGTTTCCTAGAGTTGCTGGCATGGACTTTAATATGTGTAGCCTATAAAGAACTTTAGCATATTGTCTTAAGCATGCTTTAACATATGCAACATATCTGAGTGTTGCATATTTTAACACATAGGATTGTTTCTGTTTATGGAATTTTTATGTAGCTAGCATGTTTTAACCTTGAATCAACAAACAGAACTAACAATTATTACTAAATGTGTGACTGCATCATATAATAACTATTAATTACTAATATTGATAGTTCATCGTCTAGCTTTTTTTCTAAAATCCTGTCAAACGTGCACAAACTACTAGCTACTACTAAATATTGTAGAAACATAATTTTCTGTAAAGTTGCTTTGTAACGATTTGTATTGTAAAAAGCGCTATACAAAAAATAAACTTGAATTGAATGTTTTAGCACTGTTGCTAGCAGTTATTCTAACAAGGTTTAAGTGCATTGCTTGTTGCTAACATGTTTTAGTTTTTTTCCCAAAACATTTTTTTTTCATGTTTTGTTAGCATTCTTGTAGAATGTAGCTTACATGATTTTAACAACACAATGTTAGCATGTTTCTGCATGTTACTAGCTAGCTTTGTCAAGTCAAAATAATACTAAGCTTTATTCTCTCTCTCTTTCTCTCTCTCTGTGTCTTTATATTTTGGTTGGCAAAATTGAGCAAAACAGACAACATTGTGTCTAAAATAATAAATGTAACAGAAATGAGTCGAACCAGACAAATTAAAGAGTCTATCAAAGCGATGTTTGAAACATGAGCCGAATTCCTCAGGAAGTCATAAATCAGTTCTAGTGCCACAAGAACCAAGCAAGATGACCAACCAACTTGTTCACACTACAGCTTTCAACATTAACACCACTAGAACAATTATTGACAATTTCAATTCAAAGAAGAGAAATTTGGTGTCAAATGTGTTGTTCTTAAGGGAAATGCAACGCTGGACATCACATGTAAACCCAGGAGATCAAGTTAAACACTTCAATTGACTTCCCCCCACCTAGCAGAACCAGACTGAAATTCCTAAGGGGAAAGGGCTTTAAACCTTTGTTCTCCACAGAAGTCTTTGTCATGAGAATGGCAAAGAAACTGCTTTTGTACAGATATATGGACCAGAATGAACTAAAAAAGACTTATAAATGAATCAGTCCATCGCATCACTCCATATTCATTTATGTGTAACCCACACATTTGACTATCATGTTATAATCACTTATTGTGTATGTTTTTTTTTAATAACTATGGGATAGGTAAAGGATACATAGTCATGTCTGGTATGTGTGTGATTGAATCTACTTGCTTGAAATAGCCCTGACAATCATTTATTTGTCACATGTATCATATTCGTGTTAAAGGAATCATGTCTAAAATGATACCCTGCAAGAGCAGGAAAATTCGGACCACATGCTTGGTAAGATAAACATATGATTTATGATACCCCCTAGCCAAGATAATATCTGATTGGTCAAGACAACATTTGAGGTGTGGCCAACAGGCGAGTTTAAATACTGAGGACACCATAAAATCTTTGCTTTTAGTCGGCTTTTAGTCTCTAGCTATGCTGCTGCTATCAGTCATGCCAGTTCCTGTTCTTAGCTTTTAGCTTGTAGCTTTGCTACTTAGCTTTAGCTTCTCTAGCCATGCTGTTTAGTCATCACTGTTTGAGCACGGTTCCAGCATGCTTCGGCCTGCAAGCCTGCTGCTACTTAGCCACGATGAAAAGGAACACAACCTTGTCTCGTCAAACTTTATTTCTTTTCTTTTCCGTTTGAGAGTTTCGTGTTCTGAGTTAAGTTTTGTAACGTCGACCTCGTCTGCGCGTTTCAACTCCAACCAGCCACACAACTCCAGCTTCAGCCAACGCCCCACCACGGGCTTCCCAAGATGTCACTTCAGAGACTGAACTTCCAGCCAATCAACGACCTCGGGATAGCCCTTTCACCGGGACTCTTTCACAGGAGACGCAAGTAACTTTACCTCTAGACTGTGACCTTTACTGGTGTATCTAATATAATTTTAACCTCACTGAGGAACTCAATGCGAGGGCTAATTATGTGATTGATGGTTGCTCATGTCTATGCAATTTAACGTATTGCTGTAAACGTGGGATTCCATATTTCCATTCTCTTAAACTCATCTTTCCCTAACTTTCGATCTTCCTGCAACTTGTGTGAATGTGTGAGTGCGTGCGTTTATGTGTTAGATTAGTTTATATGTCTTAGATTTATCTAATAAAGCCTTGTTCATATTGAAAAGAGAAGTATCTTGTGTTTTGTGCTTACAAGTTAATGTCTTAAACTGCCGATCTTGTTACTGTGCTAATTGATAGTGTTTCACTATAGTTTGGATATTAGTATCCAGCGCAGATTTGATGTTAAACGGCTCGTTCACTGAATCGCAGGGCGTCTCAGTGACCAGCCGTGAAACAGTGATTCTGTTCAAATTCCCTTTAAAATCTTAAATGATTCCCTTTGAGCTATATTGACCTGTTTCCGTTACATAAAATATGAACTTGTTTATGAACTGTTGTATAACATTAGCACATTTGATATTTTCTAGGATCAGTCACGCAGTAAATTGATGCCCTGCCTCATATCAGTCATCAATCGACTGTATGAAATGGCAGATGATCCACACAGGTCTGGGGCGGGGCAAGTGTGTTAAATGCATTAATAATTTAACGCATTATTTTTCTCCATAATTAATTCATCTAATTAACGCGTTAAATTACCATATATATATATATATATATATGCAGATGCATCTCAATATATTAGAATGTCATGGAAAAGTTAATTTATTTCAGAAAATCAACTCAAATTGCGAAACTTGTGTATAAAATAAATTCATTGCACACAGACTGAAGTAGTTTAAGTCTTTGGTTCTTTTAATTGTGATGATTTTGGTTTACATTTAACAAAACCCACCAATTCAACAAATTAGAATATGGTTACATGTCAATCAGTTAATCAACTCAAAACACCTGTAAAGGTTTCCTGAGCCTTCACAATGGTCTCTCAGTTTGATTCACTAGGCTACACAACCATGGGAAAGACTGCTGATCTGACAGTGGTCCAGAAGACAATCATTGACACCCTTCACAAGGTGGGTAAGCCAGGACTGAGGCTGGGATCAAGGCATACAGACATGTCAAGGAATTTGGCTATAAATGTCGAATCCCTCTTGTTTAGCCACTCCCGAACCACAGACAACCTCAGAGGCATCTTACCTGGGCTAAGGAGAAGAAGAACTGGACTGTTTCATGGTGGTCCAAAGTCCTCTTTTCAGATGAAAGCGAGTTTTGTATTTAATTTGGAAACCAAGGTCCTAGAGTCTTGAGGAAGGATGGATAACCTCATAGCCTAAGTTGCTTGAAATCTAGTGTTAATTTTCCACAGTCTGTGGTGATTTGAGGTCAATTTCATCTGCTGGTGTTGGTCGATTCAGTTTATTGAAAACCAAAGTCACTGCACCCGTTTACCAAGAAATTTTGAAGCACTTCATGCTTCCCTCTGATGACCAGCTTTTTGATGGTGCTGATTTCATTTTCCAGCGGGATGTGGTACCTGCCCACACTTCCAAAAGCTCAAAAATAGTTAATTAAATGACCATGGTGTTGGTGTGCTTGAATGGCCAGCAAACTCACCAGACCTGAACCCCAGAGAGAATCTATGGGATATTTTCAAGAGGAAAATGAGAAACAAGAGACCAAAAAATGCGATGAGCTGAAGGCCACTGTCAGAGAAACCTGGGCTTCCATACCACCTCAGCAGTGCCAGAAACTAATCACCTCCATACCACGCCGAATTGAGGCAGTAATTAAAGTAAAAGGAGCCCTACCAAGTATTGAATACATGTACAGTAAATGAACATATTTTCCAGAATGGCCAACAATCAAATAAAATTATTGGTGGGTTTTTATTAATTGCGAGCCAAAATAATCACAATTAAAAGAACAAAAGACTTAAACAACTTCAGTCTGTGTGCATTGAATTTCTGCATTGAACTGTTTCACAGTTTGAGTTGAATTACTTAAATGACCTTTTAATTGAGCATTCTAATTAATTGAGATGCACCTGTATACTGTATCTATATAAGTTTATGATTTGAAAATTTCTATATTAGAACTTTATTATATTTGGTACATTTTAAGCTTTAAGAGCGTAAAATGGCTTTTCAAAATAAAAATTGTGGAAGAATAATTCTATGTTCACATTGGCCTGCTGTGCAAAAATGATACTAAAAGTAATGAAAGACCCACTATTGTCAAGCAAACTGCAGTTTTTCTGGCTACCTGCACATTTCAGGATTTATTTTAGTTACCCTTCCTGGTTTTTAAAGCACTCTGAGGGGATTCATTCATCTTAATGTCTGGCAAATGGTTTGCAGATCACAGAACCATAATGTCATTGGAGTTTCACTCTGACAACAAAACTTCTATGTAATTTTTCACACTCAGTTTTACAAAGTACATATTTTCAACTTTTTATAAAGATTTTGCTACCAACTTTTTTTCCCTCTTGGATTCAGGAGTGAAGCAGCTATTAACATTTTCTTTCTTTCTTTCTTTCTTTCTTCAGTCTGTCTTTATTGTTTTATCTGTATATCAAATTAAATGTATAACCAAATTAATACAGAATATCACTTACAATATTTATAATATTATTAACTTGTTTAATCCATTGGCTTAATAATCAAGGACTGCCACTGGTGCCTCTATAAAAATGCAAAATAAGTGCAATTTCAGATTGCCCTGATTTAATTGATCTTCTTCTAACACTCTGTTTGATATATTTTTAATAATTACTTTTAAAGTAGTAGTACTAGTTTTAATATAAATATTAGCATTAGTTTTGCTAAAGCAGTGGGAATGCAGAAAGATCTTAGTTGCTTAGGGAATAGTTTTTTTTTTCCTTCTTTGCCACAGGCTGTTAAGAGTCAACATTCTGCAAACCTTAATTACCATCCCAAAGGACACACTTGCTTATTTCATTCTCCCAGGGTTTGTGTTGCATATCCATTCTCGCTATGGCTGTCACATGACTTCCACATTCATGTATTACCCCTCTACATCCCTTCCCATTTGCATGGTCTTTCTTTCTTTCTTACTTTCTTTCTTCTATTATTTCAACATGTATCCACTAAGTGCTGTTTAATTAAGAACTGAACAGTGAAAGTGTGTAGCCTTCTATTGCATCATTCGGTTTCCTTATCGTTCGATAACTTCTGGCTGGCATTCTGTGAAAACCTCAAGGTAAAAACTGTTTGAATGTGGCACCCTGATTCATTTGGGTCTCAATATTTTCAGTGCCAATTTGGGCATCTGTATCTGTATCTTGTGTTTTTTTTTGGGGGGGGGGGTTCCTTTAATTATGGTGTGTCCAGAAACAATCAACAAACCCAACAAACATAATTATTAAAAAAAAATGGAAAAATTGCACAATGTGGTACATCTTTGGTTGTATGAAAACATTTATAATATTTATTTGTTGTTGTTGTTCCTGTTACAATCATGGTCAGATTTACAGTAGGTGTTGAAGAAAACATTAAGATTACATTTACAGTAGACTTGGACCATACATTTCTGTTTGAATTTTTACACCTTATCAGGACACTGGGTTGGTCCACCATAGGGATTGAGCACCCACTGATTTTTTTTTATTTTTTTGCCTCATTATTTATTTATTTACCTTTGCATACATATTTTTAGAACTTGGCAAATATCTTTCATCATATCCTAACAAAATTTGTGTCATATCATTTTGTGAATATGGCAGTCAAGATGTACTAAAAGCTTTTTGATAAATCAAACCATTTGTGTTTAATTTTTGAACACATTTGATTGCAACAATGCTTATCAGTAAGCGAGGTTGTAACTTACCAAAGCTTCAATGTATTGACATGAACTAATTTACATATAAATCTTCAAATCTGCACATACAGTAAA
Organism: Carassius gibelio; assembly: GCF_023724105.1. NCBI lineage: Eukaryota > Metazoa > Chordata > Actinopteri > Cypriniformes > Cyprinidae > Carassius > Carassius gibelio. The sequence continues at coordinate 23,700,284 of NC_068417.1, read as the reverse complement.
GTAGCGGTTCCTGATAGTGCCATCTACTGTAAAATCTAAATGTTCATCAAATTAAAGTAAAATGTTTTATTTCTTTTCTTCCATTTTTCCTTACTACTGTGAGTTTGTATATTTTTGGAACTGTTTGTAAGTAACAAATTTGACCAATTTGAACTATGCAAAGTACCCAAAACCACCTACTGGTCAAAAGTTAAAAGCAAAAATGTATCTAATTATAGACTTTGTTTTAAAAAGGCATTAAGATATATATTCCACTGATGTGCTTGTCCTGTAATGTCTTGCAGCTATAATTATATTTTCTTCCTCTCTGCCTCTCCCTTTGTATCTAATCTTGCACTTGTCATTTGCTGATCTATCATTGTTAATTTTCTTTTAAGCACCACCATTTCTCTATCTTTCCCTGCTTCCTTCAGCTCAACAGTTTCATTCATCTCATTTCCAGGTATCTTCTGGCACAGCCATATAATTTTACCAAGCTATATGCTGACGGTGAGAAATTGGTAATGTACCGAATCCAAAGAGAATTACAACAAATAGCTGTTGCAAATAACACATGGTCTTTGTAAACAAAACACACTTGGCTAACTGATTTAAAAGCAATGGACATTCACAACGTGGTTTATGAAAGCTAGCAAGTGTGGCGAGAGCTGTTAGATTTTATGATGAACAGGAAAACTGGCAGCTTGGAATCTCTCTCCCCTCTCCGCCATTAAACCGGCTTTATAGGAGGATGGAAAGAGAGACCATGCTGCAGCGGTGGTCATTAAACTCAAAGTGAACACATATTGTGGTAAATAAAGCATTCATGAGTGCCGCTGAGAGATGCAGACTTCGCACTTTCTCAGACTTGCACAGTTGTTTACACCTTCATCATTCTCCTGTTGCGCTACCGACGCACCGCAGCCAGCCGCCCACGCTAAATTCAACCACTGTGACAATGCATGAGACCTGCAAAGGTTAGTTAACTTGACTGCATACTTGAACAAGAAAAAAGGCCCAAGGTAAAATGGGCTCGTAATGCACCCTTATGTTTACTTTAGGTCAGCATCTCAAAGAACCTGTCTGACGAAGATTTTTGTCCTCAAAGTAATGGAAAAAAGACAGAATTTGATGGAAAAAATGGCACACACTAGACTTTCATGGCTTTGATCCAAAATTCTTTACCATGTCTTTAGTAAGTTTTAAATTAGACATCCATAAACTTGTGTTCACATTGCATGGTGGATCGACGACACTGCATGACTTTACAATAGGTAGAATTGCAAGGTTTTTTTGTTACTATAATGGTTAGTTTTAGGAGTAGGGTAAGATATTTAATGTAAGGAGTGGATTTAGGATTACTTTTAGGTTTGGATCATACATTTTTATATGTATTTTTACAACTTCTCAGTATATTGGTTTGGAGCACGAAGTCATTTAGATTCTAGTTCATGGCTTTTATTAATGTTTACACTTTTGTTAATAGGTTCTAACAAAGTTTGATCTAATATTCTTGATTGCATTTTCAGTAAGTTTTAGATTAGACATCCACAAACTTATTATTTTCAGTAGTGTAGTGTAGTTCATCTTTTCAGTGGACCATTTCTCTAATGACAGTGGTGTGTTGCTTCACAAATTAATTCAGTTTCTGCTTTTTTCAGAGCCAAGATGCATCCAATTTCAAGAATTGGGCGGCTCTCCAGGCCAGACAACTTTTGAAAAACAATTTCTAAATAAGATGCGTAATGAAGACAAATGGGGTAAGTAATTCTAAAAGGTGCAACCATTTTTTTTCAGGGAAACAGTGACAGTTATTTGAGGAGGACGTTTTGCTTGCCATGTAAAGATCGTTTAGAGTTTGTTGGAAAAGTTAGTCTGTTAGTGCTATATCTATTCTCTCTGAATCTTAATCTCCTTATCTTAATTACTATTTAAATCTGCAAAATGGGAAGGAGAAGAAAGGGAAGACGAAAGATAGAGAAATTAGTTCAGTCAGTTCATTTCCTGTCAGTCAATTTATCACGACTACTAAACATTTTACTAAATCAATTGTAATGAATTAATGTTAGACTTAATGTAGACTTTCATTAACAAGAAATTTGCAAGACTTGTGCAATAAATATGAAAAAAAACATGAGTCAGGCAGAACATGTAGTAGTGCTAGTTGGGAAAATAATAATGTAGGTGTTTTCATAGAGACATTTGTTCAAATGAAAACCACCTGTAATGGTTATCTCAAATTCAACATTGGCTTCCATTGTCTCCTACATGTGCTAGAAGCAGCAAAAATGTTTGCAGCCTCGCACACACAGTACAGTATATTGTGCCGAGCAATGACTACAAATGAAAATTTGCATTCACATATTCCCTGTGATGTGTATATCACCTCAAGCCCCATGTCCTTACCTGTCTGTCAGGCATCCATTCAACCTCTTGCTCTCCATGGAGACAGACGGCTATTTTTAGCTCTGCATAACAACACAGTTTCTCAACAGATGGGCTCATTTAGGAGTTTGGGGTAAAAAAGGGAACACACCTGCAGAACGTTCACCTTCATAAACCACCATCAGCTGCCATGGAATTGATTTGTTCTGCAGTCCACTAAGTGATTTGAGTCCATTAAAAGTATAGTTCACTCAAAAATAAAAAAATTCCTGACAGATGTAGATGAGTTTACTTCATCTGAACCGATTTGGAGAAATCTAGCATTACATCACTGGCTCACCAGTGGATACTCTGCAATAAATGGGTGCCGTTAGAATGAGAGTCCAAACAGCTGGAAAAAAAAAGAAACAAAAAAACATTACATTAATCCACAAGTAATCCACACGACTCCAGTTCATCAATTAACATCTTTGAAGCAAAAAAAGTAATTTGTTTGCAAGAAACAAAACCATAATTATGCGATTTTAATGTTAAACTGTTGCTTCTGGCTAAAATACTACTCCATAATAACACTACCTCCAGTGAAAAAAAAACAAAAAAAACACACATAATTAAAAAATAAGACATAATTATTTGGAACTGTTTTGGAGTTTTTGCATGTGTGCTTTATATGTGCATATTTCTCTCCTGATTCAGACAAGACTTTTTCATTGAAAGTGAAAGTGAAAGTGAAGTGACATTCAGCCAAGTATGGTGACCCATACTCAGAATTTGTGCTCTGCATTTAACCCATCCGAAGTGCACACACACAGAGCAGTGAACACACACACACACACACACACTGTGAGCACACACCCGGAGCAGTGGGCAGCCATTTATGCTGCGGCGCCCGGGGAGCAGTTGGGGGTTCGATGCCTTGCTCAAGGGCACCTAAGTCGTGGTATTGAAGGTGGAGAGAGAACTGTACATGCACTCCCCCCACCCACAATTCCGTCCGGCCCGAGACTAGAACTCACAACCCTTCGATTGGGAGTCCAACCCTCTAACCATTAGGCCACGACTTCCCACTAACCCACGACTTCCCACTATTCCCACTTTCATTGAAGGAAGCAAGGTTTATAATAGAGGACTCATATTTTAGCTGGAAGCAAAAGTCTGATGGTAAAAATGATTAATGCATAACTTTTCCCTTCACAGGATGTTAATTGATAGACTGGAGTCATGTGAATATTTTTGTGGATTATTGTGATGTTTTTATCATCAGTTTGGACTCTCATTCTGACGGCACCCATTCACTGCAGAGGATCAAGTAATGCAAAATTTCTCCAAATCTATTGTGATGACATCTTGGATGGCCTGAGGGTGAGTACATTTTCAGCAAATTATCATTTTTTTTAAAACACTGTACAACGACATAATCAAACTGCTAAGTGACTCTCTGCTTTCTTTTTCTGACTCACCATGTTGCTAGTTCTAAATTGCTTTTCCTATAATGTCTTCCTTGTCATTTGTCTCACTTCCTCTCCTTCTCTCTTTCTCCGACATGCATTGGCCTTTGGACTCTGTGTTCGGGGGTTAATCTCAAGCTGTCAGCGCTGAGAGATGAACATGGTTTTGCGCTGTCCATATAGATATTCACTTCCTGTCATTCTCTGAAATGGCTGTCACACGTTTCGCTCTCTTTCTGCTGTCTTGCATTCATCACTCAGATTCAGCAGCACTAAATGTGTTTCACCATTTGTAATTTCATATCACTGCACAAATATATGCGTTATGGACCTTCAAAAGTGCATTAGCCTACTGCAGAGGCTCTTAACCACTGCTGAAGGGCCTCCAAACAAATATGCTTTTGCAGTATTTGTTTGCAATATGCAAACAATAGCTAATGTGAACTAACCATGACTGTTCTTTATGTTTAAAACACTAATTACTCTGTTAGTTTGAGTTTTATAATTGTTGAGCATTTGTTCTTCTTAGTTCACACTGCATTAGCAAATGAAAACAAATGCAACTTTTGATTTTAATAATCTTTTAGTACATTAAATGAGTTCAAATTAATTTTCATTATTTCATCATTACTTTATTGTTTATATTATATTACAAACCAAACTATATACTGTGTGTACTTTTGTTCTGTGATAATTTCTAAAATATATTTTATATATAGTTATGTTTGGAATTTACATAATGAGGCATTTTATAAGGCATCTTACTTTCTGGTAGTGTGCCTGTAATGGCTTGAAGTGCCCCCTACATACGCAGCTCACTAGATTTTGGAATAGAGCCATTGCACTCCCTTCTTTTCCAAGGAGGTCCTTCAGTGGAGGTTCTTTAAATACGGTTATCTCCCGTAACGCCTTTTCATTTTGCTTTTATCTCTCCCTCCTTTTCATTCCTTGAAGCCTTTATCATGGGGCTGTCCACATTTATCAGCACTGTTATGGTAGTGTGCTTGCCCGTTTGACTGCATCTGACCTCCCGTCAGTGGGAGCCGCACGGCTCCGAGTCCGGCTGGAAAGAGCCGGGGGTGACAGACTGGCCCCGTCCAGAACACTCCAGATCCGACAGTAATTGTCTCATGCCTGTGCTCTCCTTAAGGACCCCTGACAGCTGGTGGGTGGATTTTTTGTGCACCAATTAGGATGTGGAGAAAACCGCATTCCCTTCAGAAAGCGAAAGAGAGAGAGCAGCCGCCTTCACGATAACGGCATCGAAAAGCTTTGAACGTTTTCTTTAAAAGCAGGGAAGAGAAGCCGTGGCTTCTACTTGAGCAGATGAGGAATGAATGCGATGGAAGTCAGACTGCAAGTAATCAACGGAGGCTTATGCTATCTTCAGAGCGCTTGGAGGCTCGCAGCCAATTTGTTTGAAACATTAGCGCGTAAGTGTTCAAAGAGAATCAGTTAATTGATTGTTGAACTGTGCAACCTTCTACCCGCGTCCACCAGGATTTGCCTTCATCAGCTGGATGGCCAGTACTCTTGAACATTAAAAGCGTGGTTGTTGCGTGAACATAAGCACTGATTGCGATATGGCTGGACGTAGGAGTGTGGAGAGCGAGCAACGTTCTACAAATCACAGTTTTTTACTCCAAGCACACAAGCACTCTGTAATAGCATCGACTGCATTCTCCATAGTGGCCTGAAGGGTTAAGGTGGGCTAAATGTTTCAGGTACTGTCCAAAGCGGAGTTATTTTTTTAAAGAAAATGCATGAATGTTTGATTTCTTACAGGGAAAAAAGAAACTGAAAGTTATTTAGTGTACTTATTGCCTTTGCCTTGCTCTTAGCTTAGCTTAAAGGTGCTGTAGGGAACTTTTGTAAAAATATATTTTTTACATATTTATTAAACCTGTCATTATGTCCTGACAGTAAAATATGGTACAGATAATCTGTGAAAAAATCAAGCTCCTCTGGCCCATTTGCAGAAACTCCATCGCTCCTGGTAAGAAACAACCAATCAGAGCTGCGGTCCGTAACTTTGTTTGTGTTCAAAATGTAGAAAAATGTATATAATAAGCAAGTACACCATGAATCAATTTTCCAAAACGTGTTTTTAGCTTGTCCTGAATTACTAGGGTGTACCTATAATAAGTGTTTATATTCGGAGTATTTTAGATTGCTTTGGGGATACCGCGGCGGAGTAACCCAGTACCTTTGTGATTCTTCATAGACATAAACATAGAGAAGTAGTTCCGGCTACGATGTTCTTCCGCAAGACGCAAGCAGTTCTGTTTATTAACCGCTAGAGCGTCAAAAGTTACCTACCGCAGCTTTAAGGACTCTTAGTTCTTGTTTAATAAAGTAAATAAATTATTTAACATATTTAATTAAGTTTTTATATTATGTATTTAATATTTTACATTTAATTCAATTCAAGTTTATTTGTATAGCGCTTTTTTCGACACAAATCATTACAAAGCATCTTTGCAAAAAATTATGTTTCTACAATATTTAGTAGTAGCTTATAAGTGTTGACTTTGTCAGTTTGTGCGCGTATGACAGGATTTTTCTGGACAATACAAGACGTAGTCAACCAGATGATGAACATTATAAACAATTATTAAGCAATTATTACATGATGCAGTCAAAACATAGAAGCAAATAGAGACATAATTAGCATAGCTGCTGTTCCAACAAAGTCAAATTAATTAGTTTAACCCAAGCTAAAGAATAAGAATGCGCATTTGATCAGATGCAACTACACTCACAATTTAAGAGATACATTATTTGAATGCTTGGCGAAAGAGATGTGTTTTTAATCTAGATTTAAGAGAGAGTGTGTCTGAACCCCGAACATTATCAGGAAGGCTATTCCAGAGTTTGGGAGCCAAATGTGAAATTTTTAATAGTTAAAAGCTATTATTAAATGAGATACTTTCAAGAAGACATTAGAAACATTAGTTTTAGAAATAAATATTTGATTTAACATAAAATTTGGCTACACACATACATTTAAACTACATTGACCTGACATAAACTATGGAACATAAAAGAAGATAAATTGAGATTTTTTTGTTCATGCAGTGAAAGTCACTGCTTTGTTACCAACAGTTTTCAAAATACCTTCTTTTGTGTTGCCCAAACAAAGTCATTTAGGATTGAAATAACATGAGTGTGAGTAAATGATGATAGAAATGTATTTTGTTTTATAATTACTATTTGGTAACTATCCCTTTAACCCTCTATTGCATGGAATATTACTTAGACATGGTAAAACATTTTTTTTCATGTTTTTATTACCTAAAATGAGCTAAATAACAGATATATAAATAAATAAATTGGTAAATTGTTGCCGTATGGCAAAAATATGCAATCGTGGAAATTACCATAAAATCATTTTATTTTTATTTAAAAAAAACTCATTTTATTTCAAACAAGACTCAACAGATCCATCTTATACTTAGTGAAATGTTTAAACAAACATTTATACAGTAAAAACATTATATAATTTCAACAGTTGAAATGTCTTGTAATAATAACCTGCAACCTGGAACCTGTCTCTCTGAAATACACTATTCATTCATTTCATTTCATTTAATTCTCTTCATGCCTCGTGAAAGTCAACAAAGCAGTTCCTCTCTGCAGTAAAGTGGAGGAAAACTGCACACTTGGACCACTTGCTTCTCACAATGCCCTTGCATCCTGGCATTTTGCATCTGCCCTTCTCAGATGCATGAAAGTGCCAGTGGTCTGCGGACAGGATCTGGACAGACAAAGCTTTGGGGCCCTCTTTTATTTTTCCCAACCACAACAGCTTGTGAAACTCTCATCCAGGTTTACATCAACCTCGCTGTCTTCATCACTGTCCACCAGCTCATCCTCACTCTGCTCTAGCGGAACAGCTATTTCTGCCCTATTCTAGATTAATTAGATTAATCTAGATTAATTTCAAGATCACAGTGAGATTAATCTAGATTAAAAAAAATTATCTATGCCCACCTCTAATATATATATAATTTGCTTTCTAACGGAGGATTTAAAAAAAATTGTTTGCTACTTAGCAAACATGTAAATCCATTTTAAAAGAATACACACATAAAATAACTATTAATAATACAAACCCAGCTCAGGTTAGGAATGAAATGCATTGAAAAAAAAATGTTAATAAATTGACTAATTATTAATTAATAATAATTAAATAATTTTAAATAAATTGACTAATTGTGACATGAATTAATGACAACATCTATGCTTTGCTATTCTCTATGATTCAAGAGATTAGTTTTCATAGGTTTAGAAGCAACTATTAGCATTGCAATGCACCATTAATTATTCATTAATTATTAATTATTCAAAATAAGGAGTGACATGGTTTTCTTCTAAGAGAAGACAAATATTCAAGTTACGTTATATTTATTTTAATATGTACCATACATTTTAAGAAAGTGAAAGTAAAGTGGGCAAGTATGGTGACCCATACTTGGAATTAGTGACTTACTTAGACTTACTGCCAGTCTTGGTATGAAAATGATAGTTCCCCATTATGGAGAAGTTAGGAGCAGCAGAAAACCTACCTGATAACAAAACTAGATGCCCCTTAAGAGAGTTGACCATAGTTTTACTACCAAAAAACAAAACAAAAACATGGTTGCTACAGTTAAACCATGGTAACTACAAATTAACCATGGTTTTGCTACACTAACCACAGTTTAATCATGGTATGTGTAGTAAAACTATGTTAAACAATTGGTAAACAATATGCCAAAAATACATGGTTGCTACATTTTTACTATAAAACCATGATTAATTTTCATAAGGGACACGTAAACATCTCCAACTCAATGTAGAGGACTGTTGACCTACCCAAAGTCTTTACATACATTAGTTTTGTTTCCATAAAGGGCCGCTGAGAGATCTTGAGGCCTGACCCAAACCATTAACTCTGAATGATGATGATGATGATAACAATGTCATTTCCTAGGAATGGAACGGATTAGCCTTAGCATGTGACTCTGGTTCAACCATCACAAGATATTTGTTATGACAACCAAACATGAAATCTTATATCATTTGGTATTTTGATTCTTTTAAGCCATCCCCGCAGGGCAGAGTTGAATGCGCACACAATGTTCTTTTCATGCCGAATGAATGAACAGCAGGTATACAATGTTAAATTCGATTAGCCTCAGAGTCACCACCCAGAGAAACGTTTTGACAATGATTTTTTGGATATTTCAGCAACACATAAATACAGTTTTGTCAATGTAAATTAACCCTAAAGTTAGCTTTAATGCTATTTAAATGAATGTATATTTAAATGTATATTTAAATTTCAAGTTAATATGCTAACATTAGAAATGTAAATGGCTAAGCTATCCGTAGCTAAAAACAATTTTATTGTGTTATTGTGTATTGTTGTGAGAGTATTTCCTAAACAGTTAAACCCTTAAAAAAACAACAATGCTCTGTTAACCATACTTTAACCATAGTATTTGAAGTGAAACTGTAATTATACAAATGGTCAATAAAAATCAATATGTCAAAAAAAAAAAAAAACCTGGTTACCACAACACTTTTACTTTAGTAAAACCATGGTTCATTCCATTTTTGTTAGGGAAGTGTTCTGAGTGGAATTAGCAAATTGCTATGCATTTGTGGTTGCCCAGGCATGTAAACATTTGACAGATGAATTGCTAAGCTGTCTGTAGTTAACCACAATTCTAGTATGTTGTGGGTAGTTCCAAGTTGTTTGCTATGCAGTGAAAACATACAGAGTGGATTTAGTAAATTGTTATGTAGATTTGTTCGTTTATGCTAATATAAGTCATGTTCATGGCCAAGCAATTTGTATTTAGCCACATTTCTAGCATGTTGTGAGTGTTCTGAGTGGATTTGGTGAAATTCTATGCAGTTCCAAGGGTATTTTGTGTCATCGCTAGGGTATGCTAACCTTAGACATTTTAATGACTTAGCTGTCTGTAGCTAGCCACAATTCTAGCATGTTTTGGGTAGACTTCAGGGCAGCTCCAGTGCAGTGGACCTGTTGGTAAGCCCCTTACCCTCGGACGCAGATAAGCCAAGGGCAGTTGAGAATCAGATGCATGGTGAGCGAAACTCTGACGTCTTTAAGTTTTATCACCATAGAGAAACACTGAAAGATTCAAAGCTTGTACCGGTTTAATGGAGTTTATGCTACAGAAATGAAAAACTATGTACCCTGGGGTACTTGAACACTGATTCCAGGTATCCTGAGAGGGTAGGCAATATAATTATTTTTATTACATTTCTTAAACCCAAACAAAACAGAGCAAATATGTCCCTAAACATCCAACCCCAATGAAGACAAAAACGATCATTTTCTGGTCTCTTCTCTAAAATTATAGATTAGTGTAGTTTAGAGTAGACTCTCTATGAAAGCAAAAACTATCATAAATTAAGACAAAATATGAACCTTTGTGGAGAACCTCTTTAACTGATTCAATTACACTGTCTTTATTTATTTTGCTTTCCATGGCCTCCACATTATTTCTTATTTTATTTTAATTAAACAGCCGTTCGACTGATAGTATTCACCTTGGTTTCCAGTACTGGCTCTTTACAACAACGATGTTTCTGTGGGAAATGATTTTATTGGCACTGGTTGGTGTAACAGAAAACAGGTTTGGCCTGAGAGTGGCAGATATTGGTGGCTTAAAACCTCAGAACACGGGACTTCTGAGGCTTGTTACCTGGGAATTCCAGCACAGCCTCAAGGTACGTTTTTGAACATGGCCAGTGATTTAACTCTAAATCCCGTTAGACTTTAAGTCCTCGTTGACTGTAAAATGGTTATACAGAACATTTAGGTTGGTGAACCTCATCAAAACCGCATACATATATTTTTACACTTTTAAAAGTTGTATGAATGTTTCGCACATTTCCAACTGATAGCAGAGAAACGTAATTACTTCTCAAAACTTCAAATTAAGCATTTATTGCAACACTTTTTCCTTGTCAATTCTTCACCATTGTGAAAGCTGCTTAGGAACTGGGATCCCTTTGAATGTGCAAACACTTCTCTAATTTCGTTTTTTTCTCCGGGTCTTGTAAATAGACTTTAATTGTCTGTGCCTACCAACTCACTGCTGTGGTTTCATAACACTGCTAAAACATGGACAAACCGTCTTCTGCAGTCTAATTTAATCACGAAAGGGACCCCCACTGCACTCGACCAAGTGAGACTTTAAGAGCGACTTAAGAGCTAGGAGTCATTGTAATAATGTTGTGATTATGCAGTATTAGTTTTTGATTTATGAGACATGCATGCAAAACCTCATCGACAAGCATCTTTGGTTGTTTCATCACATTCTTACAGTGAGTTTTTGAGCACAAGGTAATTTTAATGAGTGCATTTTCATATTTTAGACAGCTCATGGGATGCCGAGCAGCATCGGTTTTGAAATCATGGTGCATAAAACATTAAAACGTTTTTTGGGGGGGATGTGACAGAGTCGCTGAATCAAAGGGTCTAAGTTCTGACTCTCTGCTTTGAAACAGTAAGTCCATGACAGGAACTCTCCAACGGATTGAAATGGGTCACAGTTTAAAAGGGTCAGCTCTGATCCAGAGTCCAAGTGTGGATGTTGGAGAATAACATGGCTAAAACTTACTCTGGGCTTTTGAATTTGTATAGGAATTGTTAGGCCTAGTGGGAGGAATATTTCACCCACAAATTAAAAAAATTTCATCATTTACAAACTAATGTCATTTTAAATGCGTTTGTTTTCACAAGCCTGACACATCAACTTTTCTACAGAGCCACAAAGGAGACATGGTGATGAAAAAATAATAAAAATTACATAAACATAGATTGGAGGAAAGCTTGCATCACAAAAATATTGCAGTCTTTGTGGTCTCACAAAATATTTGCATTCACAAACCATTCGCGTTCTCTCACAAAACTATTGTGTTCCCCTGGGAAACTTCGCATTTGTATGCAAAAAAAAAACAAAAACACTTTTACTAATTTATTACGTTCCCCCAATAAGTTGGCTATCAAATGCAAAACATTTACATTTTCTTGCAAAACTATTATGTTCTCCAGAGAAATTTGCCATTCACTTGGTAAAAAAAATATCTGCGTTCTCTCACTGAACAACAGTGATCCCCGATTGAGAACTTCCTTGCAAGACTTTTGAACTCTCGCGCAAAACTATTACGTTGGCCCAATAAGTTTGCGATGATTGGCAAAGCATTTGCATTCTCTTGCAAAACTATTATGTTCCCCCGAGAAACTTGGTGTTCGCTTGACAAAAAAAAAAAAAAAAAGCACTTTCTTGCAAAATATTTGCATTCTCTCGCTAAACTATGGTGTTCCCCAGTGAAAGTTTGCTTGAAAAGCATTTGTGCTCCCTTGCAATACTCTTACGTTTGCCCAATAAGTTTATCACTCGCGAAACATTTATGCTGTCTTGCAAAACTATTGAGTTCCCCTTGAGAAAGTTTGTGTTCTCTCACAAATCATATGTTCTCTTGCAAAACTTCATCATTCCTCTGAGAAAATTAGCATTCTATCACAAAACATTTCTGGTCTCTCACAAACTATAGTTCCATCAAAAAAATCTGCATACCCACCGCATTATTTCCATCAAACGTTTTGCATGCAAACACAAGGTTTCATTTGGGGAACACAAAGGTTTAAGAAGCAAAGGTTTAGGGAGTTTTTGGGGGGGCAGTAAAAAAACTCAAGGTTTCTTAGGTGAATGCAAATGTTTTGCAAGACAAAAGCTTTTAAAAATTTGGTCCAATCTCATTTTTATTTAATCCCATTACCATGGAACTTCTGGCTCAATTAATGCTGTGATTTTTGCAATGCTTGTAGCAAAGCAAATAAATTAATAGATCTTTTTTTTTACATTTGTGTTTTCCTCAAGGTGCTCAGATACTTAGGCATACCTGAGCCTTGCTGTAGGAATCATGGGAAAGACATTAAGCCATTCTCAGCATTTTGGAACAGAATCCCAGAGAGCGATTATCCTAAGGTCAATTGCGGGAGCTTGATGGACAGCTTCTAAATGCCTCACCTCCTCTCTGCGGAAAGCCATTTGAGCTTTCCTAATTACCTAATCCGCTGGTATTCTGTTGTGTCAACGACAGCCGAATCCCTTTCCCGAATTTCAAATCTGGTTATGGATTACATGCAAATTAGGGTTTCATCCAGTCTGCTTTTATAGGACGTTATGCATATTTATGCAAAGCAGCGCTGGTTGTTTCTATTTTAGTTTTCTCTTGCCTCTCCTCCAGTAGGCGTATCATTTAATAAAAATAAAAATAATTATTATTTTTTTTTTTTTTAAACGCACAAGGCGAAACATGTTGTATCAGGAAACTGAGACAGTCCATCCTCTTAATGTTAATGAACATTATCTTATACATAATAACAAACTTCACACAAGATAACATGAACACTGTTACATGCACTTTTGCATAATTATAAAAAACTATGTTTTGGGCTGTATTAATATATTATATAATATACAAAAGACAATTTAAAATGCATGTAAATATGTGAATATAATATATTTGAACATTTTCTAGATAGTTTTGACTTTCTGTATATTTTAATGAAATATCTAAGTATAACACAATATTTTATACTAAAAAAAAACACTACATTTCAAAACTCACTTTAGATTAAAGCATATGCTAAATCCAGTAATGTAATTGCAATTGTTTTCTTGGTATATGCAGTCCACACACTGGGCCAATAATACGTATTAAATGGTATAATCATTTACTCGGCTTGTTTTTGAAAAGGCCACCACATCCACATACTCACATATCATTTATATAAATGATAAAAATCTCCAAACCTACGAAAGCTTTCTCCTCCTTTCAGTCCCCATGTTTGCAGATGCCTCTATATCTGTCTCTCCTTTCCCTCTGTTACTTCACCTCCTTTTCATCTTGACTTCTCAATCAATAATTCAGCTTCCCCCTGCAGAGCAGGCCGACTGACGGAATGATTAAACACACAGAAGGCATGAACTAAAGAAGAACGAGGGACTGAGAGAAAGAGAGGGACTAAAAGAGCGAAAGGACCAGGTGGAGATAATGGGAAAAGAAGCAGATTACATTGAAGGTAAGAAAGAAATGGACAGATTCAGAGTGGAAAGTCCCTGAAATCAAGGCAGAGAGGACAGAGGCATGATGGGAATTGAGATGGTTTAGGGGAAGAGGACATGAACGACTGGTACAGGAAGAGAGATAAATGCACAGGAGGAAAATAGAGGGCAAAATGAGACACGAAAAGAGTTGTGGTGACTCTCAATAAAATGGTAAAAAGCTTAAAAAAAAACACTTGGGTAAAAGAGATGGAAATTGTGAAAATAATGAGTGAGAAAGAAAATTTAGTGAGAGAATCAGGGTAAAGAAGATTATAAATGAACGAAAGGGTGAAGGACAGATGAACGAGAGTAGTATATGGAGAGAAAAGTGTCAGGCTTGATTCACCTCTCTTCTCTAAAAGCATTTTAAATAGTATTAATGCGAATACGACACACGCTTTGCCACAGACTGTCATAGTGTGCTGAGTGATCGCCGCTCTTTGAAAGAGTGAGATTATGAGTACATGAGTAAATAAGACAGAGAGAAAGATAACTGTTACTTAGAGAAGCGCTTGACAAGGAACACATCATATATGCTATGACTGCATTACTAATAGAAATTGCTGTGCTCCCATTTCATTGGCCTGTGTTCCCATTAAGAACCGCCCATCCTGCGATCCGTCAGTATTGCTATGCGTACATCATCTATTCATCTTCCATTACTCAGTAAAAAGAGAGAGAGAGAAGAGCAGGAGCATTAAGAAGAGAGCGAGGGAAATGTGGTGGCGTTCACAGAAAAGAAAAATGACAGAGAGGGAAGGAAAAGAAAAATGAAGGATTTATGGAAGAAAGGAAGGAGAAAAGAAATTGAAGGGAGGGAGGAAGCATGGATGAATGGAAGGATGCATGAAAGGACAGAAGAAAGAAAAATGGATTAAGAAAGGAAAAGGAAATGATGGAAAAAAGAAAACGTAACATGGAACGAGTGAGCAAAGGAAGGCAGGAACATTTGAGGGTGGGAAAATAGAAGGGAATGGAAAAATAAAAAAGAAAGAAGGAGAAAATAGACAATGAAAGAAACAAAAAACATTTAGGAGGAAGGAAGAGAACAATGAAGAAAGAAAATAAGGAAAATGGAGTAGAGAACTAATTAGGGATAACATGAAGATAAATATTCAATGGAGAAAGCAAAAATGGTAGAAAGGAAGGAAAACTATGGAATGAACAGACCAACTAAGGAAAAAGGAGGGAAGCAGGAATGAAGGAATAAAAAGGAAGTGTGGAAATGGAAGCAGAATGGATGTAAAGTGAGGAAAATGAAGGACCGATAATGAGGGAAGAAAAAAAATAAGAGAAATGGAAGGCGGGATGGATGGATGGAGGCAAGGAAAAGAAAATCAAGAGTGGATTAGGAAAGAAAGGAAATATAGAATGTAAGGAAAATATGGTGGAAGAGAAAAGATAGATAGATGGAAGGAGAGAAAAAAAGAAAGATTACATGAAAGAAAAAAACAGGGAAGCAGAAAAGTAGTATGAAAGAAAGAAAGAGACTCTCCCTTTATCTAATTCCTAAATGCTAGGCTCTAGTTTTCATCAATTATAACTCTAGCTCTGAGGTTTGTTGAAAATAATAATAAAGGCCCTGTGGGAGCTGCAGAACTCGGAGTGGAGTGAAATAAACGAGGTCCTGTGAGCCTTTCTCTACTTGAAGGTGTGCGCACTAGTTTCTACACACATGATGACATCAGACCTGCTTCAGCTGAGGTTGAGCCAGTACTCTGATGCGTGTTAGTCAATGAGAAGAGAACTGTTTTATGCAAACAAAGCCCTGGAGATTCCAGAATGCTAACAGCTGAACAGTGAACTGTCCTGTCTTGAGACTGTCAACACATTCACTCTGACCTCATTCCTTCTCAAATATGTGTGCGAATGTGCGGCAGCAAGAAAACAGGCAGTTGCATTGGAGTTTTTCTTATACTGTCCCCTGCTGGAGAGCGTTGAACTTGCACAACCCTTTCAGTGCACGCCTTACACACTGTCAGAAAAATGTGTATCGTCTTTGTGCATTATTGACCACTGAATGTTTCTTAGTTGTACCTTAAGGGTACATATTACTAATTTAAAGTATTAACATGCACCGTTTAGGGGTAGATTGAAGACAAAATTGTCCCTTCAAGGGTACTGTTCCCAAGGACAAGCTGTTTTACCCATACACTTTAATAACTAATATGTACTCTTTATGTCCTAATATGTACCTCGTAAGGTTCTTAACTGAACCTTTAAGGGGTAAATAAGGTACAAAAGTTTGAAAAGATACTGCCAGGTGACAGGTTTTGTACCTTTTTTTGTGGTTGTTTAATCCATTTGTATGTCAAACAGGTGAATCTGACTGATTTAGACAAGTAAAAATACATTTTCTCAACAAACAACATGGTTTGAAGTCTCATTTATGGCAATCGGTATCCAGCAGCAACCAGGCTTCAAAGGATGAAACAGTTCAGAGCAGTATTGCCCATATAAGTGTTGGATGTTTCCTTTATCCGACACCATTAGGGCATGGAGTCTATACTAAGCAGTGGATAAGTCGAATCTGGAGTATCAGGACTGGGATCAGTAAAAACTCTAAGAGCTTCCACAAAACTATACCCTCATGCTGTCCTGGAATGTCAAATCACATGGGAATGACTCTAGATATGTTTCAGGTTAAAGGCTAAGATGCTCTGAAGTTGGTGGTCAGACAACGGTAGAAGCTTACCTAGCATTTTAAAATAATTCTGCATTCTAAGGATTGACAACAAATCTGAGGAGAATTCGCCAGTAATTCCATCATCATCTGACAAGGATACAAGATCCAACAAGTGTTCCTGAACTCTAACTAAGAACTGGCTTGCCTGGAATCTGAGATACTGATGTAAGAGTGTGTTGTTATGGTAACTGGGCATGCCGACAGGGAGCTAATAGGGTAATTGACCTGCGAGTAGCGGGTTCTTTATCCACCCCCAAAACTCTCACACACAAACCAACACTCCCCTCCCACTCAACCCGCAGGGGTCATCCTTTATCGGAAAACACTGCTGTTTCTGTAACATTCATGGGGCTGAGTCTCTCATAGAGCATCGAGAATGTGACTCACGTTGCAAGTGCAAAGAAACAGTGAATAAGAAAGAGACCAAGAAAGAGGTCTTTCCATAGCTTTCATTCAACCCTGCAGGAAATCAAGGTGTCCTGATTACATCTGGTACGAACAGTTTTATAACATTGTGAACATTACCAATCAGATGTAAACTGGGCTGTAAATGGACTACCTCGATAGACAACTTGGTAGACCACCTTGAACTAGCAACCAACCAGCTAGCATATCATCAGTACAACCAACGGTTTTTGTTTGTTTTTTTTCAGCATGGAAATGGAAATATGCTTTCAAAGCAGACCACTTGATCAAGAAGGAAGAGAAAGGAAACTGAGGGAGTATACAAGATGCGAGTTGTTCTTGCATTGCGTTTTCCGATGACTGGTTTGAGTAACAACAGGGAACGTTCCAATCATGCACTTGGAGAAGCAGGGTCATAGTCTGTCTGCACAATGCCAAAACGAAAATGAAAAAAAAAAAAAACGCAATGAAAAAAAATTGCAGATAGATTCTGCAGAGATTTTCTGTTCAATGTGTGGCAAGATTGATCACAAAGTATGAAAACAAACAAAACAAATTGGTTATTAAGAGTGTACAGTGCAAAGATCCATAATAAATAAAGAAGACAGACAGCGGGAAGACATATGTGAGATGGGCATGAGAATAAAGCAGTGGGTTAAGTACAGAAAACCACAAATATACATTAGAATGTTATCAAAAATGTGTTTAAAAAAAATATTCATATATTATTCGGTCCAAATGACCTTAATATATCTCCAGACCTGATGCTGCAAGTTTTTAAAGGCTTGTCCATTCTGGCTTTAAGTTCCCTTTGAGAATAAAATGACCTCCATGATTTATTTCGCATTGCTCAGACCTCTTTAGCTAGAAAGAAATTGTGAATCAAAGGTCTCCGGCGAGAAGCGTCAAATCGTTTACCGTCTCTCCTGCTGTCAAGCCTCCATTCTTGACAAAAGCATTCCCCCGAGGGGTGTGAGACGGATAACACCGAGGAACCTTCTCGTTTTCATCTTCCACAACTCCCCCATGTCTCCATTTCACAGGGTTCGTGTTGCTGTGATCTTCCGGATTTCATGGCGTGTTGCATACCTCGTCACAGTGATATGGAGTAATGTACAAAGGTTGAGTACTTGGTATTCTCACTACGTGTGAGAAAATTGCCTATTTTTTTTTTTTTACTGAGTTGACACATTTAATTTCCCACTGAAACAGGAAGTTGGTGTGGGACATATGGAACGATTTACCTGGCAAAACCACAACTGAAAAATTTGACATTTGTAATCTCTGTCTTTTAACAGGTGATCACAAGTGGACATTCGTTTAGGCTGCATTTTTTTTTTTTTTTTTTGCAAGCAACAAAGATCACAAATACTTCTTTTTTTTCACAGTAGATGTTTTACCATTACTCATTTTGTTTACATTTTAGGAGTCAAGCCAAGTTAGTGCCATTGTGATGAATGGGAATGCTAACAGTCAGCTTTCCACAGACGTTGTAGACCAGCTTGCACACCAACAAAAACTACACCAAACCCTTTGTACCAGAGATGTAGACAATTTCAAAAAGAACCAGTTCCAGACACTTTCTTTCAATTAATGGTTAAGAAATTTAGTAGAAACATGAGCAAAAATGAAGCTAGGCTCACAAACCATTTGCTACTGCGTATCATTGACAAGCACACAGAACAATACTGATATTCAATCTCTTGTTGCACCGTTAATTAAACCTCAGAAACCTGGAAGCTGATTTGATTCCCACAAGTAGCAAGATCTGTGCAACCATGTGGATGGGAAAATGTCCAGTCATTCACCCCGGATGAGAATCCCAAAAACTGCGGTTCAAAAGTGCCATCAGTTGCCCTTCAAAGGCTTGTTGAGAGAAACCAACTCAGTCTGTCATGTTTTTTTTATTATTTTTATTAATCATTTTACCTCAGGTTATTATGTGAATAAGGAAGTTTACCTGAAATAGAGAAGGATTAAGAGGCAACATATGACCCAAAAAGAATGTCAGAAAAAGATAGTGGCGAACAAATATATGTAATCTGTATAATTCCTTTATCGGTTCTGTAAAAATTCCCCCGCTCTAAATATTCCTCCTAAAATAGAAGAATGAATACATCAGATCTCAAAGTTATTCCCTTGTGTCTGTTTCTATAAAGTTTTTATCCCAAGTAAGCTCACTCTCTATCTCTCTACTTTTGTCCTTGGGCTTAAGTATTAGCCAATTTTGCTGAGGTGTTTCTTTTCATTGGCATTATCATTTCACTTATCAGAACCATTATATGCTGGTGGGACAGATACTAAACTTTTTGTGTGCATCAGCAGGAATGTGAAGAGTCTTTGAAGCACCATTCGGATTTCGATTTTAGTCTTAATCGGCCTGCAATCAGAGGTATACAATATACTCATTTTATAATAATATATTATAGTATGCTATTTATTTATTTTAAACTCTTACACTTATTTTGAACCCCATAACTTAGAAAATTTAATCGGGAATTTAATGGTGGATATTAATTTCGAGAGGATTTCAGGATAATTTCCACCCATGCTTTCCTATAACCAGGTCATACCAGGTGGTCAAGTTGGTCAACTAAATTTGGAACTCTGTTATCCAACTCAACCAGTCTTCTGCATGGTGACGAAGCTGACCAAGGTGGTTTACCAGGTTGAACTCAACCCCACCAGCTGGCAGCTCAAACTTCTCAACCATCTAAAACAGGTTGGACTTATTCATGGATTGTGACTAGATGGAATGATTTTCAAAGATCGAAGCTAAAAGGCTCAACACGACTTGGGTAATGACCAGCAAATGCAGATTGAAAGTAATACAGCTTTGGAAGGGTATGGAGGTGAGTAAACAATGGCAGCGTTTTCGTTTTTAGGTGAACCGTCCCTTTAAGAACTGCTGGTCCCAATTATAATTCAACCTTTTAACTCCTGTCTTGTTTTTCTCTTCCAGCATCTGTCTTCTAACCTTGTTTTTGTCTGATGTTCTCTAGTCTTATCTCTCTCCATGTTTGTCTCTCTCCTCTGACTATCTAGAGTATTCTGGGTATTTTTCTCCGTGCTCTCAGTATGGCTACATTGGCTTCTCTCTTGCTGTCTCCCTCTGGTAATCACACAGCCCAGATTAGTTCCCTAGTGACTTGTGCCTCAGATCAGATCTGAGGCTTATATTTGATCCAGAGAGAATGTAATGGCCACCGAAAGTGAGAGAGAATCGTGCTGCGTTTGAAAAATAATAACTAGCAGACATGGGCTGATTTGCAAAGAAATTTGTATTAAAAACCATCTATGTGCATAATGAATTCCAAGCCACTTTCACTCAGAAACATCTTCAGATAGTTGCTAGAGATTAGCCTGTCTGACAAAGGCTTCTTGAATCAACCAATTAGGCATTTTTTGCCTTTCTGACGAATAGGGTTTGACACAGATTAAACTCCCCACAAAGCCACAAATTGGCCATTTATTGTGGCTTCTCTGCAGATCCAACGAAATAGATTGGTGATGTTGGTATGAAAATTGTTCCCTTGCTGTCATTTAAGATTGACAATTTATTAGCATCATATGGATTTTTCCACTTCTAACTATTGGTCTAACCTTAGTTTAATGCTTTTCAAATTCATAATGCATATTTAAGAAAATATTTGACGAAGCATCCAGTCTGTTTTATTAACTGTCCATCTGTAGAAATGTTGCCAAGTAAATGATTTTATCTTATTGCAACAGTGCAGAGACAGTATTTTATGAGATGAGCAAATTCAAAAGTATGAGTTGAAATCTAGATTACAAATTATGAAAATAATAAAAATGCATAGAAGAATCAAAATTCAAATATTCACAAAGATCAGGTGCATATCCATTTATGCAATTATTTTGCATTCTAATCAGAACAAAAAAAGGCTGTAAGTATTTCATAACCCAGGGTCCAAATGGCCTATATTTATCTAAAGAGTATTACCATAAAACATTGCTGAACACAGGGTAAAATAAGAGGTTAACCAAGGGTTTAAATGTAGCATTTCTTTAAAATTAAGTGGGGGGCAAACAGTGTCTGGTAAAGGACAAAATATATTTCTATCCACATCTGGGAATATCTGGTTTTGCTAGTGTAAAGTTAACTGTTGTATTTGACATATACAGCCTTAATAAAATGCGTTCACAGAGAAGCATTAATCCACAGTCACACAGGGAGACACTGTAAATGAGAGAATATTTTTACATAAAAAAAAAAAAAATTCCCCACACATCCCCAACCGCAGCGAATTTATCACGTTCACGTCAAGTAGGCCTACTTTCTCTGTCATCAAAGGGAATGTCTCTAGGGACGTTGTAGCGGGAAATGCGGCTCTGACAGTGTTAGCATTCAATAGGATCCCCATTGCTACACCTTTTGATTTATAAACCGTAGCTAAAATCAGTAACCCATGGTGGGCTTAGAAAAGGGTTTCATCAAGCTCCTTCCAATTTTTCCTCTTGACCGGTCACCTCAGGAACGTAATTTTCAACTGATATGAGGCGATTTGAGGTTAATATTACCTGCATAAGAGGTAGCAGATCCCAAAAACTAAATTGAGTTAATGAGATTTTTCATCAAAGCAACTCTAAAAGTGTTTTGAAAGCATTTCATTATGCCACCATAACAAGTCAAGTCTACCAATGTAAATAATGGAAGACCAAAGGAATCAGACATAACAGAGTTAATATTTTGCAATACTAGATTGGGTTCACCCAAGTTAGTTAATGCTCTCCACCGTTTTCTTTAGCTTTAATTAATATTTTCAAATACTAAATCTAAAATAAATGTTTAAGTAATTAGTATTTATTTTAGTAAGATTTTGAGGTATTAAATGTATTTTAGTCCCAGGTAAATCTTATATCCAATCATATTCTATTTTAGCAGTGTAATAAAAAATTTTAACATACAGTTTTAAAAGGATCATTTGATGATTAATTTTTTCCTTTCTCTTTGGAGTGTTACAAGCTCTTGGTGCATGAAGAAGCTCTATAAAGTTGCAAAGATTGCAAAAATCTGAAGAGATATACTTTATCAAAGTTAAGACACTGCCACGCCCCCCTAAAACGGCTCATTCAAACACGCCCCCACATGTCTACATACCTATGTGGAAATATTTGTGTAATGCCGCCCAAATGTCCACCAAAAGAAAGAAGGCGTGGTTTCAGTAACCACACACAATTAGTGTTGAAGCAGTCATGTCAGAGAGATGATGTCTATCTAGGCGAAAGCAAAAGCACTTTATTTGGCCTTCTGAAAGTAGATGCATTTAGGAATCTTTAAGATTATGTACAACAGAACAGCAACACATTTTATGGACGACCGTTTTGTGATCCTAGGAGAGGAGGTAATTCTGACTTTGCTACGACAATCTGGCGCTTCTGAATCAGCTACTGTCAGTATGTTTTGTTATTAGTTTAAGTATTTGCTATTGACTGCTCGAATGCGCAGTTTTGCGCACCACGTGTGATTGTGTGTGTGTGTGTGTGTGAGAGAGAGAGAGAGAGAGAGAGAGAGAGAGAGAGAGAGAGAGAGAGAGAGAGAGAGAGAGTCACACAGTGGAGTCAGGTGTCTTAACCGTCCGTGGCTTGTATTCTGCAAACACATATGAGCTTCATCACTGTCTGTTATGTGACTCTGTTCCTCTTTCGAGCTTGAATTGATAGTAAAACTAAGGACATTATTAACTCTTTATATTTATTTTGAAAGATGAAACTCACGATTATGGAAAGGGGCGTTTCACTTCATACGAGTGCTTGTAGTGTTCGGACAATCACAATGCACTGGGTCAGTTGGCCAATCAGAGCAGATTGCACTTGATGGAAGGAGAGACTTTTTAGAAAAAATTACATGTTTGAGAGAGGCGGGGCTTAGAGGGCCTATAACAATGTACAGTATTTTAAAGATAATGTGTTTTTTGAACATTAAATCATGTCAACATGTTACACCAAATACACAAAATAATGATCTTTAAAAAAAGCATCATATGACCCCTTTAATTTAATTTTATTTTATACATAATCAGCATTGCAAGGTTTTCCTTTGTGACGGTCTGGTTTTTAATTTAAGATTGACATCCTAAGTTTAATCACAAAAAAAAAAAAAAAAAAAAAAAAAAAAAAATAGTAATAATATTTTGAGTAAATCCAACAGCATGTACTATCTGATAAAATGTAGTGATAAAACCGACATGTATTAATGCATTAATAATGGTCTGCCAAACCATAATATCTACAAAAAGACTCACAAGAAAGAATGCACCCTTCACCTTCTGGTTCATTTTAGCTGTGCTGAACTCTAATGCTGTTTTTCACACTAGAGAAAATTGTGAATAAAAGGGCAAGGGTGCTCAAGAGGGCAAGCAGGTGAATAAACAACAAGAAAAAGAGACTTACTAGGTTCATAATTTACTGCCGCAGCTCTTCTTACTGCACTTAGTGTCACTCTGTCTCTGTACCTGACTGACGTTTTCTAAATGCAAAAACACAGTCGGGAAACATCATTTTTTGATGAACTTTTACAGAATTCTGTAATTTACAGCAACACTGTATCTCCATTAACCAGTGTCATAGATTGCAATATGATATTTTCAACTAGACAACAGTGAATATTTGGGAACACCTGAGCGCTAAAATGCTGCTATTGACCAATCAGAATCCAGTATTCCAGACCAATGTAATAAGTTAATAAGACTCTCACAATCACTTTAAACACTTATTGCAAGATACATAATCTGTTTTTGAAAAAATATTCAAATGTCGTTTGTATAGTTAACAACATTGTGTTGAATAAATCATCTGAGTAAATAATTCATTGACTTGATTATAAAAAAACAGTCATCTACTGCCATGAAGTAATTGCAAAAAGATGTCAGAAAAACTTCCCACCACTAATGCATTAATGAGATTAATTTTTAATTTTGCATGATACATAATTTTGAAAAACATTGGGCAACAACTGTATTAGTGCAATTTAAATTCCAGTCATGCCCATTTAAATGCTCCTGCTGTTTTTCAGTGGATCTTTGGGACCCAAGATGCACCAGAGCATTCGGCATGTGGACCATTCTGGACATGGCAGATATGTAACTGGTCCTTCCGAGCCACCAGCAATGGGCCCACTAAAACAGTCTCAATCAATTAAGGGCCATGCCAACCTCCGGACGATGGCAATCCTGAGTGCCCCCCTTCTTGCCAAGCCACTTCGGCAACCAAAGCAGAGAACCAAGAGCTACAGGCTTAGCTTTTCATCAAAGGCAAAACGCTTATCTCCCACCACAGAGACTTGAGCTGCGTCATTTCCAAACATCTGCCACTGACCGACTAATGCTGAGAAAACTGATTTCTGATGAGCTAAAATAGCGACACCCAAATTCAATGTAAAGAGTAAAATCGAACTACTTTCTCCTCCTGGAATGAAAGTGGCACTATTTACTTAGAGATTAACGTCTGACTGGATGAAGCGCCAATCCCTTGCTGAAGTATTTTTACATTTTGCCCTTTCAAATCATTCACATTCATCACAGAAATACAGCTTATCACTGGATCTTCTGTCGGTGGGATTATACGTTTTTATTTTTACATGCTTCTCAGTCTGAACAACAGCAAAATTCGCTCTCCCTGAAAATCGCTTCTAGAAATCTGCGACGAGATGGAAAGATACAGTAGACAGCGAGTGAGTCAGAGATACTGACAATAACTCAATGAGCACCAGAGAGCTGATCATTTATTTATAAATGGCTTACGACTGTGACTGCGGTGGATAGCTGGTTTAATAAGAGGCCTTGTGGACATACACAAGATACTTGCATGAGTGGCACACTGGGGAGAATGAGGTAAGCTGTGCGGATTTTACTTTAGGCCGTCCTCAGTGCATTAAAAGGAACCTTAACAGGCCTAATTATATTTTAGCATGACTGTTCTCAACTGAAAGAGAAGATAGCGACTCAAGTGAGGGAAAAAAAAAAGGATATTTTTAACGTTGTATTTAATTACACTTTAAAATAATAGCATTTTTAATGTAATACTTAAATCTCTATTTTTAAATATACTATTGTAGCACTTATAATACAATGCCCTCCACTATTATTGACACCCTTGGTTAATATGAGCAAAGGTAGCTGTGAAAATAAATATGTATTGTTTATCCTTTTGATATTTAATAATAATAATAATAATAATAATAATAAAACACAAAATTCAAAACTATCATTGAAGTAAATCAAATGAAAGTGGGGAGAAAATCTCATGACGAAATAATTGTTTTTCTTTAATGCATGTTGGCTACAATTATTGGCTACCCTAGAAATGATTGTATATTACCATTGATATTTAATTTTTTTTAGCACACCAGGGTGACTAGGAGCATGAAATTGTCCGGCCATGACTTCCTGTTCCACAGGATTATAAATATGAGGAACACAAAAGCCAAATACCCCTTAATCATCCATCGCAAGGAGAAAAACCAAAGAATAGAGTTCTGACGTGCAGAACAAGATTGATGAGCTTCACAAAATAGAAAGTGGCTGTAAGAAAAAGAGCTAAAGCATTGAAAATCCCCATTTCCACCATCAGGGCAATAATTAAGGGGTTACAATCCAAAAACAAACTCCAGCATATTCAGTTGTCAGACAGACACAAATGTGAAAATGAAAATGAGAGAATGGAAGAGAAGAAGCGCCAATATTGAGCTGGGAATCTAAAGGATCTGGAAAAAAACTGTATCAAGGAATGGTCTCTGATCTCTTATCAGGTGTTCTCCAAACTCTTCAGGCATTATAGGAGAAAACCTTAAGAGCTGTTATCTTTTGGTAAAAGGATGTTGCAATAATGTGGATCATGCCAATAATTGTGGCCAACATGAACTAGAGAAAACATGTATTTCACAATGAGATTTCCCCCCCATTTTCAGTTGTTTTACTTCAATGAAAGTTTAGAATTTTGTAAAAACTTTAATGAAAGATCAAAAGGATAAACAATACAGATTTATTTTCACAGCCACCTTTGCTCATATTTACCAAGAGTGCATAGTGGATGGCACTGTATTATAAATGCTATGATACTAGTTTATTTAAAAAATAAAAAAGTATTTTTTTGTATTAAATAAATATGCTATTATTTTATGGCGTACATAAATACAATTGTAACAAAGTTATTTCGTGGGCAGAATGAGGCGGGAACCGGCAGACAATCAAAATGAAGTTTAATAATAAAATAAAGACAAAACAGCATGACAGCCCCTCACGGACGACTGCCACACAAACAAAATCAAAACATAAAATAAATCCAGGTCTGGTCCTCTCTGGTCCTTCACTTTCATCGCTTCTCTTTTGTATCCTTCCAGTCTCCTTCGTGGCACTCGAGTCCGGTGATTGTAGCAGGTGTCGCTCATTTCCAATCACTCAACCGGCCTTGCTCCATTCCCACGGCTCTCGGCCCCGCCCCACTCGTCACAACAATGCTAAAAAGTATTGCCATTTTAATTTTTACCTTATTTTTTATGAACTAAAATAATCAAGATATTTACATTACAGTTATTCAGTTTAAAACAGTGATGGTGCATTAACAATTGACAACCATGGTTGATGAAAATGAGTAGCCTGTATTTTTTATTTTATTTTTTAGGATGTGCATGCATAATGCTCACCATTTATGTGCATAAGGGTACATTTTTTGAAATTGAGATTTATGCATCACCTAAAAGCTGAATAAATAAGCTTTCCGTTGATGTATGGATTATTAGGATAGTACAATATTTGGCTAAGATACTATTTGAAAATCTGGAATCTGAGGGTGCAAAAAATCTAAAAAAAAGAAGAAAAAAAAAGTACACGATGTAAACGGCGACGCACGGTTAGCGTCTGGACGTACGGACAACATTAAAATGCAATATGCGTCATTTCCGATTTTTTTATGAGCCGTCTCTACTCAAAAGACCAACATTCCTTGGGAATAGAACATGCGCAGAACACACATTTTGATGGGGATATGCCGAAACGCGTTTACAAGACCAAATATTTGGGTTAGAAAAGGGGTACCACAGGTATAATATAGATATAATATTTTTAAAAACCGGGATATGAGCATATCCGGGTTTTTGCCAGTGTTTACATGGCCGTGCGCGACCGGGTTATTGCTAATATTCCGGTTTTGAACGGGTTATTGGCTGCATGTAATCGTAGTCAAAGTTCTTAGCAATGCATATTACTAATCAAAAATTAAGTTTTAATGTACTTACAGTCAGAAATGTACCAAATATCTTCATCGAATATGATCTTTACTTAATATACTAATGATTTCTGGCATAAAATGAAATGATTAATTCTGATCCATACAATAGTATTTTTGGCTATTGCTACAAATATACCCCAGCGACTTCAGACTGGTTTTGGGGTCCAGTGTCACATATATAATGTTTTTTTCTTGCAAAAAACCTAACCAATTAAAATCAGTGATGATTTTAGTGCAACTCTTGTGTATAAACTTTACCTGTTTATACTCTAATAATACTCAAAAAGGTGCATGGAACTAGTTTTAGTTGACAAAAGTGAACATTTTCATCAGAATAACCAAGCGTTTTTATTTGTTTTTCTTTTTTTTTTTTTTTTTTGGTACTCATGCAAGGATAACAGAATCTGGCTGAGGAATTTATAACCAGCCAAATATACACAGAACTGTAGTTGACGTAGGGGGCGCCTGACAGCGAGAAGCCTTTTTCAAAGTATGAAAATTTGTTACATATTAGGCTTGATTGAACAAAGAAAATACAAAGAAAAGCCTATGAAGCCTTTCATCTTGGTAAGGCAGACTAAACAAAGTCAAATAATGAAAGCTTCAGTCCTCTTTGCTTTGTCCAAACATGGTTTCTGTTAATTAGCCTGTGGTTATGTACTGCCAATACGCAAAACAATGCACAGAGGATTAACCAGTGATGCTTCAAATGAGGGGCAAAGCTGTAATTAATAAACGCTAAGCAGCCTTAGATCCTGAAATATAATCAATACTTCTGAGGACAGCAAATTTACCAAACGTTACAGTGTCTGTGCATGACCTTGAAAGCGAAGGCCAATATTTTGTGCACAGAATTAAGCAAAAGGTGTATGTTGTCACGACTCAGATACACTGAGTTTGTTTGGAGCCAGATGCTAACATTGACATTTCCTTCCCCCCATCTTCGTTAGCCATGGAAAAAACTACCCATGGTTGGAAAAAAGGCCAACAATAAGTTTATGTGAAGTTTGTATTTAAACAAGTTGGAAAGTCATATTCATAACATTAGGTGCATTAAAGAAACTCTAATATCTAAACTCTAAAAGCCTGATATGAGGTTTTGCCCGGTGTTAGCAGGTTTGCTAATTGTTAGCAATGACAACTTGCGCTTTTAGCTCTTGTGGCACTAATATGAATTGCACTTTGGTGACATTTTGCTGCCTAGACTTTAAATTGAGGGTTTGCATAGTGCATACCAGTCACGTTCTGGAAGTAATAATCCCATTTATTTTTTTTCATAAGTGGGTTTTTATTTTTAAATACTGTATAACTACTAAACCATTAAAGGCAGACCTACTGTGGGCTACGTTGTTAAGTTATAGTATATGCTCTCGTCAAAGCAATCAATGGTCTTTATTTAGACTTCTAAATAATTTTGTGGAATTCCTGGTAAAAAACAAAACAAAACAAAAACAAAACTACATTTCCAATAATTCTGCAGAGAAATCTCCACCAATCAGAGAACTGCATCATAAAATAACACCTCTTGAAGCAGGCTGTGAGACACAGACCAAAATTTAAGCTAAACCATCTTGTCGTTCACATAGTGGCGCATCAATCCAATTGAATGGGCCAAGCCGACACATGCCATTGACTGAAATTGGATTTTTGAATAACACATTTATTGGAATCTCAGTGACAAGACTCGCATCCATCCCCTACAGGGAAGCAGGGACATTAAGGGCTGGAAATTAGGGGATAGGGGTGCCGCGGGACTCTGTTTGACCATGTGGCTTGATGTTTGGTTGGCATTTTAATGCCACCACTTCAATGAGTTTTGACAAAATTACCTAAATGCCTCAGTGTTGTTGGCTGAGAGCGTTTCAGTTTTTTTTTTACACAGCAGTGGGTCCGGGGACAACAAGTAATTCGATTCTTTTATGGCATATTTGTTCGCCATGTTCGAGAGAAAAGCAAATAACAAATTAGAAATGAGTGTCTAAGGGCGAATAAACCAAATGTTTACAAATAATTCAGTTCAATAGTTCCTCAGGGGAAGAGTTGTTTCACATTATACAATCTGGAGACATAACAGTACATACTAAAGGCAATGAAAGTAAAATCCTTACATTTGTTTTATCAAATTACAGGAAAGCAACCGTGATAACTGCATTAAGAGTTTTTTTCTATAACATTTTATTTTATTTTAAAGGATTTACAACGGAAATTGCATATTTTTTTCATTTGTACGCAATGCACATACATTTTAATGCACGAAAAAAAAAATCATGCACTATAAGGGGACTGGATCCAAAAGAAAATGTCTGAAAAAAGAAACGAAATCAAATCCTAACCAATGCACTGAATGCTCTAATACAAAAATGTCTTGTATTTTGCCTAAAAAAAATTACATCAAATCAAATCAAATCACATACCAGCCCTAGGGGGAGGGGAAAAATATAAATAAGTAAAATACTAATAAAAAAAATATATATATTATTCTTCAGGTTCCTGAAGATTAAAAAAAAAAAAGTATTAAATCTGTTTTTTGTATAACTCAAGGGTTTATATGTGGTCTTAAGCCATTCCAGTTGAACTTAGTGATCACGTGTGTAAAAATGTTTTTTTTTAAAGAGGTTCGAATCTACTTGGCTGCCTCAGATAAAACTAAAATCAATGTCTAAAGATTTCCCTGATAGTACAGACCCTGTGGTTCACCTTTATTGATTCAAAAGACAAGAACAGCAGATCAAATCCAAGAACAAGAACCAGAACTGCCTTGAACAATGCCTTGTGTGAATACCGCACATTGGGATCATGTAAACTATGTAAATGAAAGCGACTGTGTGGGCACGGAGTTTTTCTTTTGTTTTAAAATTGTAATTATGAAACCACATCTTGGTAGACAAGATTTGGTGTTTCTCATGTTGAACTCCGTTGGTCAGAATTTGTATTACAGAATATAATGGACTTTAAAATCCCCACTAAATGGCTAACTGTTGAACTTGCTTTCTTTTTAACAGGGAACTTCAAGACCTTTACGACATTCCACCACAGTTTTCCCTGACGAATTTCAAATCGAATGCAATCCCAAGCAGGGATCACACAGATATGTAAATGTATATTAGATTCACAGAAGAATAACTTCAATTCTGGTTCATATTTAAATGAATAGTTCACCCGAAAAATGAAAATTCTTTTATTTCCTCACCCTAATGTCTTTTCACACAACTATGACATTCTTTCCTTTGTGCAACAGTTGCTCTTTTCACAATTACACTGGGAACTGAAGCTTTCAAGATTCAAAAGCGCCATAAATGTGGTCCATGTGACATTTATAGATAAATCCTTAGTCTTTTGAAGTCATCTGGTAAGAAACTAATTTGAATTGCGAGAAGTTCATCTGCAATTGCAAGTTTATAACTCACAACTGTTTTATTGCATGGTGGAAACCCAAAACAGAATTGCAATATACAAACTCTGAGAAATTGCAATACAAATTCGGAGAAAAAAGTCAGAAATGCGTGATGTAAATTCAGATTTCTGAGAAAACAATAAAAATTTGGCAAAATCTGAACTCAGTTTATATATGTGGTAATTTAGACTTTCTCAGAATTCTGAATCTATATATCTCAAATCTGACAATTCAGTGTTTTTTTTTATTATTATTTTATTCCTCGCATTTATATTATAAATTCAGAATAGCAAAAAAGGCAGACTTGTGAGATAAAAAGTCATAGAAGTCTTTTTTTATAGTGTGCGTTTATTTTATTGTGGAACAAAAAAATTAGAATTGCGATATGTAAACTCAGAATTCAGAGAAAAAAGTCAGAATTACATGATGTTAATTGAGAGAAAAATTTTCAACATTTCAAAATGTAAACTCTTTACATATCGCAATCCAGATTTTTTTCCCCCTTCAGAATTCCGAGTTTATATCTCACAAATCTGACAATTCAGGGTTTTTTTCCCCCCCTCGCACTTCTAATAAAAATTGAGTATAACAAAAAAGGCAGACTTATTAAAAAAGTCACAGTAATTTTTTATTTATTTTTCTATTTCATGGTGAAACAAACAATTAGAATTGCGATATGTAAATTCAGATTTCAGAGAATTCTGTTTTTTTCTTCTCACAATTCCAATAGTGAGATAAAAAGTTGCAAGTACCGTTATTATATATATATATATATATATATATATATATATATATATACATACATACATACATTACCCTGTGCTGGAAATGAGCTTTCAGATTTATAAACCACTTTTGTGATGCAAATTGATAATAAGTCTTTTTATTGTAATTTCACAGAAAAGAGCAACTCCTCCACAAAAAAATTTATAAATTAATTAATCATAATAGTGTAGAACATTATGACGGTGAACAAATGACGACCGAATTTTCATTTTTGGGTAAATTAGTAATTTAGTTAGAATTTATTCAAGGTCTACTCTCAATACCATGAAAATAGTCTAGAATAAATAAGAATAGACAGAAAATAAGGTTTAATGAGAAAGTCACAACAGAATTCTGAACGAAATGCCACGTCATCTCAGATAGCTTCCCGTTTTTAGCCAAAAAAAACCCTTCTCCATTGAAAAGGTGAGACCTTTTGTAAGTAATGCCAGGTCACACAATGAAAAGCAACACGGGAGAACAGAAAGCCACCTAATTTGTGACGCCCCAAGAGAGAGCGGTTTTATCTGGCCATGATTTTGCGCATCTCACCAGCTACGACGCTCATTAAAATCAGAAGAGGATGAGGGGGCATGAGAGATTGACAAGCAGAACAGATTTCTCCCCTTTCATCTGCGTTAGCATTTGCCAAATTCAATTGAAGGAGGAAAATGACATGGAAAATAGCTAAATCGCTGAACACAAACAAGGATTCAGTCGTGGGCTGCTTAATTGGGTCCTCGGGGAAACATTCCGGCTACAAAATCCAGGATTTTGGGGTGTTTATTACAAGATGTTAAGACTCTAAAATATTAAGTAAAAGGGTTTGATAAGGGTGAGAAAAAAAACAAAAAAAACAAGCGGGTGGACGAGGAACACAACAGCTGCTTGTCAGTCAGGGTTTTGGCACGATTGTGTCAGTGGAGATGAATGTTTCTAATTAGGGAGAAATAGTTGAGTCCGGTTTAGTGAAAGAAAAAAAGGGCAGGGTGAAAGAGAAAAAAGGCTTTACTGCCCTCTGGTGTTCACTCGAAACGTTAAAGTCAGTTGACCAGTAGATGGGTGAGAGAGAGAGAGAGAGAGAGAGAGAGAGAGAGAGCTGGAGGAGGCTCAGTTGTTGCTCACTCCAGCTGCTGAAGTAGTTGTTCCAGTGCTGCTCAGAGCTGATCTGCCTTTGTGCCGCTGGCCACCACGCCGTCGACCACTTCCACCAGACTTCAACTGAATGAAAAAAAAAAAAAACTAAAGTTATTTTTAAATTTGACCCCAAGTTAAGAAAAAAGGCAGCTGTCACAATATTAATTCGAAAGATGTAAGCTGTTTTATCAGTTTTTGGTCAAATCATGTCGTTTCCCTGAGCAGGAGAGAAAACAGATCAAATAAATTTGAAAGTTTTATTAATTGTAATGTTCACTTTTAAATAAATGTAAGTCAAAGTGTCAATTGTTTAACTAATTTTGTGTTAAAAGTTAATTTTAAATCAAAAACAAATACAAATCTCACTATAAAAATACTGTGTTGTTCGAAAGTTTTTCCTTAACAAAAGGTTGCTGTAAACTGTAAATGAAAGCAGTTTGAATATTATATATATATATATATATATATATATATATATATATTTGTGGGGGGGGGGGGGTGATTTTCTCCTCATCAAAATAAGTGAAACATGTCTTTACATTTTAATAATTTATTTTAATATTGTTTTTGGCAATTAAATACTTGTCTGACTAAATACATTTTAATAAATTCATCTGAAAGAGATGATGAACCAAATAGATTTAATATTATAACATTTTATTGATTTATTTTTCTTCCAGAAATTGAAACTTTTGAATAACAGTAAAAGTATAATACATCAATTCAATAAATAAATACTGAATTATTATTATTATTATTTATTTTACTCCTTTTGTGTAATTTTTTCCTTATCAAAAGAACATTTTGGTAGATATCTTTTTTTTTCCCAGCCTTTTATTTAATGGCAATTTAAAACATAACTGAATGAGTAATTTAAATGGATTTGGTCTGTAAACCTGTAATTTAACATCTCAATAATGGTTAATAAGGACAGCTTCACTATTTGAACACTACTTACAAAGAAACAAAACCCAGAATTCAGTCTGCAGTGACCATTAATGGAAAAAAAAATCAATTAAGCGTTAAGTCTAAATGAAAGAGTGGTGAGCTTTTCAGAGAAAATTTGTCTCATTCAAATACTGTTCAGGAAATGAATCAGCCTAATTCATTACATTAAGACTCTAATGTCTTTTATAATCAAGAAAGTAATGCTCTTAATACCTCTGCGATTTACACTACAGCAAACTAACATTTTAAGAAGCTTAAAGAGTCTGACCTTAATGTGCTTTAAACCATTTTACCTTCACTTCACACTGCTGTCTTGTGCTTTTTTAAACTTAATTCTCTTTGTTTCAATCTGTGCAAAGTGTCTGATCGCCCCCTGCTGTCTACCACACTGAGCCACGGACAAAAGAGAGGGGAAAAAAAAGTGTTTGGTGTATGGGGATGAAAAGGTATGAGACATTTCAAGGGCTGTAAGTGTCCCTGAACACTTGGAGATGAATATTATATGCAGCCCGAAGAAAAGTATGAAGTGAAAAAGAGAATATAGGGAACAACATGGGCAAAAAGTGAGAGAAAATGATTTAATACCGAGCATAATAAGAACATTACAGATTATGTAACATGATTATTAATCTATGTGTGTGTGTATGTGTGTGCGTTCATTTATATATATTAACAACATATAATACATTATGACATTTTATATATTAATCATTTTAGTAGTAGTAGAATAATTATTGATTTATTTTTATATAAATATAGATGTATGGATATACATTCGCAATATATACAGTTATCTTCTGCATTAGTCATTGTAGTAGTAGTACAATTATTGATTTATCTATCTATCTATCTATCTATCTATCTATCTATCTATCTGTCTATCTGTCTATGTATATATATATATATATATATATATATATATATATATATAGATATATACACATATATACACACACACACAATTTTGTTATATTTTAGTTAAAATTTTATAATATATACAATTATTTTATACTAATATATATATATATATATATATATATATATATATATATATATATATATATATATATATATATATATATATATATACACAATCAATTGTTAGTAAAAATATTATATCATTAAAATATAATAAAATGTGTGTGTATATTATACAAAAAGTTATTAGTAAAATATTATATAGAATTATATAAATATGTGTGTGTGTAATATATATATATTTAAACATGTATGTATGTGTATGTGTAAAATTTAATTATAATAAAATATTAGTATGACTACTATTATTATAGACTTGATTTGTAAAGGTTTTATAATACATAATGAAGTACAATGATTTTATCCATTATTTCTGGGTTTATTGCGGACTCTCACCAGCTGTCCCATCTGAGGGCTTCCTCCCATCGGTGAGCTTTCCTCGCAGGCTGATGAAGAGCCTTCCACCTGTGACGAGGTTTTCTTGGTAGACTGCATCTTGGCCTGAGGCTTGCTCTGTAGCAGCTGTCGCACAAGCCAAGACAACAGACAGGAGTTTCAGAAGGAAACGCATCGTTTCCAGTTTTTATGACTCATGCTGGAACGTAACAAATCTCTTTATATACATTATTGGCTGACATTATCAAAAAGGCATGATTGACAACTCTAAGGTAAAACCAATTCAATAACAGTTTCCAGTTGGACAAATCTCAAGAAACCATTTATTTATTTATATGTATATATAGGGTGAATGTTTTTGTGACCTCTGACCTTAGTGATGGTGCCCACGGCCTTGGTCCTGCCCTCTCTGAAGACGAGTCTCTGGTCCGGGTGGAAG
Source organism: Carassius gibelio (assembly GCF_023724105.1). Taxonomy (NCBI): domain Eukaryota; kingdom Metazoa; phylum Chordata; class Actinopteri; order Cypriniformes; family Cyprinidae; genus Carassius; species Carassius gibelio. The sequence goes on along the minus strand of NC_068417.1, from coordinate 23,664,937 downwards.
TACTCGGGGGTCTTGATGAAGCGGAAGAGCACGGTGGCTTTGTCCCCCGTCCGTAAACAGTCTTTGTTCATACCGATGATAGTGGCCGTCTGTCTGATACTGCCACAGTGAACTATGATACAGAGAAACTCTTCACTAAGAGATACTACTATATCTTTTTAGATACAATTTGGATTTAATTATTACATTTTTTTTTTTTAACTATAACAAAAGCACTGATATTAGAAGCTGATATTGGAAGCATATAAGAGTCAAACAGAGAATCCATTTCTTTATGTATATTAAGGTAAAATGTAAGATTCATACTATAATATTGGTTAATATCCCCCGTAATGTTAAATGTATATTTTTAAACACTCAGTATAATAACAGCAGTTTTTCCCAATACAAACATTAAAGTCTAATTTTTTAAACGCAATTTTATAAAGGTAAATCTGTAAATCTATACTTATACTGATTATAACATAAAATAAAAGTGTAAGCAAGTGAAACAGAATTATCTGTCAAAATTTAAATATCCTCTGTTTCTCACAAAATGTCTATATAATAATTTGTTTTTATACAAATTATAAATTCATTAGAATTCATTTTAATTTACCTAAAAACTAATTATTATATTTTATTAGTACAACATTTTTAATAGTAACATTTAAAAGTAAAATTAGTTAATTTAAAATTAGTATATATATATATATATATATATATATATATATATATATATTATATATATATATATATATATATATATATATATAATATATATATGTATATATATATATAATTGTTTTTACATATTTAAGTAAAATGTTTTATTTATATGTTACATAGATATGTAATATTTAGACATTTGGATTTATAAATAAATAAAATGCTAAATAAATATTTGCTGCATTAAAAATACAAGTATTTTATTTTGGATGTTTTTGTATATTTTTTATTTCAAATTTATATGTTCAATATATAGTAAACAACAAGCAAATGGTTAAAATATCACAATAAACAAAAAAAAATCATTTTAAACCTTTAAAAAGTTTAATATAGATTACTTAACAAAAATCTTAATTAACTTTTATCATAATAAACAAATATCCAGTCTAATGTTTATTTTGAATATTTTGAATAAATATAAATGTTTAACCGACTATATTAAAATAATGTTAAGTAGGCCAATTTAATTTGATGAAATGTATTCGGAGTAGAAGTATAAATTTTAATTAGTAAAAAAATTCAGTCCAAATATTGAACATTTGTCTTGCCTACCCACCCATAGCTTGGTATCTCGGCGATATCGTCGTTGGATGGTGCAGTACGAGAATCTCTGCCTCAAACTCCCAGCATGCCTGTGGGTTGAGGCGGGGCGACACCATCACCATCCCCTTCCTGATCGACGAACGCTTGATCTTCTTCAGAGCGAATGAGGCAGTCTGGCCCCCATGCACTTCTTTAACAGGCATGCGCTTGCGGTGGATGGATTTGACGACGATGGGGATGAAGACGCCCAGAGGATCCGGACCGAGGAGCAGCGTGTCATTCAGCCGTATTAATCCACGTAAAGTAGTCCCTGATACTACAGTACCTACACCCTGAGGAACATACGAGAGCTTCAAACGATTGAGAAAGAGGTAGATAGAAGTACAAAGACAGTGTGTGTCGTACCGGCACTGAATATGTGTCGTCAATCTGAAACTCTGGCGGCTCGTCGTCCTTGTACGTCGTTCTGGGAGACAGCAAGTTCAGGAACATTTTCAACAAGTCCATGTTTTCTCCCGTCACATTTGAGATCTGGAAAATCGGACACATCCTACACACAAAAATAATGCTTTTGGTTTAATATAGGGATGCACGATAATATCGGCACAATATCGGATATGAATATTTCTGCCGATGAGCCAAACCGATATTGTCCAAGTGAAATAATTGACCTGTTTTTCAGATGTGAATGTCTGTCTACATTTGTAAAATAATAAATTTATGGTAGAATCAGTACAGAAGAGATACATGGATTTCTCTTCAGTAAAATTAAAGTTTAAATATATCAGTATATATTTGTATATATATCGATATCGGTATCGGCATCGGACAAAATTATTTTGAAAATATCGGCATATCGAATATCGGCCAAAATCCAATATCGTGCATCCCTATTTTAATATGCTCTCATTATAGACATATCAGATGATATTAATACCTTGTTTGAGGTTTACGCTTACAAAGATTATTCGGGCAAAAAAGCATCTTGATTTACAAAGTTTTTCAATTTAATTGTAGTTACATTTACAGTTTTTGTGTGGATTTTTTTTCGCACCTGAAAAATATTTTTATGGCATTCTAGGCCTAAAACCTTAGGATAATGTCCGAAATCAAAAAATTGTGAGGCCCATCCTAAGTGTAAGTTTATGTAAAGTTTCAGTAAAATTACCTTTCTGAGCTGAAGTTTGAGGCTGTAACAATGACATCATCCTTGTTTTGCACCAAAACTGGTATTTTTCTGCATCCTGGAGACTTGAGTAACCTTTGTAATAACTTTAGCGTCTCTGCAACGCAAAACCACACAACATTTGTCTATAAAAAACATACACTGTAGGCATTTGCGGGATATTGTTGATTAAACCAGGACATAATTTTTACTTTAATTTCCCAACTTAATTGAATTTTTATACCTTCTGAACTCCAAAAACCCAGTAACATTTGCACAATATGCGCAAGGATATTTATGAAATATCCTTGCTGCATATATTACACAAACATGCAGGAATTACACCACTAGTGTATAAGTTCCTCCACACAGAGAGGTCACAGGATATTACACTCAAACTACAAAAACGAATTTATACTCTCATATTGGTAATAGTATAAAATGTGTAAAAAAAAAAAAAAAACATAGAAATAAAGACGCACAACATCTGCAAAAATGCGTGGGCACCTGGGATCTTACAAAATGTCTATATATTGAAAATTATTTCTGTAAATAATTAATGATTAACATTATGCCGCAAATGTTGTTGATAAAACTTCTGTAGTACAATGAGAGTCACATTACCTTGTAAGATGTTAGCGGGACACATGTCTATCTTTGTTACAACTACGAAAACAGGAACGTTGAGCGCCAGAGCGAGACCGAGGTGCTCTTTAGTCATGCCAATGATTCCTGCATTACTTCCCACCTTTGAGAAACAGAAAAAGACAGGATTCATCAAACTTGAAACCGCAGAGTACATATACCTGTGGCACACCTACTCCCTCTCACCATTAGCATGCAGAAATCCGGCAGATGGCCAGTCATGCCAAATACGGTGGTCTTCAGGTACTTCTCGTGGCCCGCCAAGTCAATGAAAGTGATGACCTTCGATGACCTCTCGCAGATTTTGGTCCAGTCCAGGCTGCCTCCATGGCTGTCCGGTTTGTTGACCACCTGCCCCTCCTGGTCGAAGCCCAGGATGTCATTACCGACGCTACTCGTCCGGCCGCTCTCCATCTCGTGTTTGTGTCGGAATAGCTTCTGGCGGGCGAATCCACGGCCGTTGTCAAGTTCACCATGGGTTAGCACACCCAAAAGTGTGCTTTTACCAGCGTCTACATTACCTACGACCGCCACCCTGAAAAAAGAAATGATTTTAAGCAAACAAACGTATCATTTTTATAAATAATTTTATTTTTAAAACATCTTCTAACCTGACTTCCAGGAAGTCTGCCTCTCCCACTCGACGACGGATGAGATAATCCCGGACATGTCCTGCTGTTTCTGTCCTCTCTCTCAGCAGAATCAAGTCCGCATCAACCTGTTCACAAATTGACTGCACCGTAGCGACAGATGCTTCCATATCCCGCTCATCCAGACCATAATCACCCCCATCTGAGAGACAGAGAAACAAAGCATTTATCAACACTTCTTCATAGGACATTTTTTATGATTTTGAAAGAAATTGCTCATTCTCACCAAGGTTGCATATATTTAACCTAGTAAAAATAGTAATATATTTGAATATTCTTTCAATTTAAAATAACTGTTTTCACGTCTCACCTGTTCCCATTCCGACCACATAGATGGTTTCTCCGCATCCTTCCTCTATTCGCTCTCGCAGCTGCTTTTGTAAACACTCATACTGCTCTCCTGTAGGGCTGACCAGTGCAAACTGTACTTATAGAATAAGAACGAGATATTTACTGAGAATGTATTTTAATACATTATAACGTCAACATTTTGGTATGCATTCCAAATATTTAATATCTCTTTACAGTGACCCCAAAAAGAATTTAGACACTTAAGCAAAACTTGAATGCCATTAAACTGGACTACGATATATTAAATATATTCTATTTTAGTTATAATGATAGCACAAGCATGCTTTTTAAATTATTAAAACAAAAATCTGTTAAAATAAAATTTATTTCACTGCTTTAGACAGCAGGCTATGAATGATTCTATTGGAGATACCAATATATTGGAATATATTCCATATATCTATGTATCCATATTGTATCTATGTATAAATTGTATCTACAGTGGGTACTTAAAGTATTCAGACCCCCATAAATGTTTCACTCTTTGTTATATTGCAGCCATTTGGTAAAATCATTTAAGTTCATTTTTTTTCCTCATTAATGTACACACAGCATCCCATACTGACAGAAAAACACAGAATTGTTGACATTTTTGTACATTTATTAAAAAAGAAAAACTGAAATATCACATGGTCCTAAGTATTCAGACCCTTTGCTGTGACACTCATATATTTAACTCAGGTGCTGTCCATTTCTTCTGATCATACACCTTCACTTGAGTCCAGCTGTGTTTGATTATACTGATTGGACTTGATAAGGAAAGCCACACACCTGTCTATATAAGACATTACAGCTCACAGTGCATGTCAGAGCAAATGAGGATTGTGAGGTCAAAGGAACTGCCTGAAGAGCTCAGAGACAGAATTGTGGCAAGGCACAGCTCTGGTCAAGGTTACAAAAAAAAATTCTGCTGCACTTAAGGTTCCTAAGAGCACAGTGGCCTCCATAATCCTTAAATGGAAGACATTTGGGATGACCAGAACCCTTCCTAGAGCTGTCTGACCGGCCAAACTGAGCTATCGGGGAAGAAGAGTCTTGGTGAGAGAGGTAAAGAACCCAAAGATCACTGTGGCTGAGCTCCAGAGATGCAGTCAGGAGGTGAGAGAAAGCTGTAGAAAGTCAATCATCACTGCAGCCCTCCACCAGTCGGGGCTTTATGGCAGAGTGCCCCGACGGACACATGAACGCCCCCATGGATTTTGGTAAAAAAATCACCTGAAGGATTCTCTGGTATGAGGAGACCAAGATAGAACTTTTGGCCTTAATTCTAAGCGGTATGTGTGGAGGAAACCAGGCACTGCTCATCACCTGTCCAATACAGTCCCAACAGTGAAGCATGGTGGTGGAAGCATCATGCTGTGGGGGTGTTTTTCGGCTGCAGGAACAGGACGACTGGTTGCAATCGAGGGAAAGATGAATGCAGCCAAGTACAGGGATATCCTGGACGAAAACCTTCTCAAGAGTGCTCAGGACCTCAGACTGGGCCGAAGGTTCACCTTCGATGACCCCCAAGCACACAGCTAAAATAATGAAGGAGTGGCTTCACAACAACTCTGTGACTGTTCTTGAATGGTCCAGCCAGAGCCCTGACTTAAACCCTATTGTGTATCTCTGGAGAGACCTGAAAATGGCTGTCCACCAACGTTTACCATCCAACCTGACAGAACTGGAGAGGATCTGCGAGGAGGAATGGCAGAGGATCCCCAAATCCAGGTGTGAAAAACTTCTTTCCCAAAAAGACTCATGGCTGTATTAGATCAAAAGGGTGCTTCTACTAAATACCGAGCAAAGGGTCTGAATACTTAAGACCTTCTGATATTTCAGTTTTTTTTTTTTTATATAAATCTGCAAAAATGTCAAATTCTGTGTTTTTCTGTCAATATAGGGTGCTGTGTGTACTTTGAGGAAAAAAATAAAATTAATTCTACTGCTGTAGACCGCAAGCTATAACTTAACCGTTCTGATCCATTTTTGCAAGTAAACTTATTTTCATACAGTCTCTGTAATTTTAAGAATTCAATTTTATTTAGTTAAATGTAGGAATTTACTTGCATTATTATAAACTCTAAAAACATCAGAAAACTGGCAAATAATTTGAAAATGTAGTAATTTGAAAATCTTTAAGTTTGCTTTGATATTTTATAATTCTAAACCTAATCAGCTGAAATATTGTCAAAATGTTTTATCACTTAAAAAATCAGTATTTGTGGCAAAAACGGTGCTATTTCATATTGCACATTTTATTGCAGTTTTACATGCATTAAGAGTGCAACAACCTTAACTCGTGTTAAGGTTTGATCGCACACATGCACATAAATCTGGAGTCAGTGCAGTTGTTTCAGTGCCAGCTGGCGTTCACATGCACAGTCGACGTGTCACTCACGCAGCTCGATGCTTTGAATTCAAAGTTGTTAAATGTGTTTTAACACCACGCGTTTAACAAATAAACCCTTGTAATGGTTCATGCACCCGGAGAAGTGTTCAAACGAACGCTTAGGCCTGAGAGCCACCTTGCTGGTGAGGTCTAAATGGTCCTCGGCTTCCCCGTTCTGGTTGTCGCCGGCGTCGCTGCGCTCAGCGCCGGGCGAATCCTCCGCGCAGCCCGGGTCAGGTGCGAACATACAAGCCGGCACAACCGACTCCACCGCCGGGCTTAAGCTGCTCTCTGTCGCCGCCATGTACTCCTCCAGCCTGCGTCTGGAAAAGAGATTGATCCAGTGAAGGTTTGTTTGTCGGTTCTGAAACTAGAGTAAGTTTCGTATCAACTCTCAACTTGGTCACACTGACCTGCCCAGCGTAGTTCACATGCACTTTTTGAATGAGGAAAATAAGGGCCCTGTGGGAGACACGCCTACTCGTGAATAATTAATACGTTTATTTTTTTCAAGCAAGTCTGGAAAAGCCTTTGTAAACTTAAAAGTTTATTTTATTTATTTTAAAAAGGATTCTGCCTTCGAAATAAGATTCGTTTTATGCATGTTTTCACGTGGCGTACTTTTTTTTTTTTTTCTTCTTCTTCTTATCATTATTATTTATAAACTACCTACGCGCGTAATTTATGCATTTTTAAACCAGCTCTGGAAAGAAACGCCTACTCATTAATTATTAACAATGGAAGTCTGAAAATCTACTTTTAAAGAAAAAGTCTGATGTAGGCCTAATACGCTTAGCTCTCATCTGATATTCGTGTAGACGCCAGAATAGGACAACCATCAAGACACGCCTACTTGGTAATAATTTATTCACATCATTACATGTGCAAGCAGGCAAGTCTGAACATGTCTATCTAGAAACTATAAATTGAAACTTGTAAATATTATATATTGCGATATGTATCAAAAGACATCAAGGCAAGAGATTGGGAAAAACGCATGTTACGAGTAGCAAATGTATAACCCCCCCCCCCCCCCCCCCCTCTTTTTTTTTTTTTTTTTTTTTTTTTTGCTGAAACATTGCTATTAAAATCGTCCTCTAGGAGGCTCTGAGGCGTATGAACACTAGGTGGCAGTGTTGTGCCGTGGATTGGAAGTATTTCGGTACAGAATAGAATATAATAGAACAGAATAATTGAATAGTTTATTTGAAAAAACAGAAACCGTTTTTATAAATGTTTATAAAGCATGTATTTTTCTTGTTATTATTTTTAGTTTTACTGTATTAGCGGTTTATTATTATATGTGTATAGTTAATTGTGTAACATACATAGCATACATATAATTATTAAGATATATATATATATATATATTACATTTTGCTTTTAATATTGTTAATAAGTTCATAATAGTTTTCAGTCAGTTTAATCTTTACACACTTTTTTTATAGGTCTTTTCTTGTGCTTGTTGCATATGCTGAGAGGACAAACTCATTAAATTAACATCAAAAAATAAAAAGATCAGAACGAACCCCTGACACTTCTGTTCGTTTTAACAAGGTGACAATTACTGTGCATATGTTTCCTTGGCAACTGATCCAGTTATGTTTCGGTGCCAGTTTTTGTTTTGCAGTGCGGTGTGCGTTCCTTTCTAATGCGAACCGCACAAGCAGTGGCCTTTGCTTTTTCTGTGCAGCTACAGATGCCTGGAAGTGTCTGGAACCTCCTCCCGGCAAACTCTTCTGTTTTTTTCAGTTGGTGAAATGGAGTGTAAATTGGTTTCATGAGTCTGTTTTTGAGTCCATGTGCTGCACAGGATTGGTAATTTGTGTCCGCAGGCAACAATCAAGTGCAAAACAGTGAAATCTGAACAATTGCAACACGGCAACAAACAAACACACACACACCAAAACATAAATAAAGAGAGAGAGTGCAAAAATAGAAACCAAAAATACTATGTTCAGAATGCATATGTTATGATAGAATAATCCAAACAGAAATAATAAAAATAGTATGATACTGCAAACATGATCCAATCTTTTGGCAGTCTGATCATACAGTACATCAGATAATAAGTGAGTTTTCATGATATTTTACTATAATTATTACACACAGACACTGCAGAAATGGTGTAATATGTTATTCAGAACATGCTTAAGTGCTGGATAGTCTCAGACTCAGACGTCACTGCCACGGACCGTTGGCTAAACAATTTAAATAATAATTATAATAATAAAAATAAGCAACAAAATATAAGCGTATAAATAGCACAGCTTATTGGTTAATGCCATAAATGGCAGTTTCGTCATCTGTAATTCAGTACAGATAAGTGGGACCGGATCATTCGCTGTTCACTTACAAACCTCTGGCCTGTTTTAGTTATTAACCGCATCACGGCCAGATTTTACCTCACGCCAGAGGTGGAGGATGACTCTCTGACCTCAGTTCCTGTCCATCAGTGTGAGTCAGACGGACAAACACGGGGCTGAATGGAGAGACGGGCCGGACTCGCTCCTCGCGCAGAAACACAGGCCTCTTTTGTGCAGCTTGATTGAAATTCAGCGGCTTGTGGAGTCACAGGCCATTCTAGAGCTGTGGCCAATTAGGAAGTTGAGAAACCAGGGGTCTGTGTCTGGTTGAGCTGAAGAAAAAGTGCGAGAGAGCACTCAAACACAGCTGAGTGACATATCCTTAAGTGTCCTCAGGTTTTTAACGGGCCCAAGCCAGCCAGAATAAACTGTTTCGACTGGTTGACCCAAAACGCTGAAAAGAAAGAGTGCTGCACCTCATAAAAATGTGTTTTTGCTTTCTATTTTCGAGCTTTATATTAACCTCTCGGGCAGTTTGATTGACGTTCTGTAGATGGCAGTAAAAGACTCTTGCAGCTGGATGGATGTGTTTTATATGCTCACGCTGTCTATCACTCACTCCTGGGCTTGTGTATGGGTTTTATTTATGATAACTGGGTAATAAAGACCCTCTGTACTTCTCTCTTATGTTGAGACGTGAAGATTGTGAAGGATGTGGTTGCTTATGTGCATCCGTATGGCTTCCTTGTGCGGGAGTCGGTGCTTCAAAATCGAGGCCCGCGTTATTGCTACACACTGAATGTGTGAGGAAATGACTTTGTACACTCAAAATATATGGCTTTGACAGCTGCCATGGCACTTAAGGACACGCCTGCAGAGAAAATAGTTTGGAGCACTGGAGTATATCTTTCTAAAAATGTAAATAGTCAAAAATAAATAATAATGATAATGCTGTTTATTTTTTTTTTTTTATATATTTACTTTGTTTTATAGTATAATAATAAAGTTGTTGCTATTTTTGTTATTATTTATATTATTTATATTTTGTTATTATAGTTTTGTTAATAATAATAATAATAATAATAAACATTTTAGATTTTTTTCATATAATATATTAGATTAAAAAAATAAAATAATATATAAAATATAATATATGATTATTGGTGTTGTTCGTTTTTAGCTAATATTTTTTTACCGTTAACAGTAACATTAGTTATTGTTAATATTATTAGTAGTAGTTCTCATTAGAATTTCTATTACTTTCTTTAGTTTTTACTTACGATTTTTTTCAACTAATAAAAATATTAAATAATCGAATAAAATTTTATATATATATATATATATATATATATATATATATATATATGAAATATTATCAATTATTATTATTGTTTAGCTAATGTTGTTATTTTACTGTTTTCTTTTTGTTAATGATAATAATAATAATAATAATATAATAATAATAATAATAATAATAATAATAATAATAATAATTGGTATTAGTTCTAATTAGAATTTCGATTAAATTTAAAATTTATTAGATTTTCTTTTCAAATAATAATATGAAATAATCTAATAAAATATATAAGATATAATAGAATAAGATTAATATAATATGTTAATATAATCATCATTATTATGATTCTAATAATTATTTCTTAATAGTTTCCTTGTATTGGTTTTAATTTTTTTTATACATTAATATTATACAAGTATATTCTCTCATGCCCATATATTAGAAGATAAAATGATGGAAAACACAGAAAAAACAGAGGAAAATAAACAAATTAATATATAAACAAACAAACATTTAGAATTGTTTAGCTTGTGAA